>NC_133653.1:215652252-215992645 GCF_009905375.1 Apium graveolens | reverse complement strand
GACCAATCATTCCAAAAGAGGAACCTATTGATTGGGAACAACATCACATTGCCTACCTTTCTAACCACTCTTCCACCACCAAAGAAACAGAAAAGAAAACCAAAATCTACACCTCCCACAACCTCTAAGAAATTCACTCAAAAACAAAAACCTAAACCTAAGTCACCCATTTCTAAAGATGATTATGTTCACATCTGTGACATAAAAGAAATTTCAGACATTGAACTCTATCTGGATGAGCTGGAGGATGTAAGGGGAATAGCTGCCTACAGACAGTTACCAGAAAGATTAGTGTTCAGATATAAAGGAGCTGGGGAAAGAACATGGCCTCTCCACAGGATTCTAAATGAAGGCTACTCTACCTTGATCAGAGTCTTTTCAGCCATCAAAAAGGATTCTGGCTTTACCAGAACAGCCAAGACTGAAATTCTCAACAAGATTGCCAACATAAGGAAGACTTGGAGGGAACCAAATGCTTTGCCCAGAACCTTACTCATACAAGAAAGGGGAACTAAAATTCACAAATCACCTCATTGGTTGATGGAATTTAGAGATGACAAAGGAGTCAGAAGATTTTTCAGACTTGAAGACCAACTCAAGATTGCCAGCAATGAAACTCTCAAGGAAATGCAATCTAAGTTGGATATCAGTGATGAAGATGAAGCTGAATTCTTCAGAAAACTCCAACTCCAAATTGAGGGAAATGACAAAGGGCTAGGAAAGAAAACCAGGGAACAAAGAAGAAAATGATGTTTTGCTCAGGCTAGAGGAGCACCCTTGGAAATACTGTAAATCTTCAATTACCTCCTAGTACATACACTTTTGCAGCACTTTTTATATTTCTACTTAGTTTCAATTCAAATATTTGTTAAGTGTTTTGTTATCATCAAGTTAACTCTGAATTTATGCCTACAGTTCTTATAGACATAAATAGGGGGAGATTGTTAGGAATATATGTGCATTAGTTTGATGATATGTTTAACAAAACACTTAAGTAGAAATTTAGTGTCTGTAGCCTCAACGGATAAGACCACTTTGGCTATCCGTTGATGGTGTAGCTTTACTTAGAAATAAGTCTAGTATTGTAGCATATTTCAGTCTCTGTATTTAAAATTGTAATTCTTAGAAGTTGAGAGAAACTATGAGTCATGTTGACTACTAGATGATATGCAGATAGGAAGGCCAATTGTAAATATTTCATGCCTTGTAATTTTGTATAAATGAAGTGGTATCAACGGATGACTTAAAAGACCTTCAACGGATGAGAAGCTAAGCTTCAACGGATGTCTCTAAAGCTTCAACGGATAACATCCTTCAACGGATGAGAGCATCAACGGATGAAAGCTTCAACGGATAACATCCTTCAACGGATGAAGTCATCAACGGATGAAAGCTTCAACGGATGTTCTGCTAATCAGCCGTTGATAAGTGGTAGTTGTACCTACAAGCAGAGGCACGTGGGTTGACAGAGAAAACTGAGATGTGGTAGCCGAATTTCAGGATCAACAGAAAAAGCAGTCGTTCTTCTTTTGTACAAAGTTGCAATAGTCAACAAAGTACTTGAGTGAACAGGAAAAGAAGCAAGTGAAGAACTTATTTTACTATTGTAATTTTATATTGTTTTTCACTTGTACACTTGGTAATATATATGAACCAAGAAGAAGCTAGTAATTAGAGAGATTTTTCCAGAGCTGTTAAGAAATATCTTGAGAGAAAATTCATCTAGTTTGTACTAGGATGCAGCTGTGATCAACATTGTTGAACACAGATTTTCTAATATACCATCTCTGGTGGAACAACAAATCCACCAGAAAAGTTTTTAAGGTCTGTTGTGTTCTTTACATTTGTGCTTGAATATATATCTGTCTGTATTAGCTTAAAGCAATTCACACACTTGTTCTTCTTGAACACACAACTTTATAAACTGCTCAAAACTTGAAAAAGTTTTGAGATTTACATTCAACCCCCCTTCTGTAAATCTCATTGTTAGTCTTCTAGGAATAACATATATACATATATACTTTTCAAAATATTGGAAGTCCTCTTCCATGCACAATATACACAAAGTCCCAGTGTATAACTGTATATAAAAAAAAATCGTTGCAAGGTGATCTCATATATCTAACCTTGTCTCAACGTTTTTCTGAAAATCTTTGTCATTCATAAGACAATTATTAATTAGATATAAGTTTAAAAGATGAAGTTACAAGATACCCCAATATACTTATATCTTTCCCAAATACTACTTGAACTACCACCGTTCAAGTTATAATTAGCTTCAAAAGTTCATCACATAGATGAGACTATAAGGCAAGATTTGAATAGATTAAATCTTTAAAATATTATCAAAATAAAATGAAGTTACGAGATACTTCATTTGATGTAAACATCATTTTGAAAACTTGACCCTGCCAACACTCAACAATCGCCCAACCGTAGCCTTTCTATCGAAGTGCTCTGGGTAGTGTTGCAGAAATTATCCAATTGGATGATGAACTCATTACGGGAGTTTGTCGTGCCAGGAAGACCACTTACGATGATCAGTCGTAGTAGTACAACCCCACCATTTTCTACATGTAGAGGAGAACCTGTCGGATTTACTTGTCAACCGAACACTGAACTCCTAAGGAATGGACCGCCTTAGCGGAACTTCCAGGCCATTTGGGCCAATATAATAAGGCTGGGCCGGCGCCACTCGACCACTTACGCCACTCCTAGTTCAGATGAAATCCATGACTCTGAAACGTAAAGCTCGTTCCCCCTTTCCCCAAGTAGAAACTTGTTGATACGGCTCCACCAAGAAGTCTTATCTAGTTGGAAAGGAGAACTCACCGATATTTCCCAGGCGATGCCTGTTAATGGATTAACTTGTTCCAAGAATTTTACTTCCCGAGTGTTGGGTAAGTAATCGATTCATTTAACAAAACAGCAACCTTGTTGCGAATATAAAACACACCACAGAGCCGGATCCCTCAGATTTTGAGCGAGTATTTAAATCCCCTTCGAAAGGAGGATCTTAAAAAAAAATGAGTTTTGGGATCCGCTCTAACTTTTAAAAAAATCATTTTGAAGACTCGCAAAACATTTTTAAGAATGTTTGGAGTGAAGCTGATTTAATGAAGTAAATCAGTCCCCAGAATATTTAGAAAATGTCTGAATATTATTATTTAAATAATATTCCCATAAAGAATAATCTTTATAAAATAATTGAAGTAGAAGTATTAAAACTTATACTTGAAATGAATAGCAAATAATCAAAGATATACTTATACGAAAGTAATATCTTTATTTGAATAATCAAAAGTAAGTTTGATTATCGACACCTTATTCTTTAATACAATAAAGAATATTATTAAGTAATAAGCGGAGTCATAATACCTCGAATGAATACTATAAATAATATTCATAAAATAAAGGAGTCATACATCCTCAAATGAATATCCAAGTAATATTCAATAATAATATAAACTGAGTCATAAGCCCTCGAATGAATATTCAAATAATATTCAAATAATAAAATAAACTGAGTCATAAGCCCTCGAATGAATACTCAAATTAATATTCAATTAAGTAAAATAAAGGTATCGAATAAACCTTATTTGATCCATAGTTTTAAAAACTATATCCATATATATATAAATATATATATATAATATACTCGGGAACATCGACTCCCGGTTTAGAAATATGTTCACCTTTTATCCCCTATACTAAGGGTATACGCAACTACTTGCTTATTTCTAGCATAGGTATTATGCAACTATAAGCATTGAAATCAACAGATAGATAACCAGATTATGAAATAGACATGCATATATACCATATCAGCATGCTCCAATATATCGCAAAATTTGCTAATAACAATCATGCACTATCACAAGATAATGCATATACATATATTTACATCACAACAACAATATATCGGGTAGAAAACTTGCCTGAGCGACTGGGGGTTACGAATGGCTCGGGACGAGTCTGGTAACCTATAAACAACAAGTAAGTTGGAATTAAACCAAAGTCACTTGTAAATCTATACTCTAACCAACTCAGACTCTAACGCTCGTTTTGCGCTTACTGATTCTCTTAAGTCACTCGAGTACCCTCGGCTCCACCATTTTTAATAATTTAACCTTTACGAGTTTTAAGGCGATTCCTTCGCGAGTGTCTTACCAACTGCCTAACACACTTACCATAAATGTTTCATGCATTAATTAACCCTTTTTGGTCTTTAACCTATGTTTCAAAGTAAGGCGAGGGGAAAGTTTCGTTCGCGAAACGCCGTTACTTGAAACGGTCGTTTCTCCTAAACCGTGCATCGGAATCGAACGAACTACATATCAAAACGAAGCTCGTAACATGAGCTATCTAAATATGGCAGTGGTCATAATCTAGAAGGGGGTTCTCGGGTCCTAATGTTATGCACAAAAACAGTCCAAAGAAAATCGGACGTTACGACGGCTATGTTTACGCGATTACCAATGTTTAAACTACTCCAATTAACCACCAACCAACTCATAACCATCAATACAACAAAACTTCACCTAAACCATACCACATCAGTCCATAATCTCCAAGGTTTTCAACTCAAACAACCACAATCAAGACCTATGAACTATAATCAAGCTTCAATTACCAAAAACACTTCCAAATCAAACCAAACTACTAATAATCACAATCCATGCTTCTCATTTCACAACATCAACCATTAAACTTACTAACAAATAAAGTAAAGGCTAGGGTTTGAAGTTTATACCTTCCTTGGGAGGTGTTAAGTTGCTAGGAAGCCTTAGGGAGCCTCCTACAAACTTGATCTTTCCAAAGAAATCAAGAACACAAAGTTAGGCTTTGAAGTTTCTAAAAGTCCAATTTAAAGAACTGTAAAAATGAGGGTCTTACCATGATTATTTGGACGAGACTTGTGAACAAGAGTTGTAGGCCATCTCAATACCTTTCAAATGAGCTATAGAACACAATATTTGAGTGAGAAATGAAGGAGATACAGCAGTTTTAGTGTTCTGGTTCTGTTTTGGCCGAGAGCATGAAGAACAATGCCTTGGTTTCTTTTTGATTTTGATGAAAAATGATTTGCTTGGCTTGGTTGGTTTGATTTTTGTGTTTGTTTTAGTAAATTACCTAGTTGCCCTTGATTTTGTGTGGTTAAAAAGCCACCACATCTCCTTCCTTCCCATGTCATGCTTGTGTCATCCTCATGATGTCATCCTCCCCTCCTTGTCCTCTTCTCATTGGTTGGGTGACATCATCCTCTCTAATACCTTTGATTAACTTCCTAATTATTTGCCTAATGACCGCTGATCTGTTATACGGTTCGCTTAACTTTCGTTTTCGTTTATCGTTTGAAGGATCATACCCGGGATCTTATTACTTAGGTTCCCTTAACCTTTCTCAATATATTATATTCCTTTTATGATCCTCTCCTATAATCCTTTAATTTAAATCCTTTTTATCCTGTTACCTTTTTCTCAAATCTTTCCGTATCTAGTGTATTTCCGGGAAAAATCAAAGTGTTCGGATTTGAATTCTGACGATCTTTACATACACTTATATCCCATATAAAGTACTAATAAAATCTCAGAATATCCATATCAGAACCCCTACATAGTGTGGCATGAAAAGTTTTCTCATTCAGCAAAAACACTATTCATAAGGGTTTCAAAAATTTCCCAAAAATTGGGGTTATTACAGGTGCAGTTACATTATCATCAGGAATCTTGAAACATGCTTTTATTACATCACTATTGATACAGAAATCATTACCTTTGATGGTCAGAGTGATGGTTTTGTCAGTAGAGTTGTAGATTGCTGTTGTCCACATTTCCTCAACAACTTCACAATAGATTGTGGGTGATTCCAGCATAGCAAAACTTAACTTGTAGTTCTTCACGAAGTCCATTATCTTATGATAGTCTTCAGATTGCTGAATCCCCTTATTGACCAAGGCAGTGAAGTTGTTCTTCTCATAGATGAACCCAGACTGTGACATGATCTTTACTACGGGTGCCATTGTTAGAGAAGAAAAGCTTGAAGAGAAAGAGGATTTTTGCTTGAGAGAGAATGAAATAACACAGTTGAATTTGAGAATGATAAAAGAAAATGATTAGAATGAAATAGGCTTTTATACTTTGCTCAGACTCAACGGATGAAAATAATAAAGAGAAGTAAATTACCCAATAGAAATTGCCTAAAACGACCGTTTTAAAATAAGCTTTAAAAATTCCACCCATTATCCATCGTGTAATGTTTATAAACTGTAAGTATACTCGATGGATAATGTTCAGGGAATTAACGGTTCAGATTTAGATACTTCGACGGATGAGGATAAAATGTTATCCGTCGAGCTTTAAAATATTCCAGAAAAGTAATTGATTTTTATTTACAATTTGTATATCGACGGATGACTCAACCCGATGGATAATGGTCATCCGTCAGATACAAATTTTGACTTGCCAAAATTTCATCCAAGACTTAAAATCAACTAAATTTCTGGCTTCTTTACAAATTACAAGAATAATACAGATAAATTCAAGAGTAATTAAGCATACCTAACTCACTTACCAACCTAAAAAAGGTGGATTCATCCAGTGGCTTGGTAAAAATATCTGCAAGTTGCTTCTCACTTGGAACAAAATATAACTCTACAGTACCATTCATTACATGTTCCCTTATGAAATGTTACTTGATGTCTATATGCTTTGTCCTTGAATGTTGCACTGGATTTTCAGTGATGGCAATTGCACTTGTGTTGTCACAGAAAATAGGAATCCTTTCAACTTGCAAACCATAGTCTAGCAATTGATTTTTCATCCATAAAATCTGTGCACAGCAACTGCCAGCAGTAATATATTCAGCTTCAGCTGTGGAAGTAGAAACTGAATTTTGCTTTTTACTGAACCAGGACACAAGCTTGTCTCCTAAAAATTGACAGGTTCCTGTTGTGCTTTTTCTATCAATTCTGTAACCTGCATAATCTGCATCTGAATAACCAGTTAGATCAAAACCAGAATCTCTAGGATACCAAATGCCAAGGTTTGGTGTTCCTTTGAGATATCTGAAAATTCTTTTAATAGCTATCAAATGAGACTCTCTAGGATCAGCCTGAAATCTAGCACACAAACATGTAGCAAACATTATATCTGGCCTACTGGCTGTTAAGTATAGAAGTGAGCCAACCATGCCTCTATAACTTGAAATGTCCACAGACTTTTCAGTAGTGTTTAGTTCAAGCTTAGTTGCAGTGGCCATGGGAGTTTTTGCAGATGTGCAATCCATTAGATCAAACTTCTTTAAAAGATCAAAAATATATTTAGTTTGACTAATGAATATTCCATCACTAACTTGCTTAACTTGTAAACCAAGAAAGTAAGTTAGTTCTCCCATCATACTCATTTCATACTTGCTTTGCATCAGTTTGGCAAACTTTTTACAAAGTTTCTCATCTGTAGAGCCAAAAATAATATCATCTACATAAATTTGAACAAGTATGTTAGAGCCATTCACATTTCTGAAAAATAAAGTTTTATCTACAGTACCTCTTGTGAAGTGACTTTCCAAAAGGAACTTTGATAAAGTGTCATACCAGGCTCTAGGTGCTTGCTTCAGTCAATAAAGTGCTTTCAGTAGATAATAGACATACTCTGGGAAATTTGGATCTTCAAAGCCAGGAGGTTGACTCACATACACTTCTTCCTCCAAATCTCCATTCAGAAAGGCACTTTTGACATCCATTTGATAGACTTTGAAATTGGCATGGGCTGCATAGGCTAAGAAGATTCTGATGGCTTCAAGTCTTGCAACAGGAGCAAATGTTTCATCAAAATCTATCCCTTCTTGCTGACAATAGCCTTTAGCAACCAATCTTGCTTTGTTCCTTACTACTATGCCATTTTCATCCATCTTGTTTCTGAATACCCATTTGGTGTCTATTGGATTCTTTCCTTTAGGCTTGGGTACCAGCTTCCATACTTTATTCCTTTCAAATTGGTTTAGCTCCTCTTGCATAGCTAAAATCCAATCAGGATCTAATAAGGCTTCTTCTACCTTCTTTAGTTCTTTCTTAGACAGGAAGCTGCTGTATAGACATTCTTCTTGAGTTGATCTCCTGGTTTGAACTCTGGAAGAAACATCACCAATAATCAGTTCAAAGGGGTGATCTTTTATCCATTTTCTTGGTTGAGGTAGATTAGCCCTAGATGAAGAGACCTCAATGTTGTCTTGATGTGTGATTGAGTTTTGATTGCTAGAAACTCCCCCTGAGTTTGTGGATCTTTGATTTGAGATTGGGGTGCTTTCTATGGGTGATCTGCCTTGACTTCCTGCTCCTTTTGATAACCCGACGGATGGTGAATTTTGAGTATCGACGGATGAGGCAGGTTGTCTTCCGACGGATAATACAGATTGCCTTCCGACGAATGAAGTATTGTGTAACTCGACGGATATTGAGTTTTGTGCTTCATTTGTAGTAGATTTGTCTGCATTATCCTTAGACACTTTTTCTTGATCACTCTCATCATCACTTTCATCACTGACCATCTCAACATTATCGAATTTGAGGCTCTCATGGTAATCTCCATCTTTTAGTCCTTCAATCTTTTTATCATCAAACACAACATGTATAGATTCAACAACAATGTTGGTTCTTAGATTGTAGACTCTATATGCTTTACCAACAGCATATCCAACAAAAATTCCTTCATCTGCTTTAGCATCAAACTTCCCATTTTGATCAGTTTAATTTCTCAGAATATAGCATTTACAGCCAAAGACATGAAGAAAGTTCAGAGTTGGCTTCTTGTTTTTGAGCAATTGATAAGGTGTCTTGCATTTTGCTTGATTAATCAGAGAGATGTTCTGAGTGTAGCATGCAGTGTTGACAGCTTCAGCCCAGAAATATGTTGGTAATTTTGATTCTTCAAGCATTGTCCTTGCAGCTTCAATAAGAGATCTATTCTTTCTTTCCACTACTCCATTCTGTTGTGGAGTCCTTGCTGCTGAAAACTCATGCAAGATCCCATTTTCCTCACAGAATGCTCTCATGACATAGTTCTTGAACTCAGTTCCATTGTCACTCCTGATTCTTCTAACTTTGAAATCAGGATGATTGTTAACTTGCCTTATGTGATTGATGATGATTTCACTAGCTTCATCTTTGGACTTTAGGAAATAGGTCCAAGAGAACTTTGAGAAATCATCTACAATTACTAGGAAAAATCTTTTCTTTGAGATTGACAATACATTGACTGGTCCAAACAAATCCATGTGAAGCAGTTGCAGAGGTTCTTCAATTGCTGAATCAAGTTTCTTCCTGAAAGATGCTTTAATTTGCTTCCCTTTTTGGCAGGCATCACACAGTCCATCCTTTGTAAACTCCACCAGAGGAATGCCTCTAACCAGCTCTTTCTTTACCAGCTCATTCATGGTCTTGAAGTTCAAATGGGATAGCTTCTTGTGCCATAGCCAACTTTCATCTTGACTTGCTTTACTGAGAAGACAAGTTACAGATTCTGCTTTAGTTGAGTTGAAGTCAGCTAGATACACATTTCCTCTTCTCACACCAGTGAGAACCACTTTGTTATTTTGATTATTAATCACAACACAGGTTTCTTTGTTGAAGGTTACTGAGTTGCCTTTATCACAAAGCTGGATGATACTCAACAGATTGTATTTGAGACCATCCACTAAGGCAACCTCTTCAATGATGACATTTTCCTTTGAAATCAAGCCATATCCCACAGTATAACCTTTGTTGTCATCTCCAAAAGTGATACTTGGGCCAGCTCTCTCTTCAAACTCTGTGAGCAGGGTAGAATCACCAGTCATGTGTCTTGAACAACCACTATCCAAGTCCCAAAGATTCCTTCTGTTTCCCTGCACACATCAAAATCAAATCAAGTTGATTTTGGTACCCAAGTTTCCTTGGGTCCTGCCTTGTTAGCTTTCTTCTTCTGTTTCTTAGGTCTTAACTCATTTGACTTAGGAATTTCAGATTCTTCCTTAGTCATTTGGGTTGGGCCTTTGAAACCACTAGATGCAACAGAATTATTATGCAAGTTATGGCTAACAGGAAATGGCATGCTTGGTGCAAACATGTTATTCCAGTAAGGCATGCTAAATGGCATTTGAGGCATATTGTATGCAGCATAATATGGATTAGGTGCAAATGGCATGTTAGCAAACTGTGCATTCATGTTCTGTGTAGGCATAGCATTAACAGGCATAGGAGGCATGGCATTCATGTTAGAGAATTGAGGCTGAACAGACATGGGAGTAGGCATGGCAGATTTGCAATTATCAGACAAATGATTTACACTACCACATTTGACACAGATTTTTCTAGGAGCATATTTATCAGGTGTGTAGTTATTATGTTTGTTAATCCCTACTTTACCATTCCTATTGTTTTTCCTTTTAGTCTCTGTTTTTACCTCTATCTTCTCAAGTCTGTCACTCAACTGTTTGACAGTCATGTGACCAACATTAGCCTTCTTCCCTTTCTTGGCTTGACTTGACTCCCCTGAAACAAAGTTCTTGGAAACAGACCCATACTTTTCATTTAGCTTGGTTAATTTGGCTTTGCTAATGGGTTTGCTCACAGCCGACGGATTAGGATTTTTATCATTCGACGGATAACACATTTTGTTATCCGACGGATAGTCCTCATCATCCGTCGAGACATCTATCAGCAATCCATCTACCAAAATAGGTTCTAGTTTGTCCTTATTCTTTTTCCAGGCTTCATCACAAAAGGACTCAATTCCTTGAACCTTGGTGATTTGAGCATGAACATCTCTGGATGTTTTCCATGCTTTAATCACCTCATGTTCACGATCAAGCTGTTTTTTTAAAATTTCTTCCTTTTTCAAGGACTCAGTTAATTCCTCCTTAGCAATTCTACACTCAATTTTTAGTTTCTCAAACTCAACAAACTGAGACTCGAGCACATTATTCCTCTCACTCAAAAACAAGTTGTTTTCTTTGATTTTAGCATTTTCTTTAGTGAGGGACTTAAGTGTAACACGCAAATGATACAATTCTGTAGACATGTCATTTATTGCATCATTACACTCAGCTTTAGATAAATGTGCAAGGTTTGTAGTAATTACCTGATTGTTTGAGGAACTTGTCTCTGTTTCATCAGATTTGGCCATAAGGGCTAGATTGACATAGCTGACATCCTCATCTTCATCCAAACCATCAGCTGCCCAGTCATTCTCTTGTGTAATAAAAGCCCTTTCCTTCTGTTTGAGTAGATCAAAGTATTTTTGCTTATAATCCACAGACTCAAATCTCTTCTTACTGGAATCTGACTTTCTACACTCATTTGCAAAATGCCCTGCCAAGCCACATTTGAAACACTTGAATTTTGACTTATCCATCATGTTTCTATTTGGCTTGGCAGCTCCAAAGTTCTTCTTGAACTTGAGCTTGGCAAATCTTCTTGAAAGGAATGCTAGGTGCTCATCAATGTCCTCCATGTCATCTTGACTCAAAGAATCTTCACTTTCTGCAGCTAGCCCTTTACCCTTGCTTTCACAGGCCTTTGAAGTTGATTCCACAGCTTCCATCTTCACTTCCTTCTCCTTTTCCAGTTCAGCCACTAGTGCAATGGATCCTCCTTTCTTCTTTCCTCTCTCCATTCTTTCATCCTGCTCTATTTCAAGCTCATAGGTCTTCAGAATGCCATACAGTCTCTCCAAAGTAAACTCCTTATAATCTTGAGAGTTTCTCAATGAGACTGTCATTGGTTTCCATTCCTTTGGAAGAGATCTGAGAAATTTCAGATTGGAGTCTTTAGTTTGATAGACTCTTCCATGCAATTTACGAGCATTTAGTAGCTTTTGGAATCTACTAAAAATGTCAGTGAGTGACTCACTTTCTTCATTGTGAAAATGCTCATATTGCTGAATCAGGAGCTGCATTTTATTTTCTCTTACTTTTTCAGTACCATCACAGATTATCTGTACTGTGTCCCAAACTTCCTTGGCAGTCTTGCAGTTGATGATGTTATCAAACATATCTGCATCAACACTATTGAACAGAATGTTCATGGCCTTTTTATCTTTTCTGACTTATTCAAGATCAGGTTCAGACCATTCATGCCTTGGCTTTGGAACAGATGGTTCATTTCCTGTTGCAGCTCTCATTGGAACATGAGGGCCTCTTTCTATGCAGTCCACATAGGCCTCATCTTGAGAAAGCATATGAAGATGCATCTTTACCTTCCAATGATGGTAATTATCTTTATCAAGAAAAGGAATCTTGACTCCAACATCTTTCTTGTTCATCTTGGTGTATTGTTTTGATCTTTAAACTCTTTGTAGATTAAGAGCCTGCTCTGATACCAATTGTTAGTCCCTTAACAATATAGCAAGAATTACAGAAGGGGGGTTGAATGGAATTCTTGAACTTTTTCTTGAAATAAAAATGTTCAACTCGATTATAGATATATTTGTTTTGATTAGCACAATGCGGAATATAAACTTTAATGAATCAAAATAAGAGTAATTAAAAACAAGAGTCTTTAAAAACTTTCTGGTGGATTTAAACAATTCCACCAGAGATATATTTAATATATCGAGAGGACTCTGTGTGCAGAAATGCTCACAGCTGCTTATACAAAATAGAACTACTAAGAACACAGGAAATGCTAAAGATAGTGCTTACAAAGATTTCTCTGTGTTTGTTTCTTAGCTCTCTTAGTTGTTTTTCTATTTGCTACTCTCTTGGTTTATATATTACCAAGATTACAAAGTCAAAAGAACTGAATAAATATAAAATCTAACAGTCTTGATCTTTGCTGCTTTTCGTCCTCTATTACCCAGTTAATGGGCTTCCACAGTGTGTTTGTATCCAACTCGACGGCTGTGTGTCAGCTTTCACTGTTCAACTGATGTTTGAATCTTGATATGATCATTCGTCGACTTTCAGATCATCCGTCGATGACTTACTTGATCATCCGTCGACTGCTATTTTAAACATCCGTTGAAAGTCATTTGATCATCCGTCAAAGCTTTGTTAAGCATCCGTTGATAGCTATTTTGACACTTGACTTCATTTCACTTATACAGAATTACAAGACATTTCTTATGTACAGTTAATCAACCTATTCTGCATATCTAGTTAAAGTCAACATGACTTATATACTACTACAGATTCTATACAAAGGTGCATACAACACTGTGCTACAAACTTATTATTACATAAGCTACTCACTCGATGGATAATAAGTTACTCATCCGTCGGGACTAAAACGAGTTATCCGTCGGGACTATAATTCTTATCCGTCGAGTGCTACATTATTTCACTAAGTAAAATTTACTTAGATGTTTTGTTTAGGTAATCATCAAGTACACAACATATTCACAACAGGAAGGGTAAATGGAGGTAAGTCCCAGGTACTCAACCTCAACGACCGTACATGCACGTGTGGAAAATGGGCGACGCATCACATGATATGCTCTCACGTAATGGATGGTTGTATAAGACATGGACTGAGTTGGGATCATTTCATTGAAAATTGCCATAAAAACCAGACAATTGAGAACTTGTACCGGCCAATTATTTATCCATTGCAACCAACCGAATACTGGAACTATGAATTACCCCCACTTTGGCAGGGATATGGAAAGTTAGTAGCGGATGAATCATTGAAGAAACTTAAGCAAAAACGTGGAGGGCAATCGATACGGATCCGAATGGAGATTGATGGTCCGCAGTCAGGAAAGAAATGTAGTGTATGCAACTAAGAAGGTCACACCAAGCGTAGCAAGAAATACCTAGGGCGCCCACACTTAACAACGTGAACTTCTACTTGCTCGTTTCTTAGTTTCATTACATTTTCTTAGCTTCATTTCAAATGTTGTACTACCATTGTCATTTGTATAAGCTAAATTTTCTATCTTGCTATTTCGAATATTACATGCAAAAGTTGGTTATTGTGTTGTCCATTCGAGCTTCAAAATATGGAACTACTATCAGGTTTATCCCATTCAAAACAAACATTCCAATAAGGCGTTCAGATTGTTACTAAAATTATACAACAAACATCACAAAGAACTTAAAAATCTGCAAGGTTTATAACATATTGATCCTCATCAGTTCCTGCACTCTCCACAACTTCATCCGCATCTTCTCCAACGTCACGCCAGGCCTGATGACCTTCAACATACCATGCAATTTCACTATCTTCTCTTTCAATCAGGTTGATTTCCATTTTTTTATATTTTTTATATACTTCATCGATCTGACGAATGCGTTCGTCCTCCGGCATGGACCGATCATTGTAAGCCTTTCGGAGCTTTTCTTTATCAGCTTTTATCTCGCCCAAAATGTTTTGATTCACGCACTTCTTCTTCTTTCTGGCACTCTCATCTTCTTTCATTTTCTTTCCGCGACCGATACATTCCGCGATACTAAGCTGACGTCAAATGGAATTAGATGTTCTTGACGATGCTCCTTTTTTACCCTTATCCATTTTATGCTTTCCAATTAAAATGACCAAGACATTTATAGGGCATGCTAACAACTACGTCACATTACTTTTGTACAGTACTTCATACTAAATTTATCATAAACACTCACACACTATCTGAGTAGTCAAATCATTCAGAAATATAAAATAATAATTTCAAAAGCTCAAAATAATAAAGTACACTATCAAAATACAATATTCAGAAATATTACTCATCATCGGACAAGTAGCAACCGGAAATATAGTCGGGACTCGTAGCGAAATGATGATACATTCTTGCATTGTGATGGTCACCATCTTCAGCAAACTCCCTATATTTTGTTTGTAGATCCATCCGGTTTAAACGCATTCTCATTCGATTCTCTTCCTCTCTTGCACGGAATAAAGCTAGTTCTAATTATTGAGCGGTGTCTCGCTGCATGTGTATGGCGCGTTATTTAGTTAATCGCACTCCATATTCTTGACATTGGGCTACACATATTTGCAAACACCCTACACACCATTCCCACTCCCTACGCATCGTGATTACTGAACCTCTTGAGTAACGTAAATTTGGATCCATTGAATATCTAAAATCGTCATCACAAAACTATCTCCGACCAGTAGCTCGAATAATATCACCAAGAGTGTAACTCATTACTCTTCTATTAGTATACAATATTAACTTCCGAACAACATCATATTTACATAATAAACAAGGACGAAAGACCACACAAATTAAGTAGACATGTCTGTAACATTCACGTGCTACTTACGTCTCATACTGCTTCGAAACAGTTAACATTCATTTGTCACATCATACAGCTTTTACAACTTCTACTGCATTTGACAAAACTACTCAATTACTTTCTTGCAGTCTGCATGTGGCTACCTATCTGTGGAGGACCCTTCCAACTTTGCAGTTGCAGACTGGCATTCGTAAAAATAACTTCTTTTACTTTCATCTCTAAAAAGTGAAAACTTTAGTCAAACTGTTGCATGTGCTTTCTACTGTGTATTCACGGGATACCTAACTCATTTCCTTGTCATTTTCCTTATCATCATTTTATACTTCCATTTCTGAGTAGTCAAAATTCATAAATTTACCAACAAGTAATAATACATGCCTGTAAGATTCACGTGCTACTTACTTTTCCAACAATACTAATACGTGGAACAATTTTTCCAAAAATAAATTTACAACCACTTCTGAAAATGTCATCAACTTTGGGAATATTATCACAATTAGTACAAATGATTCTGTAAAGTAGTAAACAAAAAATGCAATAACGAGTGCATTTTCCATTCATCTTGGGAACAAATTATATTGTAAGGGAACACTGATTATGTAAACATATAATAAGAGAAATACATTGCAGCTGAAAATTGGAAAATGAATGAAGCTCTCAATTTTTTTAGTCATCCGCAAGATTAACTACGTACTGATCAAACTCATCATCAACGTCCTCATCCTCTTGTATGTGAGGGGATGTATGCATATGACCTCCCTCCCCATATCCGTGGGTCGAGGCGTACATACTTGACCGAGTATCACGCGATGGTAATGCGTGGGGCCCCTGATTTCCATGACATATAGTTATAGCTATACCAACATCATGGTGTCCTTGAGAAAAATCCCCAAGTTTGACGATATATTTCGTATATTTTTCGTCTCACTCCTTGTGTTTTTCACGTATCCTTTCAGCCCTACGCTTTGCGTATGCATCCTCGTACTCCTTTTTTCTCATCTCAAGCTCGTCCTCTATGAAGTGGTAATGTCGAGATATTTCATTTAACTCGTACTCATGTTCCTCCTTTGAAATGTGACCAGAGTTAAAATTCTTATTAATATTTTCTTCATACTCGATGGATGATTTCATAAACTTCAAGTGCATTTCCCCATAGCCAACGAACTGTTCATTATCACGTACGGCATGCCCTTGTGCGGCCCGTATACCTCACATTCTTCTCACAAATTGTTTGACCTGCCAAATTTATGCTCGTTGAGCTCCATCCCGTGCTTGAGATTCGGTCCATTTATACCAATTAACTTCCCCGTAATCATGAATATCAGAACTAGCGTGTCCCGTGCCCTTGTCCATGACCTGACTGTAGCAGCCTCAAAATTTAGAAGCTAATATACTACAAAGGGGGAAATTTAGTTGATGGCTTATAGTTTTGCAGCTATTTATAGGCATAATTTTACATGGTCAATATGTAATATTAGGTTGTGCAGTTACGAATGTGGAAATAATTGATAGTATTGACCCTATAAATTTTAAAATGAAATTATTCACCTGTGTCATTCATTTCAAAATTTGCATGTGCCTACTCCCGTGAATTTAGGAAATCTGCATTTCCTTTACGTACACACAGTACTTCTTTTAACTTTTCATATTTGTCTGAAGATTCGGATTTCTAAAAGTTGACAAGTCGATTTCATCTTGTTACTTTTACTAAAAGATGTTATTGTTTTCTATTACATCAAAAAAAAATCAAGCTACCCTTTCATAAAAACATTTCTTTGCTGACTCGCAAGTTACCCTTTTTTGAAGCCACAAAAGGTCATATATACACTTTTTTTTTAAAAAAACAATAATTACGTACTATAAATAGGCTTGCATGACTCCCTAATAAAAAAAATTACACCAAAATATTTTTTTCCAATTTAATATTAGGACTCAAAATTAGATCTTCATTGAATATTTCCGAAGCCGACTACCAAGGTACCCTTTTTGAGGGCACAAAAAGTCATACATACATTTTTTTAAAAAACAAAAATTACGTACTAAAAATAGTCTTGCATGACTACCCAACAAAAAAAAATTACACCAAAATAATTTTTTTCCAATTTAATATGAAGACTGAAAATTAGGTCTCAATTACATATTTCCCACTTACAAACACTTACAAACAATTCAACACAACTGCAATTCAATCCGGGAGAAAAGAGAAAAAAAAATGAAAAACCCCAGAACGCCACTTCTTCTGGGCCTCTAGGGTTGAACTCCAGAGAAAATGGCGTTTTGTGACAGTTTTGGAAGAATAACTATACTAAAAAACTGAAATTTAAGTTGAAATATGCCAAAAAAATCCGGGAGCCCCTACTTGTATCTACGAGTTGGTGCGGTTTGATATGTTTGTGAAGTAACAAATCTTTGCTGCACAGTTGCAAGATGCAAGGGTCAAGTAGTGACGGGGTAAAGAGTTATAAAAACAACAAAAATCTAGGTAGAGTTCCCAATTGTATTTGCTTTATTAGTTGGTTAGCTCATGAACCAAGATAATTATTGTTAGGTTGGTACACATTAGATAGGGACTGCCTACTACAGACAGTTGAAGTTAAGTCTCTTCACACATCACATATACATGCACACACACATCCTTCATCATATATTAATATTACATATTCGGTATTATGTACTATACCTTTTTTTAATACTATCAGGAAGAGATAGGTTACCCACCTATTTCTCATCTTTTTTCCTCATCCTCTCGCTGCTTATCCACTGCCTTCCTATAACCAATTCAATTTCTTTTTTCTTTTGATCCTATAGAAATCAAGTGACAAAAGTTTTTTTTATAAATTATTGCAATAATTTACGCATATCTACCATTCCATAAACCCTAATTAAGCTGCATCAACCTGAATTAAAACTAGGGCACTAAGATGTTAAACCTCTAAAATCTGGGTTTCATATAATTAAGCTAGTAGATCAACAAAATTATTCGTCATTATTGATGAGAAATCAGGTCAGGCATGATCGGATAAAAGAAACTCTTGTATACTCTCGCCTAAGATCTAATCCTATTAAGTTCGTTTTCGAACACCTTAAAAATTTAGAAAAATTGATTATTTAACGGGATCATATTACATTATTACACAATTCAAGTAGATGTTTAGAGTTGTTTTTTTTTTGTAAGAACATCTTGACAGGGGAGAGGCAAGAAGAAACTTCAACCAAATTGTACTTTTGAATTTAATAACTATAAATTTAATTATTTTCACAAAAGCATTATTGTTTGCTAGTGTGCCACACTCTACTTGTTGTCTTGATATTAGAGAATTGCTCATAATATTAGTTTTCAATATTTACCTGCTTCTAAGCAGGAACATTCTGCAACAACTACAACAAGGGGGTACAAAAGTTCTGTAAGATCTGGTAGGCATCAGCATCTAACTACTCCACCAACTATTCTCTTCACAATAAATTCCACAAACACATTTTCTATGAAATCCATGTTTACAACATCACAAGTTCATTCAACAAACAAGATCACTGGAACCACATACTCACAAATAAAATCTGTACTTGTATTACTCGGAGATTTAGTAGAATATTAGTACTGTTATAACTAATCACTATAATTTTACAAACAAGGGAATTTTAAGAAACTTCCGTATGCTAATGATACAAGTTATCCCCCTTGCTTAATATATATTTAAATACAATCAAGAATTCAAATTTTTTTTATTTCATTTCCAAGCTTCTGTAGTCCAAAACACCACCAGCTTTTAACCCTAGAAAGTCATACCCTGAGGTACCATTATTACTGCTGCTAGTACCATTATTACTGTTGCAGCTACAATCTTTACTGTTTTGTAAACCCAAGCTGCATGCAAAACAGAGTCCTCTGTTTCTTCCCCCTGTTTTTAATGCATCTGTCTGATGTTGTTGATGAGGAGGGCTGATTTTCAGATCAAGATTCAAGTCTGGACATCTTTCAATCACCATGCTAGTAATCTTTTCATCAGTTTCTTGAAACCCATAATTTGATGATTTGATCATCACCATCATCTTGCGATCTTCATCTTCTTGTTGCTCTTCTTTCATGTTCACTGCAGTTGCTGCTCCACTTCCAAATGAAATTGTTGTGATTTCTTGAGCACAGTTAGACTCATTCATTGGCCTGTGTGTTGTTGGATCAATTCCTCTGTTTAGAAGCTTCCTTCTAATATGAGTGTTCCAATAATTCTTTATCTCATTGTCTGTTCTTCCTGGCAATCTTCCAGCTATAAGTGACCACCTATATAACATATGCCATAATTTTCATTAGTCAAAACATTCCAACTACGTGCTCTAGAAACGTTAGCAACAACAAAACATGGTTCGATCATATAATTAAATTATTAATTAATTGCTAACGTTTCTAGAGAAACAAAAAAAAATGATCGAACTCATGTTTTGAGTTTCTTGGAAAAAAGAACCAAGTGAACATACTTGTTTCCAAGAAGACTATGAAGTTTGATGATGAGTTCATCTTCTTCTTCAGTGAAATTGCCACGTTTAAGATCAGGCCTCAAGTAATTGATCCATCTAAGCCTACAGCTTTTACCGCAACGAAGAAGGCCAGCAGCTTTAGGAAGAGAGCGCCAGCAGCCTTCACCATGGGAACGAATGTAAGCTATGAGGCGATCATCTTCTTCTTTAGTCCAAGCTCCTTTGTTTGTGTGAGCTTTTTCACAACAAGGGGACCTTCCCATTTTTAATGTAATCTTGATTTAAAGCCCAAGTTTAATGCTTAGAAAGTCTTTATATACACATAAAAATCTGTAGGTTTATATATATGGTAATAAAAGGGGTTGGGTGAAGGGAAGGAAGTGGGAATTGTTAGGATTGGTAATGATGCTTGAACATCAAGGCCGGCCCTTTGAGAGGAATTGGAAGTGGGGGGGAGTTATTTAAGCTTTTGACTCTATATATAAAAAAGGGGAAGTCCCAAATAAATACTCTATCTCTCTCAATGTGTGTATTATGAGAGAGAGAGTTAGAGAGAGAGAGAGAGGGTGTTAAGGCAGTGAACCTAATTGCTTCTAGACGTGAGTTGGTGAGACAGGTTTGAGAGAGTGGCTGGTGGTGGCCACTCTTTTGATGTTAATGGCATCATATTCATTTATATACAAAATACTACTGTGGCTGTGTGGAGTATATATGTGGTAAATATTGGTAAACAGTTGGGGTATGTAGTGTAGTATTTTGGAACAAGTAGAGAATAATAACTATGGGGGGTGAGTTTCAGGTAGGTGTAGAAAAATGGGTTTAAAAGTGGGGTGTGGTAAGGAAAGGTGTGATTTTTGCCCCTTTCTTTATTCTTAACTCTGACCAACCTTTTTGATTTATAATTTAACTAACCCCCCCCCCCCCCCTCTCAAGCCTCTCATCACTACCTTTCTAACCTAATTTCAACATGCTTATTCAACTCCTTTTCAAGAACTCTATACCCTTCCATTTCTTCTACTATTTTTTTAAGAATATATTTCTTGTCTTTATGATAATCACAAAAGTTGTTAATCTTTATTAGCCTTTTCATCAAGTAATTATATTTCTAAGCTTCTTGTATTTACCAAAGGTTTTTACATTAATTTGTACATGATTAATTTACATATGGTTTAGGCAATCTAGTTACCGAGAAACTATATTTCCAAGGTTCTAATTTTAACTAATTTTTTTTTTTACATTATTTTGTTTGTGTTTAAGTTACATATATTTTAGATTCGTTCACGCACATGTGAAATTTTCACGACAACTTGAACTCATCGTAATAATTTATTACAAATTTTTTATATCGATTTGTTTATGGTTAGGCTAGACATATTTTAGATTACCGGTTATAACTCACGCGCATATTTTCACTGAAACTTAAACTCTTAAGTCATAATAATTTATTAAAAGCTTTTTACGTTGATTTGATTGAGTTACACATATTTGAGGCAACCTGATCCCATTCATGAGCATGTTTTTGCCGGAAGTCAAACTCTTGACATGTATTTAAGTTTTGTTACATGATATAATAATACTGTTAGAAGTAACTAATGCCCTTCGTTGGTATAGTGCCTCATGCTCATATATATGTACTTTCATGTTATCACCCAACAGGGAGAATGAGAAATGATATTTCGTTCTGCAGTGCTTATGTTGTAGCAGGTTGGAATGATGTTTCCTGGTCTGCAGTGGGATTGTAACAACAATGATGCACCTAGCAGTGAATTTGATTGGTTTAATCCATGATTTAGAAAAACAAAAAAGCAAGAATACTACTTATGTGGCATGAAGAAGAAACAAAAAGTTATATAAAAAAAACAGACACAGCTATTATTAATCTTGTACTCTAATTCATGAGTTAATACAAAAAACAATCTTAATTGTAGCTAGTTGTGGTGAGCATATGGGAGGGAAATTTGCTAGTGGGGTTTGGCTATTCTTGTGCAATAAAATAAGAATAGAGGAGATGGTAGTTGCAACTTTTTTCTTTATTCTAATGGTGGTCTCTCATGCAAACATTAGATCTAAAGGGTCTGGTGGGTGTGGGGTTGCTTCTAGAAGACTTGTAGGTTGGGTTCAACAAGGGAGGAAGATTATGAAAGTAAAAGTGTCATGGACATTTTTTTAAGTAGGGTTATGTTAGTTTATGGACATTGGTTCACCTTCCACTCTTCTTTTTCCTCCTAACCTTGTGGTGCAAGTTTAGGCAACAAAATATAAACATAGAATTATATATGGGGAAGTTGATTTACCTTTTCTAGTTACTTATATCCTCCCAACCCTATTTCTATATTTTTGTTGCTCATCACACACAAACACACTCTACATCAACATGTACCTAATGGTGTATATAGAATGATTCAGATTCTTAACAAACGATTGTTATCGTATACGTGTTAGTATATGTGACTTATACTTCATTTAACTTTTTAATGTGTTTAGAACATATATCTTGGATTTTTTTTCTTTCCATTTATGAATTATTATCACATATATATATATATTGTTACGTACGTTTATCCCGCAAAAATAACCGGGAGAGCAACTTGTGCCTATGAATCACGATCCTTCACCCTTGATCAACAACTTCAACTTGGTGTTGAATAGATAGGAAGAAGATATGGGGGTGTAGTTGTGTAATTTCATTAAATGTGTGTTACCTACCTTTTCAACTTTTGGGACTGTCATGCTCTATAACATGGCTCCACCTTGATGTGAAGTTGAACTTTGGCATGGTCTATACATATCATTAATTCTCACTCATCCATTATCCTTCTCCTTCAACCAACAATACCCGCTTAGACTTATCCACACACATTGACATATATATCCACATACATATATCTATCAATCACACAACCACAAATAAATGAATATGAATCTCAGAATCTCTCTGCTAATACAACTATAGGGTTTGGTATTTCAGTGATCAAGAGTTGATTCTAACTACCTAAAAGATGAATTTCTATTCATACGTTATCAGACCAAAACAAACGTATTCAGCATATCCCGCTTACCGTAGGATGCGGAGTGAGTATGATGCACACCACATTATAACCTCTCCTCACATGAATGAAATTTTATCAGTGCCATTTTTATTAATGGATTTAGTGATTATAATTAGGCTATAACATGTTCCAAAAGGAAGGTCTAAATTATAATTAGTAATTAAAAGAGGGGTAATGACTACCGGTGAGAAAGTGCGTAAAGAGTGTAAACTACATGCATTGATTGCTTGTGACCCTAGCCAACACCCTCCTTTAATTTGGTAAAATGGGTTGGCATTGATTAATTGCCCCTCCCCCCATCAGTTCGGTAGTTGTATTCTAAAAATATCAGATGTTAGGAGTCGTCGTTTTACATTTTCATAACTACATTTATAGATAAATAAATATGTGGTTGAAGGATTACAAAAAGTTGATCACATTATTATTGTTACATTATTAGCAATTTATTTTCTAAACCATCACCATCCGATGAAACGTGATTGGAGGACCCAAAATACCACATGCATTGCGTATATACAACCCTCACATTCGGGTTTACGCACATCTCCTCGACTATTTCACTCGAATCTTGATGTCCGAGTGCCAAAGCATTCATAAATCGCGGATGTTACAAATGCAGAACTTCGTATCGGTAACACGGGTATAAAATAGGGAAACCTTCAATTATTCCGAGTTGGGAAGAGTTGTTAATATAAATTATTAAACCGACTAAACACGATAACGTATAGATATCGAAAATTACTAAAAAAAAGATCACATGAGTGATTGAGTACAAGTGTAAACCCCACTGCTTATTAGTCCCGGAAAAAGTGGGTCATTAGGTAGGCAAATAAATCAGGGGGGGGGGGGGGATTGTGAAAGCCAACTCACCAGAGCTGTGGATATCATGTGCTTAGGTGAATGAACAAAACTCGTGGGGGATGTCCTAATATCACATTACCGGTATACCTACTTCCCTTCTATTCTATCCCCCCCCCCCCTGTTTGCATGTGAAGTTCCTCATCCTCAGCACTTATATGCTCTCTGTCCAGCTATGTTTTGTTCACCCTTCTTCTGTAACTATTTTATATATGTTGTGTGTGTATGGTACTATTCTATTCACAGATAACAGGTCCTTTCAGGGGTTTCTTCTTCATCCTTTTTCTACCTGCTCCATTATTGTTTGTTGGGTTTTGCATTTCTGAATCTCAAGGCTGTCAGTTTTAGGTTTCTCATCGTGTGTGTTCCGACACGTGCTGATTTTGGTTTCACTACTTATTATATTTTCATAAAGATCAATACATACTGTAAGGTATAATTTTACTAAACAAATCATTTAGAGGTCAATTTTGGGTTAAACGAATCTTCTTCGTGCACACATGGGTTTATCGAGTCGAGTTCATATCAAATTGTGTCGATAATCAACTTGTGTTCAAGTCATGTTCTGACTCCTGCTAAACATCCCCCTCCCCCTCCCATTGTAGTATTTTACTGCATTGGTAAAACTTCCGTGCTACGCTGCATGCAAATTGATAAACGATATTATGGATGTTGGCCTTTTTCAGTTTGGTCTGGTAATAGTACCAAAATGCCTAGAGGTGACCAAGAGAACTGCATTAAATCAACCATAAAGCGGTTCACCTAAAAGAAAAGAAAAGCTAAAAATTGTAATGGGCAGCCAATAATACATATATCTGTGTCCAACTCATTCTGTCCTGGGCACTATTGGTTTATGCATTGTGCCGCACAATATAAATACTTGAACACAAATTCTATTTCCATGTAGTCATTGCTAAATCACACAACCCATTACATAAAAGTATAAGATCGAGTTTAGCAAACGATACAGAGGAGCTTTCTGGAGGCAAAGATACAAGTAACCACAAGAATTTATAAATTTAAACCTGCAGTTAATATAGCTGGTGTAACATACATAGAGACCTTCAGCATTTCTTGTTTGTATGAAATTGAAAAGTATATATTCAATGTGAGTTTAATCATAAGACTTAGGTATAGTGTTTACTTCAATTTCCGGACTTCATATAAGTAACTGAGTATAACCACTGCAGCAGCAACAACTACTCCAACAGCGCTTTGGGCCAATACAGCACTGTCCCTTACTGATGCCTTGGAACCAGAGGATGGGGTAAAACCAAGTTCAGAAAGTTTCTTGTGCGATATTGCATAATCTTTAAAGAAAGCATCTTCATCCTGTATTATAGCAGATCATTGCACATAATTAGGATGAACTTGTAGCTATATAAAGACACGAGTCAACTAGATTATAACAAATAATTAGGATTTAGGAAAAAAATTGCAGTAATCAAATTTCAAAAATAAATACAGAGGATTGAAGAAGTTTTAGTGACCAAGTCCTGCAAAACATCTAAACAGAATAAACTTGTTGCTATACAAGGACAAGAGTCAAGCAGCATAATGGCATATAATTAGGAAAAACTTGCAGTAATCAAATTTCAACAAGGGATGCACAAGAGGATTGTAAAAGTTGTAGTGACCAAGTCTTGCAAAATATCTAAACAGGCTTGACTCACTGCCAAATGTACATAAAGCTAATTTCAAGTTGCAAAAAAACACAAAGGCTACAGCACTAAACCAGGTCATAAATCAATCAGTGGTTTCAAATAATTATCTTCAAAATTATCATTTCATATATAGATAAAAGTTGAAAGGATAGAAGTTGGAATTGCGGGGGTTCCAAAAAAAAGGTTAATCTTCTTTTATATATCTAAAAAATAAAGAAATAGGAAATTAAGCGAAGTTCTATAATATTTATTGTCAAGGTAAGTAGAGGGGCATTAAAGCTATTTCTATGTTATTTACGGTTCTTCTGTGGTGTGCCCATGGACACACATTAAGGAGCTACTTGACAAATTTTGATCGGTTCTTTTATAATAACTATGCACACCCGCTGTATGCACAAAAATCCCCACCAATAAAACCTAGCCAACTCATCAAAAAATCTTTGTTAGAGTGTGCCCATGGGCAATAGAAGGTGCCCATGAGCACACACGAAACAAACCCTATTATTTATGATGATCAAGGTTTCTGTACACATTATCTAGTTTATCAATTCCAATCCATCAATATATGTGCCCATGGGCACACACTAAATAAACCCTATTATTTATGATGATCAAGGTTTATGTACACATTAGCTAGTTTCTCAATTCCAATCCATCAATATCCTGCACCTAATAATGATTAGCAGTCAAGTGATTCAGTCATATCTAACCAGTGAAGAGATAAATATATCCCTTATCTATTTTATAATTTGTACACAACAGAGTTATAGCAATAGGTGGTGCCAGGCACACTGGAACTGTGTTAGGTAACT
Source organism: Apium graveolens (assembly GCF_009905375.1). Taxonomy (NCBI): domain Eukaryota; kingdom Viridiplantae; phylum Streptophyta; class Magnoliopsida; order Apiales; family Apiaceae; genus Apium; species Apium graveolens. The sequence continues at coordinate 215,966,575 of NC_133653.1, read as the reverse complement.
AGTGCACCATTCTAATGACTCCTGCTTATCAACAGTCCAATTAAGCTCCGTAATTGAAGGCCCGAACAATAATGAGAAAAATGCCCGAAGATGCCAAGGCTCTCAAGTTAAAAAGCAGTGGGGATCCCCAAGTAAAAGTGATACCAAGGAAACATCATGATTATGTCATTTGGAAGGAATAAAATGGAATATAATTGTTTAAATAAAATAAGAGGTGTACAAGAAGGATGCAGATTCAAGAAGAATAATGGTAAGAAAGATGATAATTTATTTTGCAACCGGAAGGAATAAACCCTTTATTTCAAGTCGAAAAGGAATACACCTTAGATATAAGTTTGCTGAATGGAATATAGGAAAGAATTATTACTTCTGCAAAAATGTCCAATATTGGTTCAGATATCATTCTACAGCCCCACCAATGCATTCCATCCAAATAAACAGAACCTAAGGCTCCATGTAATATGATGGGAATGAAATAGAAATGTGAAGAAAAAAAAAAGGAATAGTGAAATAAATAGGAGTGCAAACTTTTTATGATAAGGTTTGTGGAGAACATGAAGAATTATATGAGCATTTATTTGTACATTGGTATATTAATATCTACTTTTTAGAAAGGTCATATAGTACAATATTCTTTCCAATCCAACTCCGAACAGAACATGAACCATGCTTGAAAATAATTAGGGGAGCCGGATGCATTTTAGACAAAAACTAAAAAGGCCCCAAGCCTTCAAAAGGGGCAAGCACCCAGACATAAACAAAGCCAGGCCAACAGTTTTAAGGAGAAGCTGAACTACAAATAGAAAAGGGATGGTGTTTCCGCATAAAGTACATATTTTGGAAGATGTGGATAGCACCTTTGCGTACAGCTCAACATATTTACGGAATTCAGGATCCTCCAGTAAAACTAAATCTGTTGGAAGTTTTAACAGCCCTTCTGATTCCCCTTTAAGAAGCTCCCTGGTGTCAAGTAATTGGTATTCAATCCGTGCTTAAATTAAAAATCTATAAATACACTCAAAATAACCCATAAAAGATCCATTAATACACAATATAACCCATCTCGAAGTCTTACACAAAGTACGAGTTATCAAACTTCAAGGGCTCCTGTGTCCATGGGCCATCAAAACCAGATCTATCTGCGTGTGCCCTTCCCTGTCATACAACACACCAAAAGTATATCTGCATGTAAGAGAAACCCAAAATATATATTGAAACATGGAGGAGCCTTCTTTTTGGCCTAGAAGCAGATAAGCACTACCAGTGTGTGTCCTCCAGATAGAGCCACAATATCTTTGTCTGATAATCCCATCCGGTAAAATACCTCCCTTAGATGTGGAGCTCCTATCGTATTTGAAAAATACTTTAGCTTGACTTAATAAGGAAATTATTATATTGCATAACAATTCATACACACAACAGTTCTCATACAGTTTTCTATTCCTCAAACTCAAAAGATCATTTATATAAGAAACCAGACTATGAAACCTAAATTTTTTTCATCTGGAGCTCATTACAAGATGGAGCTCATACGAACACGTGAGATGGGCTAGTTCTGCGATAACCTCTCAAGTTCATATTTAGTGAAGGTTCATTACTGCCAATATTGTTTAGTGCCACCATCGATACTTTAATTGTTTTAACATGTTTTCTGTGTTTTGGTCTGAGGGAATGGAAGGCAAAATCATGAGCAAATACTGTAGTGGAGAAGAGACGGATGTAGGAAGTAACAGTGACAAAATGGAAACTAGCAATTTTCTTACAGTGAGGTTTTTTTAAAAAGATTTTTCATTCAAAGGTTGGTAATATCTGATAGTGTTCTATGAAACCCAACCTACCCATACAAGCCCGTATGAGCCAAGGTTAGTACAACAGAAAAAGCAAAGTAAAAAACAAACAAACAGGACTAGAATCCTGAGAAAAGAAACGACGACCTAGAAAGAAAACAGGAAAGAAACACTGAAGATAATAAGGCTTGATTTTTACAGTGAGGTTTTAGAATGAAATGAGTAGCATACTTGTAAAGACGAGGCAAGACGACCATGTACCGCCTAACCTCCGCGCCCGCCTAGACGGTCATTAGGCGGATCATACGTTGCACTATATAAATTGGGTATATTTAATATATAAATATACATTTATATGTATAAAAATATAGATTTAGCCATTACATACACTACCAAAGAGTAAATACTATAATTACATATCAAAGTATATACATAAATGTTATACCCAATATTATATGTTATATACATAAGTGTGTATATATATATATAGGAAAAAAAGAAAAATAAAAATATTACTTAATAGATTGCTGCTTGTCTGAATTAGGGTTAAGTGTGATGGTTGTGCGTAGTTAGTAGTGTTTATAACTGGAATATGGGCTGGCCCATATAAAAGGATACTGGGTTGGACTTGGTCAAAGATAGACTGGGCTAGCCCATTTTAAAATAAGCCGGACTTAGGCGAATTTGGACAGATTTAGACGTCGTTAGCTGCCTAGGCGACGCATACTAGGCGCCACTATGCGTCTCCTACCCACTGAAAATAAAGACGGGTCGGTCGCCTACCCACTTTTTACCGCCTAGGCAACGCCTAGATGACGTCTTAATAAATTTTAAATTTTAATTTTTAAAAGAAAGGAGAATAGAGCCTTCATTTTAAATTGATGCATTTAAGTTTTCATGTCAAAGGAGATGTGGAAGCGAGGTAGGAATAAATAATAATAAAATTTCTCCAGAACTTGCTACAAAATTCATTCCGTTCCCCACCAATTTCATTCCTTCCAACTAAAAAGAGCAGTAGAGCTTTATAACAGTTCTTCAGCGTACTCAGATTACGAATTTGTCCATAAGTTTGTAGCCATACCATGTGGTTCAAATTTAAGGAGTACGTGCAAATACTTAGTTTAACTTATAACCGAGATACTAAACTAAACAAAATATGTAATATACGTAAGACAACTCTCTTAGCATAAACTGGTACGATATGAATTAGAGACTGGGATGTGGAAGCCTATATGCTAATTGATAATTAGATGAAGCAACTAATTATGCAACTTCATAATGACACTTTTCTCCAGTTCTGTTTAGTTCCATGTCTATAAAATGGGAGCTGAAGAATAGCTCACAAGTGGCATCAATTTTTTATCTTGTTTAGTAGCTGCAAATCTCAGACACTGTGCTATATAATGAAACATTACACGGACAGCATTTTAATATAGAGAGTGAGTATTTAAAGACCTTTGGTTGCATTTGGTAGTCGGCCTTCCTTGGGAGAAGTCAGTGAATCCTAAAGGAGAATTAAAATTAGTCAGTAATTAGTATTATTGTAATAGCTTAAGATCGCTTAGTTACCGAATTGATAAATGTTTAAGCTCGCTATAAATTATAAAATACGTGAAGAGTATGACTAAGAATATGAAAATTGCTTCAGTCAAATATATGAAACATGGCACCTTGACATACCTTTCTACCAGGAACAAAATCAATAGTGGGGCCACCAGTTACCTCAACCGCAACAACTCCTGCAAGCTATAAGCAAAAATTTCACTGTTTATAATTTTCATGAATAGATATACTGAGACATTGAGTCAACCAAATTGATGAAACTATTTTAACATAGCAAAAAATCAAGAAAAAGGAAGAACAGGAAAACTTAAGGACATGGAAAGGCATGAATTGATAATATTATACTGAAAAACACAAGCAAAACTACAAAATAATACCACCAGAATATTGTCAACTTGTTCAGGTGTGAACTAATAGATCTTTAAAACTATTTCCATGCAACGCCCATAGAAAAGGCAGAAATGGAACTTATAAAGCAGACATGCAGTGATTTATTCCAAAGATACCTACTTGTAAATGCCTAATAGATGGATATCAGTGTTATAAAGCAAAAGGCAGTGTAAGGCAATAGGGTTTTACATTGAATTTTTCAAAAGGTTAGGCACCACCTTTTAGAAAAAGTTTAGGGTCACAACAAAATATATAGACTCGCGTACATCACATAAGAACACGAGTAATATTATTTTCACCACAGCTAAAATTAGTATGGAAGCAATAAGACAAAAAAAACAAACTGTAATGAGTGCCTTTACAATTATTAGCAGCATAGCATAAACAACATGATTACATCGATCTTTTAAGGTTTTAACAATAATTATAATATGAATTACAAAATTATATTATCATATGAAGTATATACCAAAATAATTTATTTTTGGTTGACAACAAGACTAAATGAAAATAAAAATTTATAATTTCTGAGATAAGTTTGTTTTTAAATTGGACCTACAATTCATGTTTTTTCAGTTAGGTTACTATTGGTTTTGACCTATTTAAATGACTGTGGTAGAGCTGTTGGCCTAAATTGCTGTCTTGCCCTTTGTTATTTTTACAATTACTGGGAAAAAAATATCACAAAGGCCAACCTCGCCATTTCTCTAAGAGTTTAAGCAGAACTCGCAATTGCCTCGCCTTGTTCAACCGGAGCAACAAAGACTCGCCTCGTCTCTCAACTAAGCTTGCATTGATTTGTTTGACAAAACCGTTTCTCAGAAATTTGAAACTTCCCACCAGTAGTAAAACCTACAACTAGTTAAAAAAAAACTAGAGCCTTTTTTGTTCTTGACATATTCCAACAATAGCTCAGCATCAGCTATTTGTTCAAGATAGTATCGAGAGTCTTCTACTCAAATAATTTAAGAGGATGAAATGAACAGTTTGTTATCATGTTTTTATAAATATCAGACTTCAGGCTAATACCTTTAGTTGAGGAATATAGCACAAGTTTCCCTCAACCTAAGATTTCCAATTACGTTGGTGCAATTTTTGAATTTAACTCTAAATCACACATGTACAGGACTATAATTCTGGTCAAGATGAAACCAGTGCAAAACCATATTGTATCATAATTTCTTTATTACCACATTTGTTAAAAAATATATAAAATAAAGCTGATAGGAAATATTTATTTGCAGGAAGAATATAAGATTCAGAATTACAATATAATAAAATAAATCTTTGACGGAATAATCACCTGGTACAGATCTGCATACGTAATCTTTGGATGCCTAAATTTTATTTCTTCTGCAATCAGGGAGAAAGCAACAGTTAAAACATTTAACAGGAGGTCGGATACAAGCAAAGATGTGGATGGTTGAGGTAGGAACTGGAGATATGGTGAAGGAACGAAGGAGGTATTATAAAGGGAAAAAATTAGTTGCCGAAATACAGTAACATGTAGCATATCAACTAATTACTAATTAATGTGAAATAAAAAGAAACATCTTAACTCAAAATTTCTCACAGTGGATACAATGTTAGGCAACAGATTAAATTTTAAACTAAAGTGTAATACCCCAGATTTCACAAAATATTAGGATACTTATTTTATCCCTATTGAACATATGACATAATATTTTATACACGATTTTATGAAATTCAATATGCATTGTAAGCTTGCAAAAACTGGCTAGGGCCAGCACCTTCTATAAGTAGCTACCTTCTATGAAACAAAGCAAAAATAACTAAAACACTAGCTGAACAGGTGAGGAGGTGACTAATAACAATCATAAAACCAACATCCCCTTCTCAACTTCTTCAGTTTCCTAAGCTATCAAACCGTCATCTACAACAAGGACACTAATACGAGCCACCACAGGAACCTGAGTATATGGAGCTACATCACCAAACCACCACCTTCGCTTTTTGGACGTGTGATAGATATACGTAAATCCCCAGTTTCTAAATGCACTTTATTTTACAATTTAATGTGTGAGCACCTAATAAAATTTGGTGTAATTGGTGTTATTAAAAAATGAAATGGTAAATTTAATTAGATATTCTATATTATATCTGTGCGCCGCACACAACAAAGTTTAAAATTATATTGTAATTATTTTTATATTATTTTATTTACCTAATCAACACAATGAAAACAAAATGACAATGCGGAAATTGGTTTAGAACTAAAAATATGGTGAAAGCAAATGGTAGTCAAGTGACATGAAGGTAAAATGCTTAAGATATCATACTCGCTTATCTCTCCATATCATTCATAATGACCGCGTTTCCTATTTTCGTTGTCCCATCAAGTATCCATGTTTAATTATCAAGGTAACTAATAACACCTTCATTCCTTTTATACCCTAAATAATATATATTATGTTTTCAAAGTGTGTTATCAATAATTACGATCAAGAAAAGTGTAGATTTTAGTTTAAAGACAATAAAAATGGGATGGAGGGAGTACTGTTATTAATAATAAAACATGCATGTACATCTAGTTTTCGTTGAAAACATTTTTTTAAACAATTTACTTTTCGTTTTTTAACTAATACTCCCTCCGTCCCATTTAGAAGTATACATTTGATTTGGGCACGAAGATTAAGAAAAAGTGAAATGTTGAGAGAATAACTAAGAAAAGTGGGTAAAGTAGTGGGGTTAATCAATATTTAATGTATAAAGTTAGTGTAGTGGATGAAAGTATTGGATGTGAGTAGGTGTAGTTAATTTTTATATTATAAAATTTTTACTATTTTTGATAAGTTTTGAAATGAATAGAATTGAACGGGACATCCCAAAAAGGAAAGTGTATAGAAATGAATGGGACAGAGGGAGTATAAATAGAGAAATTTATATAATGGGTAATGTGAGACCACGTGCCACACCAGGATGTTTCGTGGAGGTATACATATTTAATTAATGTAAATAATATAATAAGAAACTAACAGTGCAATAGACTACAAATAGGGATCTCTTATCTTCGTTTAGCCTATCTGAGTCAAAAACTAACGTGCTCAAGTTCAGCTTGTTTCAAAAAAGAGCCTCAAAATTAAGCTCAACTCCTTCGTAACTGAGTCGAACTCGAGCTGCCGAAGATCAAGCCGTTAATGAGCAGGTTGTCTCATTTACTTCCCTAAATTAACCAAATTCCAAGGTGAAGCTCTGATGACACGGTACATGTATGCAATTCTTTCGTAGATGGACTACTCAACAGCCGAAGCCCAAATATTCATGAAATTTATGGATGTCACGTATACACCAAAAAGCCACACTTCGTATTGCATAACAATAGATAAAAAAGAAAAATAAATATTAGAAATGAAAAAATTACCACAAAAGTCTAGAGCAATTTTTAAGCCATTATTCGAGCCGTGAGAGAATTCTTCTTGATTCCTAATAGAGCCATTGGGACCTCCAGTCTTGGTGTTCTTATCGTACGTCCCAGCATCATGCCACCTATAAATATTCCCAATTACTAATAGCAGTTCACATAACCTTAAACCTCTAATAATTATCAAATGATGGGAAGTATGTAAAACCTCTATAAATTATCGGAAAGATCTCACAATTGACAAAAACTAAGTAAAAACCTATCAATTTATGGAGATTATAAACACAATATATTACTAATTATGTGTTACAGTCGGTACCGAGTAAAAATATTAATTCATCGCATAAAAACTAATAATTCTTTAAGTTTAGAGAGAGAGAGAGAGCACGAGAGAGAGGGGGGCGAGGGAGAGAGAGAGGGGGGGGAGCAAACATACGCGAGGCGAAGCATGATAGGAGCACAATTCTTGTTGGCGATGAAACCTCGGAGCTGACGACGAGCTTTATCAATTTGTTTAAGATACTCAGTATCAACCACCGGCATCGCCGCCATGGGAAAATTGATTAGCGAAGATGAGAGGAGGAGAATGTGTGAAATGAGTGAGGAGAGAAAAGAATAAATTAAGCGTGCGTGTGGTGACTGAGGAGTTTAGCCAGCCAACAAAAGAGAGCAGAGCAGTAACAAGATAGAAACCGTTGAATCTCGATAACTGTGATTTATTTTTTGGATTAGACCGCCGGTTCACTCTGTCCTTATTATATTATTAAAATCCTACTAAAATTAAAGAAACAAAATGATAAAATAACCTATTTTAAAAAAAATAACAAAAATAATCATTCTGAAAAAAGACAAATTTTAGTCGATTGAATACTCTACGGTCAATTGGGTATCCCAAATTATATAAGACCGATAGTTGGCGATAGTTGGCGATAGTTGGTTATTTCATATTTGGGATATTGAACTGACACTTGAGTATCTCATATAAATTGAATAATATACTAACAGTTAAGTATTTCATCGGCTAGAAATTGACCAATTTTTCAGAAATTGGTTATTTTTGCTAATTTTATATAAAAAAATGCTAAATTTGTTCTTCACCCGAAAAAAATATATTGTATCTATTATGTTGGTACCGAAAAATTATTTATTTGACGAAATTCGTTTATCAAATATTATTTATCGAGATTCTACTGCAGTATCATTTTATTATTTTAATGATATGTACACTGAACTTTGTCTTTTCACGGTTAGACGCTCGCTTGCTCGCACGCACCAATCAATTGATATTATTTTGAAAATTATTATTAAAGGTAAAATGTACGAGGACAGAGGACGTAAGAACAAATTCAACATTATCTTCTTATGAGTTCCTTTATCAAATTTTGAAGAATTTGAAACTCAAATTAACTTGATACACGATAATTTTATAGATATTTTGTAATATATTTTACCTTTGTTAAGCTTGTTTCACGATGTTTTACTTCGAAAGTGTTAGTTGTTACTAAACTTGTATGAACGGTAAGTTGATGGTTTTCTATTTTTGTAAAGAATCCAAATGAAGTGCGATGTGTTAGGTATAAAGTGCAACACATATGGAGTAAATATGTTTTCTTAATTTTACTTTCTTGAAAATTAGATAGTGTTTAGGCTTTGGAACTCAACAACTAGATATTAATTTGTAGTAATAAATAACTGAATGTAAAAGACCACACATAATTTATCAAAATTCACTTGATTTATATTTAAATAAATTTGTTGTACTACATATCTGTGTTTTTAAATGATAAGAACTCAACTACTTCTCTTGAGAGAATACAAGATTTCTAAATCTGTTTTGTTACTCTCTAAACAAAGAACATGTGACATGTTTTATAGAACACATGCACAGCTTACACAGATTACACTATAATGGACTAACACATATTATAAAGTCTAATTGTATGTTTCCATTTTGAGTGCAACATATCTGCTTGTAATCTTCCAGGCCTGTGACCCTCATTTGTCTAGTTCATCTTGACCCTTGATCTTGCACTCTTCAAACTGTATTTATAGACTTTTCAATTCAGTGATAAAATGGTTTGTTGACTAATAAACTGAATTTTGAAACTATTATCGAGATCTATTTTATTGTATAGAGAAGTCACATATCGATATGTAAAATGACTTATCGCTATAACTACTTCTCTATAAGTAATATGACTTGTCGAGATCTCTAGTTCTCTAAACGTGGATTGACTTGTCGATATCTCCAATTCTCTCTATGCAATTTGGCTTGTCGATATCTTCAATTTTCTACATAGACTTTTGACTTGTCGATATCTCCACTTCTCTACATATATTTTAACTTGTCGATATCTCCAGTTCTCTACAAGCAGATTGACTTGTCGATGTGGTAGATTGACTTGTCGATGTGGTAGATTGACTTGTCGATATCTTTTTGGACTTCTCTACAAGTAATTTTTGACTTCTCGACAGACATCTCTATACATCTTGATCTGTGACTTGTCGATATGTGACTTAGAATATTTTTCCAAAAATAATATTATTCAATTTCAAGCTTCTACACTTTTCTCTGAGGCATAATCATGATTAATCTTCTTCCAGAGTTTATTCATTAGCTTGATGGTTGTTCAAAGAAAAATCCTCCATTCTAATCTCCTTAACACTTTTACAGCTCAAGAAATATAAATATACAAAATATAATAAGTTTATCATATAACTAATTCTCAGGGTTGTCAAGGTGACTTAGTCTTGTTATGTACATGCATGTCTTGCACAACAATTTTCCCCAATTTGTGAGAATATTACTTGTCACAAATTCATGCCTGATAATAAGACTAACCCCAAGCTAAAAATTAAAAAGAAACTAGAAGATTGACGGGTTTTATACATGAGATACGTCTTGTAGTTACATTTAGAATTGAATTTACCGAATCAGCTAAATTTTTTATATCGTGGTTGTTCTCTAATCAAACCCTTGATTTTGACAAGGCACTCAAGTTCTTCAATTATTTCGGTCCCTCTTAGAGCTTCCAACAGTTTAAGCCATTCATTTACTGAGTAACTTTCAAGATATTTTATCATGTATCTTGATTATCTATGAGTCTTAATATTTAGAAAAATGCCACCAGGAGAAACACTAATCAACATTTTTGCTTTAAGCTCATTTGACCTCTTCTCAAACATCTCAATTTCCTTAGTCTTCTTTATTTCATTTTCTTCCTTCTCAGCCTTCTCCCTTACATATCTTTCATCTCTTTCTTTTAACCTTCCATCCAGTTCAACCTTCCTCATCTTAGTAAAAGCATCATTCCCAATCATCAAACTAATTACTCTTTCAAGTTCTATAATTGAGTAATTTTCAATCACTTCTTTGTTGAGCAAGTTGAATGTGCCATCTTTAAAATAAATTTTCACCTCTCCCAAAGTTTTCACACATAATAACTATTTCTTCAGCTAGTTGTTTGTTGTAGTCATCATCTTATATTTCTTCTGAGATTGGTAGAAAATTATCTTAATTGAAGCAATTCCAAAGAGCACCTACTTCAGCTTCTCTTTTCTTTGTCTTTCTCCCAGTAGACTTGAAAGGTGTTTTTGTTGGAGGTTTGAATGATGGAGGTTTGATAAATTTCTTCAAAGAGGTTTGGTTGGCTATTATAGGTATTTTAAGTAGAGAGTTGGCTGTAGGTTTGTAGAGATCTTTAGGCTTGGAGGTTTGGATGTTTTGAGTTTGTGTTTGACTAGGGATTTGGGTTGAGGTTTGTAGAGTTTTGGATACTTGGCTTATAGGTGTTTTCTTTGTATCTTTACCATCTTCTCCACCCTTCATCTTCTTCTTTCCTTCATCCTTTCCCTTCTTGTCATCCCATTTCTTATAAGCATCTTTCTGACTGCCACTACCTTTGTTAGATTGACTAGAATTTGAGCCAAAAGATTTAGGTCCACTTTTTTTTGCTCATCATCATCCTTATCCACATCTTTTGTGTTAATATCAGTTTTTGGTGGAAGAGCATCACCATTATTCACATATCTTGAGAGAATAGTGACTACAGTTTTGAATTTCTTTGTCCTTAGAGCTGACTTAATCACCATGATAATTTTATTGTTCTTCATGACACAATGCTTAAGAATTTGAAAGTATTTGTATTTCTTGGTAGTTGGATAGATGAATGCCACTCCTTTGCCAGGTTTAAGATATGCCTCATGAAAAGCTCCATCTTTGGCCTTCTTTAAGTTCCCTGAGCAACTAAGTGTTCTCATGGGTCATCACTTTGACTTTGTTTTTAAATATATCCAGTTCTGATTCTCTCCTTGATTTAAGAAATGCCAGTAAGACTTGCATACATTTGTCAACTCCAGAATCATTTATATTGATCACAACTCTCTTTTCCTTCAGCATCTGTCTGGTGACTGGTACCACTCTCAAGAAGTTTACATTGTTATTTACATATTTCTTGTAAGAGAACTGATTGAAATTAAGTGAGACTCCTAGGCCTTCTAGAAAGTCACCAAACTCGTTGTCAAGACAAGGGTCTTCCGCTGCCATTATGAGTTTCTCCTTCATTCCAATATCTTCATTTTGACTTGTAGTTTTTAGCTTGGACTCTATCTCCCTCTTAGGATTGGTAGCAAGCATTGGAAAGTCCTGGGGTATCTATGTCCTAACAACTTATGATGTTTCTTGAAGAGGGACCTTGAGTGCACCCATGATAGCTTCCAATGACACTCTTGTATATATCTGATAATAATCCTGGGAGTCTATTAAAGTTTTGACATCACTTTGTTGACTTTGCACAAGAGTTGTTAGCTGAGATACTTGAGATGTCAATGATGAATTGGAGGTTGTAAGCTCATCTACTTGCATCTGTAGAGCTTGAATTTGAGCAGATGAAGGAATGGATGTGACAGGCATTGAACTTGTAAAAGCTCTACCAAAAGATTCTTGAACCACCCTTCTAACCTCATCCATCATCAAGGTCGATGGTCCATACCTGGCCTTACAGAGCCGATCCATCTTGACCTTGGTGTCATTATTTTGAGAATTTTGACTCTGGATAATTGTATGAAGGTGTTGTGAAAGACATAACTATATAATAACAAGACTAAGTCACATTGACAACCTTAAGTTTAGTTGTTTGATAATCAACTTTGTACTTTGTATTGTATTTTTTGAGTCTATAAAAAGGTTAGAAGATTAGAATGGAGTATTCTTCTATAAACAGATTCAAGCTAAGAAATAAACTCTGGAAGAAGATCAAGCCATGATCATGCCTCATAGAAAAGTGAAGAAGCTTGGAGTTGAATAAAATTATTTTATTAAAAATGTTCTAAGTCCAGATATCGACAAGTCACAGATCAAGCAATATAGAGAAGTCATTCGAGAAGTCCATAACGACTTATCGAGAAGTCTAAGATGTCTTGTAGAGAACTCAGAGATATCGACAAGTCAAATAAAGATGTGAAGATTTGAGATATCGATAAGTCATTTCTGCATGTAAAGAACTCAGAGATATCGATAAGTCAAATGAAGATATGAATATTGGAGATATCGACAAGTCAATTTCTCATTAGAGATCTCAGAGATATCGACAAGTTAAAATGTATATAGAGATTTCTGAGATATCGATAAGTCAATTCTACATGTAGAGATCTCAGACATATCGACATCATTTAACATGCAAAAATCAAGAGACCTCGACAAGTCAAATATACCTATAGAGAACTCAGAGATCTCGATAAGTCATTATACTTATCGAGATGTCACTTCTCTATAGAACAAACTGGAGATCTTGATATGCCTCTCAAATACAGAATGCAAATAAATTAAAGATTTAAGATTATCAGTGAACAAACGATCTATCAACTAGATTGAAAAGTCTACAAAGTAGCTGGATAGAATACAAGATAAAGGGCCAATATTAACTAGACAAATGATGGTCACAGATTTGCAAGATTCTGCACAGATTTGCTAAGCTAGAAATGGAAATTGAAAAAAGGTTGTTTTAGAAAAGAGTTTAGTACATTTTAGTGTAAGTTTTGTAAACCCGTGCTGCGAGTGTATAAAGCATGCACTGGTTCTTAGTTTAGAAGTAACAAACAGATTCATATTTTCTTGTATTCTCTGAAGGAATAAGTTGAGTTCTTATATTTTTAAGAACATAAAATTTGTAGCAAGAAAAACTTAATTAATACAAATTAAGTGAGTTTTGAAATATTGTGGTTGTGATTTTATTTCTGTTGAGCACAATATCTCTACAAATTATAAACTACTTTGTTCACCTAATATCCAACTTGTTAAAACTGATAAAAATTAAAAGAAACACATTCACTCCCTATGTGTTGTACTCATTATTTAACAAGTGGTATCAGAGCAAAATATGAAAGTAAACAGATCAAGATCTTGGAAGTATGAGTGCACAAAAGATAAGAAGTATCAAGATACAAGCCTTTGATAAAATTAACTACACACTTCGGAAAAAGAAGATGATGTTGTTCATAAGGATGACCAACCCATTATATATCTAGATTCTCAAGAATGGCCCGTTTACTCCCATGGAAAGGGCTGATGAATCTACTGATGGAGATATGGCCAACACATTGGCTATGATAGGTATTTTAAGTAGAGAGTTGGTTATAGGTTTGTAGAGATATTTAGGCTTGGAGGTTTGGATGTTTTGAGTTTGTGTTTGAATAGGGATTTGGGTTGAGTTTTGTAGAGTTTTGGATACTCGGATTATAGGTGTTTCCTTGGTATATTTACCATCTTCTCCACTCTTTACCATCTTCTTTCCTTCATCCTTTCCCTTCTTGTCATCCCATTTCTTATAAGCATCTTTCTGACTGCCACTACCTTTTCTAGATTGACTAGAATTTGAGCCAAAAGATTTAGGTTCACTTTTCGTTTGCTCATAATCATCCTTATCAACATCTTTTATGTTAATATCAGTTTTTGGTATGAGGCATCAGCATTGTTCACATATCTTGAGAGAATAGTGATCATCTCAAGGTCCTCTATAATTTTGACTTCCTTTGTCCTTAGAGCTGACTCAATCACCATGATAATTTTCTTGTTCTTCATGACACACTGCTTAGGAATCTGAAAGTGTTTGCATTTCTTGTTAGTTGGATAGATGTAGGCCACTCCTTTATCAGGTTTAAGATATGCCTCATGAAAAGCTCCATCTTGGCCCTCTTTATGTTCCCTGAGCAATTGAGTGTCCTCATGGGTCATCGCTTTGACTTTGTTTTTAAATATATCTAGTTTTGATGCTCTCCTGATTTAAGAAATGCCAGTGAGACTTGCATACATCTGTCAACTCCAGAATCATTTATATTGATCACAAATCTCTTTTACTTCAACATATGTCTGCTGACTAGTACCACTCTCAAGAAGTTTACATTGTTATTTACAGCCTTCTTGTAAGAGAAATGATTGAAACTGAGTGAGACTCTTAAGCCTTCTAGGAAGTCACCAAACTCGTTGTCAAGACAAGAGCCTTCAACTGCCATTATGAGTCTCTCCTCCATTCCAATATCTTCATTTTGACATGTAGTTTTTAGCTTGGACTCCATCTCCCCCTTAGGCTTGGTAGCAGGCATTGAAAAGTCCTGAGGGATATATGTTTTAACAACATGTGGTGCTTCTTGAAGAGGGACCTTGAGTGCACCCATGATAGCTTCCAATGACACTTTTTTCTGCATCTGATAGTAATTTTGGGAGTCTATCAAAGTTTTGACGTCAATTTGCTGACTTTGCACAAGAGTTGTTAGCTGAGATACTAGAGATGTCAAGGATGCATTGGAGGTTCTAAGCTCGGCTACTTAGTTCTGTAGAGCTTAAATTTGAGCAGATGAATGAATGGATGTGACTTGAATTGAACTTGTAGAAGCACCACCAAAAGATTCTTGAACCACCCTTCTAACCTCATCCATCATCAATGTTGATGGTTCATACCTGGCCTTGTAGAGCTGATTCATCTTGACCTTGGTGTCATCATTTTGAGAAATTTAACTCTGGATAATTGTATGAATGGCCACAAAGGACTCCTTTAGTTGCTTTACACTGGCTTCCACATATGGGAGATCTATCTTGGCCACTTTATCAGTAAATTTATTGAAATTGTTCTTGATTTCCCTTTGTCTGGGCAGAAATTCATCAATTTTAGCATTCACCGTGTGCTTGACTTGTTCTTGATGCATGTCCCGTATCTTCTCTAAGGACTTGCCAATGAATTTAAATGCCTTGAGTTGAGCTTTATAAATATCTGTGACAACATCATAAACCTCTTGAGGTGTAAGCTCTCTTGTATTGCTGCCAAGAATGGTGATTTAGACTTCCTAGAATCTCGAGAGAGCTTCCTCCATGTCAATAGTGAAAGATTTGGATAACCAAGCATCCACATTCCCATCTCTCTCAGCTGCATCTATGATCTTTTCTTGTTGGTATTTGTTAGTCGTTAAATACGCGCTAAAATACACGCAAGTATATGCGTTCACAAGTAGTATAAGATATAAATCAGATTCATTCCCACAAAGACTAGTTTAGGTTAATTTAAGAGTATGCACCTATGCAACAATGATATGGTTATTATCCAATGCTAAGACAAGTAATAAGTTGAGATTGTTTATAACTAAGAATTAAACTAACACTTATAACTAAGAGAATTGAGAATGGTTGAATTAATATATATGACAAACATGAGATTCTAACTTCATTAGATACTTCATTCAATAGCCTTTTCATTCTTAACCTTAGCATGTAATGGTGATGACACTAATGACTAATCAGATAACACGAAACTGGTAAACACCAACTTTCGTTGCACGAATACCATACAGACATCCACAAATGAGATAAAAGTTGAATAGACACCAATTATATCGAGACCCTATATGTCTATAGAATTTGACAACATAACGGTTTAATGCACAAGTTATCTATCGTGATAACATAGGGCAAGTAAGATGGTCAAAATTACCTACGAATCATGCATAACAATAACACATGAACCTATGCTAGCGTGACAAGTTCTAAATCCTTAAATTCACTTTCGCTTCATTAAGAATTAACACACTATCTTATAAGTTCGCGACGATCATAAGATGAATAAGCACAACCAATACTAGGTTATCATACAATCACCACACATTAAGGCATCGAAACAATTCAACTAAAGAAATCCATATATAAACCTGTTAGATACCCACGATAACGATTAGCCCATAATCGGACTCATCATCAACGTGGGTTCCGATGAAAGCATGGTATAATAAACTTAATCTTTATAAAAGAATAATAAACAAAGTACAAAACAAGAGTATAGGTCCAAGAATAAGAAAACTAGCATCCAACGTTACAACTTAAACAAAGAATCACAAGTTAAAACTAGATCTTCTTCGCCTTGGTTGAATTGTGCTAAAACGGTCTTCTTACGCCTTCTTCTTGTGCTCTCGTATGTCTCCCTATAAAAAACGAGCTTATTTATGTATATATAGCATCCCCATGCAGAGTAGAAGTCTTCTGGATCAAAAGCCCAATAGAATCAGGATTTCTTTTCTCGACCCAGCGCGGCCGCGCGCTTGACCAGCACGGGCGCGCTGAACTTCTGGACTTTGGGCACGGCCGCTCGCTATTACAGCGCGGGCGCACTGACCTCCTGATGAAAATTCTGACTTCTTCATTTTTCCTTGCTGATTCAAGCCGGTTTTCCAAGAATTTTTATTCCAACACCTCCCTAACACCAAATTAGCACCAAAATAATGCTAATTCACTTGATTACCTGGATAATGCCTGAAAATGCAAAAACACTAGAAAACACATTAAAACACCAACAACTTGAGTACAAATTCACCAATTCAAAGCTTTATGGAGCGTAATAAAGTGTCATAAATGCCACTCAACATACCCCCAAACTTGAATCGATGCTTGTCCTTAAGCATAAACAGACTCAAAGAACAAGAAATAAAAATGCATGAATGCAACTAATTGAATGCAACGATCCCCATAGAATAACTAAACCAATCAACAAGCAACATCTCAACAAATGCAGATATTCGCATAAAGATCAATCAAACCTCACAAATCAACCTACAAACCAGAGAAGTGTGTGTGTGCAACTGCTTAAAGATATACTATCGCAACTAGATCAATAATTATGACTCACTACTCATCAAAGCAATCGCAAGGTTATAAACAGAATAAAATTTGGACTCAAAATAACTTATAACACTTCAATTCTTATATCAGAGTTTACATGGATTCACGCTTTTATTCACAACAAAATAACATAAATGTGCTTATTTGACAGTACAATAAGTGAGGTCCACAAAAAACTTATACAATAGTACCCATGTAGTGTTAGGTTAGCGGATCCCAGACTATAAAAGCCTTAGGTCACTAGGCACAAAGTCCCCTAAGAACTTAATAACTCGAGTACTAAAGAGCCCACTCGTGATCAATTATACATAACACTTAAATATATATTTTTCTCTTATTTTTCTTTTTTTTTTCTTTTCAGAACGAGTGCGTTTTGCTCCATCTCGCTCAACCCTAGACTACTCATATAAATATGAGCCGACTATTAGCCAATTGACACCTAGACACACAACTAGCAATGAAATCCAATTTTTTCCAATTTTAAATATCCATGTTAATTTATTATTAAGAGAATATCCTAAATTCTAAATATAAACAAGCGATTAAACTTCGACAAACAAACAAACCATGACTATGATCTAGCACTCAAGTAACCTATAAGACTTAGTGAAATACAATTGCCTTTAGCATGCAAATAAATTTGATAAGACCTAACATCACTAAATACGACATCACCACACCAGCATCAACATCACAAATTAATCGGCAACATCATTTAAGGGATCATGTTATTATGCAAATGTATGAAACTACATGAACAAACTATCATAAAAGCTACCAAAAAAACTACAACATGGCAACATCTGCAATTATATGCACGAAACTAACATGAATATGAAAACTATATGCGACTCACACAAAACATATTCCTTCAACTACTACCCCAAAACTTAAAATATTCAATATCCTCGGTGAAGGTAATAGTAAGGAATTAGGCATACCTATTCCGAATCAGGATCATCACCCTCAATGGGTGTAGTGTTAGGCGTATCTGGAGGTGGATACATGGAATCCTTACCAAGTAATGGCTGTTGGATTTTAATCGCAGCGGAGGCATGGTAAAACACTTTTACATATATAAAATCCAAATAAAAGCATATAAATCGTGGTAAAAACATAGGGATCGATTACTAACCTTTAATAGCGATCCAAGAGCAACGATCGGAGATCCTTAGCAGCTGCTCCTCAAACGTGAAGCACTCCACCGGTATCCACCAAGAAAACGACGTTAAGGAGGAGAAGGAGGTGGAGAGAATTAGGTTTTATAAAATTTTGGGGTTAGAATGAAATATAGGGTTTATAATAGTATATTTATAGGCAAAATTTTCAGCTGAAATTTTCCCATAAATATTATTATTATTATCCCATTTATTATTCTCATTAATAATTAAAACACCTTTTAGTTATTAATCCTTTTTATAAACACTTTAGAAATAATTCTCTCTCTTGATTTAATTTCCAAAAATTAAATCCTTTAATTAATAATATTAAGAACTTTTCTTAATTAATTTATAATCAATTAAATCTTATTTAATCAATTATTAAATTTGTTAATTAATTATTTATTTCATAAATAAATAATTATTAGCCATTATTAATTAATTCCTCCATCATTAAATCATTCTCTTTTTATGGTGTGACCCTGTAGGTTCAATATTAAGCCGGTAGTAGAAATAAATAATAATAAAACTATTTTATCATTATTTATATAAATTCTCTAATTTATTAAATATGATTAATTAATTAATCACATTTATTCTATATCGTGAGGGATACTTCTCAGCATATCGCGACTATCTGGATAATATGAATTCACTGCTTAGAATACCTAGAACCTATTCAGTGAATAGTTACCGTACAATAAACTCCTTCTACTCTACAATGTCCCGATTAAATACAAGGCATGGATCTCGTGTCAAGCCTATCTAATTTAATCACTTGCTTACCATTTGCTATGCTCAGTTCTATGTAAATTAGAAACTCCTTTTTAATTTCATTCACTCTGGCCAGAGATTCCTGAACTAGCATAAGTGGATCAGCCTTGAACATTCGCTTCCTTCACTGGAAGGGGTAGATCCTTTATTGATCATACACTATCTTCGTGTACAAATTCCTATACCGAGTAGAGCCCTAATAATTGTCCCTGGAGACTAAGAACTAAACCAAAGCATAGTTCAGTGTACACAAGATAACTATGATGACCTCAAGTCTAAGGATACTTGTACAACTATCACTATGTGAACAACTGCTGACACGTGAGTGAACTCCATCAGTTGTTCAGCTGTGCGAGTCATGTTCAGTGAACTTATTCTATAATAAGCACCTACATACTAGCTATAGTGTCACCACACAAATGTCTATGAGAACAGACATCCTTCATAATGAAGCAAGCATAGTATGTACCGATCTTTGCGGATTATTAATTACCGGTTAGTAATCCTATGATCAGGAACTATTTAAGTTTAGAGTTATCATCTTTTAGGTCTCACTATTATGATCTCATCATAATTCATAAAAAGCTTTACTCTAAACTATGGTATATCTTATTTAAACACTTAAATAGATAGAGCCCGTAATAAAAACAAAACAAGTCTTTTATTAATATCAATGAAATCAAAACAGATTACATAAAAGGTTATTCCTAAATCCTAATACATGATTGGACTTAGGACATATTCCTTTCAATCTCCCACTTGTACTAAAGTTAATCACTCTGGTATCTAATACCCATCTTGTCTTTATGACGATCAAAGTGACTTTCATAAAGTAGCTTTGTGAGTGGGTCTGCTATGTTGTTATGTGTGTCAACTCTATTTCAATACAACACAAGAAATGTTATCGCACTCCCACTAACCCTTTTGTAGACACATGGTTCATCTACGTTTTTCATAAAATCAAACTCTTTGATTGTCTCATCAAAACGGATGTTCCATCTACGAGAAGCTTGCTTTAAACCACATATGGTTCGCAGCAGCTTACACACTAGGTTTTCATTTCTCTTGGAAAGAAAATCATCAGGCCATTTTCCAGATTTCATAGTCGTAGTAAGCAGCAATCGCAAGCAAAATCCAAACTAATTATAACAGGGCTACAAGTAAAAGGTTTCATCAAAGTCAATCCATTGCCTTTGTTTGAATTCTTTTACCACAAGCCTGGCCTTATAGGTCTCCACCTGGCCATCTGCTATAATCTATCTTTTGTATCCCGTATACATAGATTTCATTCCGGATTTTATGGCACTTTGCCATTTCTCTGAGTCAACACTACTCATAGCCTCATTATAGGTCACAGGGTCGTCATCATCAATGATCGACAACTCATTGTCATTCTCAATGACAAGGCCATATTACCTTTCAGGTTGGCGAGACACTCTCCCTGACCTACGAATGGGCTGTTCCACAGAAGGTTGTTCAGTCAGAACATGTGTTTCCACTTGATCCGTAGTAGTTTGTGCTTCTTGAACTTCATCAAGTTCAATTTTGCTCCCACTGTTTCCTTCAAGGATAAACTCCTTTTCCAAGAAGGTAGCGTGTCTGGAGACAAACACCCGATGATCGGTGTAAAAGTAATACCCTAAAGTCTCTTTAGGATATCCCACAAAACTACATTTTACGGATCGAGATTCCAGCTTATCTGGGTCAACTTTCTTGACATAAGCTGGACATCCCCAAATCTTAACGTGTTTAAGACTCGGTTTCCTTTCTTTCCATATCTCATATGGAGTTTGAGGAACAGATTTGGAAGGTACCTTATTCAGTAAATATGCTGAGGTTTCCAATGCGTAACCCCATAGGAATACTGGAAGATTTGCATAGCTCATCATGGACCGAACCATGTCTAACAGAGTTCGATTTCTCCTTTCAGATACCCCATTCAACTGTGGAGTATATGGAGGAGTCCACTGGGAGACTATACCATTTTCTTTGAGATAATCTAGAAACTCTCCATTCAAGTATTCACCACCTCGATCTGATCGAAGAGTTATAATACTGTGTTTGGTTTGTTTCTCCACTTCATGTTTATATTCCTTGAACTTTTCAAAGGCTTCAGACTTGTGTTTCATCAAGTACACATATCTGAATCTAGATCTATCATCTATGAAAGTAATGAAGTACGAAAATCCAACCATGGCTTGTGTAGACATTGGTCCACATACATCTGTGTGTACCAATCCTAGCAAATCTGCAGCCCTCTCTCCATGTCCACTAAATGGAGATTTGGTCATTTTACCCAATAGACAAGACTCGCACGTAGGATATGATTCAAAATCAAAGGGGTCTAGTAACCCTTCCTTATGCAATGTCCGAAGTCTATTTTCACTAATATGACCTAGCCTACAGTGCCATAAATAGGTCAGATTTTCATCATCTCGTTTTCTTTTATTAGTTTGTTCAATCTGAAGTAAATCATGCTCTACGTCACATACATACAGACCATTATTTAAAATTCCACATCCATAAAGAACATTATCTCTAAGGATAGAACATTCATTATTCTTAATAATAAATAAAAAACCATCCAAACCCAACATAGGGATAGAAACAATATTTCTCACAATAGAGGGAACGTAATAACAATTATTCAAAATAATAGTCTTGCCCGTAGGCATATGTAAACTAAATGATCCTACAGCTATGGCCGCAACCCTTGCTCCATTGCCCATACGTAGAATCACCTCATCTTTTTCAAGATTCCTACTTCCCTTTAGTCCTCACAACGAATTGCAAATATGAGAACCACAGGCGGTATCTAATACCCAAGTAGAAATTTGACCTAGTGACATATTAACTTCGATCATGAACATGCCTGAATCAGAAGCGATAGTCTTACTACCCTTCCTCTTCTTCAATTCTGCAAGGTAAACCTTGCAGTTTCTCTTCCAGTGCCCTAACTTGTTACAGTGAAAGCATACAGCTAAATTAGGATCAGTCAACTTGTGAGCATCTAGTATGCTCCTGAGTGATAGTGCATAAGACATAATATAGTAAATCTGTAAATGATAAACACATAACAACACTCAGCAAATATTCGATTTCATTTTAAAATACTATATGAATCGGGTCTTTATTCATAAGTGGCTCCCACTAGTTTATCTAATTTATTCAACCCCCTACGTGAAAAATTAAGCATTCATAATGCTAGTGGGAATAGGGATCCTACATTCCATTACACAACCCCGGCTGTAGCACGAACCGCCATGTAATGTTCAATAGGCAGACAACTCTTGTCAATTACATCTAATGTTATTCCCTAATCAAACTTTAGCCTCTTGAATAATTGAGTCACGGCTGTGGCACGACAAACTCAATATTCTAAGTCAAGTCTAACCCAACATTCCGTACAATTGAATCAGTCTCCAAAGGCCCACGGCTGTGGCATGTAACGACCTTTAGATTCTTATTCAATGTACACATCTCTATGTAATAGACAAGTATTTCTTATTTCGAAATCAAAGCCCTCGGCTGTAGCACGAAACGACCATGATTCAAAAATAAGAACTACTTTTCTATCATGTTGGAAGGCTATGACCGACACAAGCCCGTTGTGTCATTGGCCAATTTCTACTTGATATTATTTAATTTTAGAGGGATTATATTACGTTACAATCATAATAATATTATAAAGAGATTCTTCCTTTTAAATTAAATATTTCAAATCAATAATCAATAATCAGATGATTCCCAGATCGGGTGGAGCATTGTCAAGAGGCGTCACTTAATAACCCTTTCTTACAGATAGAAATCTGTTGTTGACAGAATCATCCTTTCTCTCATATCGAAAATTCATATTCAATTACGTGTTTCATAAACACAAGAATCTCATGATTGTATTCATAATATTATTATTAAGGTTATGAAACAATTTCACTATACTAGGTTGTCTAACAAACGCCTTATGTTCATTTAAGTTCACCTAAATCTATCATCGCATGATAAACTAAGCATATATCACATATATAAACATGAATAAACATCAAGGTAGGCATGTTATATCATCTAGCACATTAGTCTAAGCATTATACATCTCTATGTATCACATGAAGCATTTAAAATCAATTCAAACGATCAAAAACAGCTTTAAAACACTTCTGTTAGCTATAAACAGTTCGAAACAATTTCATAAAATATCATATAATATACCATTAGAAGCGTCTCGAAAAGACGAATCCAACGGCACCAAAATCACCCAAATCTGAGCTAGCACACGCCCTCACGCACCGAAACAAGGTCCCCCACGCGCGGCCACTCGCACACGCGCTGTCAGGCGCGTGTCAGAACTCCGCCCACGCGTCCACGTGCTTCACGCGCCCAGAACCCTACGCTGACGTCAGCATGACGTCACCAGCGCGTGTCTACCACGTGCCGCGCGTGGCACGCCAGCGCGTGAGCCCCACGCACGCGTGGTCGACGCGCGGTCCTCCCCCTTTCTGCGATTCGCCGCCGCCTGACATCGTCTCGATTGCCGTGCCTGACATTCTCGGTCTTTGCTTGTTTCCGTGCAGCAGCACAACATAGCAGATATACAAATATATATATATATATATATACAACAGAATATACATATATATACTTATTTAATTACGAATTTTAATTTCAACAACTTCAAAAATTCATAATAAAAAATCTATACAACATAAAATTATGAAAAAAATACTCAGACGATCTACAACACTTGTAGAATCCAGATCAACATTCAAAATTATTATGAGAAATGATTTCTCATCAGACAAAATTAATCCATAATATAACTTGTAAAAATCATAATTAATTCATACAAGCACATAAAATTCTGAAATTTTTACCACAGATCTATATGCATACAACCTATGCTCTGATACCATTGTTGGATTTTAATCGCTGCGGAGGCATGGTAAAACACTTTTACATATATAAAATCCAAATAAAAGTATATAAATCGTGGTAAAAACATAGGGATCGATTACTAACCTTTAATAGCGATCCAAGAGCAACGATCGGAGATCCTTAGCAGCTGCTCCTCAAACGTGAAGCACTCCACTGGTATTCACCAAGAAAACGACGTTAAGGAGGAGAAGGAGGTGGAGAGAATTAGGTTTTATAAAATTTTGGAGTTAGAATGAAATATAGGGTTTATAATAGTATATTTATAGGCACAATTTTCAGCTGAAATTTTCCCATAAATATTATTATTATTATCCCATTTATTATTCTCATTAATAATTAAAACACCTTTTAATTATTAATCCTTTTTCTAAACACTTTAGAAATAATTCTCTCTCTTGATTTAATTTCCAAAAATTAAATCCTTAATTAATAATATTAAGAACTTTTCTTAATTAATTTATAATCAATTAAATCTCATTTAATCAATTATTAAATTTGCCAATTAATTATTTATTTCACAAATAAATAATTATTAGCCATTATTAATTAATTCCTCCACCATTAAATCATTCTCTTTTTATGGTGTGACCCTGTAGGTTCAATATTAAGCCGGTAGTAGAAATAAATAATAATAAAACTATTTTATCATTATTTATATAAATTCTCTAATTTATTAAATATGATTAATTAATTAATCACATTTATTCTACATCGTGAGGGATACTTCTCAGCATATCGCGACTATCCGGATAATATGAATTCACTGCTTAGAATACCTAGAATCTATTCAGTGAATAGTTACCGTACAATAAACTCCTTCTACTCTACAATGTCCCGATTAAATACAAGGCATGGATCTCGTGTCAAGCCTATCTAATTTAATCACTTGCTTACCATTTACTATGCTCAGTTCTATGTAAATTAGAAACTCCTTTCTAATTTTATTCACTCTGGCCAGAGATTCCTGAACTAGCATAAGTGGATCAGCCTTGAACATTTGCTTCCTTCACTGGAAGGGGTAGATCCTTTATTGATCATACACTATCTTCGTGTACAAATTCCTATACCCATTAGAGCCCTAATAATTGTCCCTGGAGACTAAGAACTAAACCAAAGCATAGTTCAGTGTACACAAGATGACTATGATGACCTCAAGTCTAAGGATACTTGTACAACTATCACTATGTGAACAACTGCTGACACGTGAGTGAACTCCATCAGTTGTTCAGCTATGCGAGTCATGTTCAGTGAACTTATTCTATAATAAGCACCTACATACTAGCTATAGTGTCACCACACAAATGTCTATGAGAACAGACATCCTTCATAATGAAGCAAGCATAGTATGTACCGATCTTTGCGGATTATTAATTACCAGTTAGTAATCCTATGATCAGGAACTATTTAAGTTTAGAGTTATCATCTTTTAGGTCTCACTATTATGATCTCATCATAATCCATAAAAAGCTTTACTCTAAACTATGGTATATCTTATTTAAACACTTAAATAGATAGAGCCCGTAATAAAAACAAAACAAGTCTTTTATTAATATCAATAAAATCAAAACAGATTACATAAAAGGTTATTCCTAAATCCTAATACATGATTGGACTTAGGACATATTCCTTTTAATGGCCACTGGATGTCAACATCGGTGGCTCTAAATGTAGTCCCAAGTGCCTGGGTGAGATCACGTGCAAACCTGTTATGGATGTCATGCATAACATCCATCCTCCTCTCTAGATGCCTATACTGCGTCGTACTCAAACCAGCTCCAATATCAGCTCCTGCCTCCTCCTGCTCCTTCTGTGATGGACCAGCTTCTGCATCCAACCCAGCTCTCCAAGCCGCCTTCCTTGCCTGCTGCGTCCGTCCCACCAGCAAAAGTCTGATCCGTCGGCCTACCACCTGGCAGATGATCATATGAATAACCAAGCCCCTTAGGATCGGGCTTACAACAATGCCACTCAATCATGTTCAACATCATAGAACTGTCGATAGGAGCATTAGGAAGCTACAGCTGCTCATGTGCGGGCCAATGAACACCAACTGCCACAAACAGCTTCGTCACCACGGACACATAGGGTATAAAACCCGTAGTACCTCCTCTCAAGAACCTCAAAATCCCCTGATATATAACCATCCCTAAATCAATATAGTCGCCCTGAAGAATACCCCATAACAGACGAGCACGCTCTACCGTAATCTCATGCACATGAGAAGATGGCATGATGTTAGCACAGATAAAAGAATTCCAAGCCCGTGCAAACCTGTTCATGCACGATGCAGGAAACGTGGAGTAATCAGTTGTGCCCCTCTTGAACTTTTAGTCAGTCTCAGGAACACACAAAGTAACAACTATCAGATCCAGATCAAAGTCCTCCAGATTCTTATTGTTCCAAGTGTCCTGATCGGGCTTCCTTGCGGGCTGCTCAATCACCCTCCTTATCACATCAGCACTTTACTCCATAGTCATCCCCCTAACCACCGTGAAACCATTCTTCTCCGCCTTCGCATTATCATAGAACTCTCGAACGACACTCATGGGCACAACAGCGGGAGCCTCACAAAAAGGAACCCAGCCCATCTCCAGAATCATCTCCAACAACTTACCATCCTTCCCTGATGGCAGAAAACCTCGCTCCTTTGCTATAGGCTTCGAGAGAAGCCTCGTGTACTCTTTTTCAGCCTCTGGAGTCGAAAAACTCGGCCTCACACCACCCGCAGATGAAGAATCGATGATGCTGCTACTTACATGAGTTCTTTGTCTCTTAGATGCCATTGAAATTGAATAAGAGAGAATAAAAGCTAAGTGTTTGAGAGAGATTTGTGTTTGAGAACTTGTGAAGTGGTGGAGAAGTTTATGTATAAGTGTATATATATATAGGTTGTGAGAAGAGAATTAGATATGGAATAGAAGTGGGAATTGATTATGGGAAACGTGGAAATAATGGGTTTGATTTGGAGAGGGAAATTTGGGATGTGGACGAGTAAAATTCAGGTAGAAATTGATTTTGTAGTAAAAATCCCGTTTTTTTCCTTTACAAACTGCTATTTTTATTTTTTTGAGTTGGGACCCCAGCGCAGCCGCGCGCTAGACCAGCGTGCGCACGCTCACCTTCTGCTAAATCGGCGCGGCCGCACGCTAGATCAGCGCGGGCACGCTCACCTTCTGAAAAAACAGCGCGGCCGCGTGCTAGATCAGCGCGGGCGCGCTTGGCTTCTGAAGTTGGCCCTGAATTTTTTTCTTTTTCTGATTTTTTTGTGTTTTTCTCTTTTCTTCTTGCTTCCTCTACCTACTAATGTACAACAAACTTGGGTTACCTCCCAAAAAGCGCTTGTTTTACGTCGTTAGCTCGAAGTAGAATCTTGAGATCAAACGGATAATAAAATGACACTAACCACCTCGCGATTTGCTGTGTCACCATAGTAATGCTTCAACCTCTGACCATTTACCTTGAATGCTTGGCCCGGATCATTCTCAAAAATTTCCACCGCTCCATGTGGAAACACAGTTTTGATTATGAAAGGCCCTGACCACCTTGACTTCAACTTTCCAGGAAAAAGACAGAGACGAGAGTTAAATAAAAGAACTTGTTGTCCTGACACAAATGATTTAAGCACTAGACCCCTACCATGCCACCTCTTAACTTTCTCCTTATACATTTTGTTTTTCTCATAAACTTGAAGTCGAAACTCGCCGAGTTCATTCAATTGAAGCATCCTCTTCTTTCCAGCTACATCTAAGTCAAGATTCAACTTCTTCAAAGCCCAATACGCCTTATATTCGAGCTCCACAGGCAAATGACACCCCTTACCATAAACCAACTGGAACGACGACATTCCCAATGGAGTCTTGTATGCTGTTCTATACGCCCAAACAGCTTCAACAAGCTTCAAAGACCAATCCTTCCTTGATGGACACATAACTTTCTCTAAGATGCGCTTATTCTCTCTATTAGACACCTCAGCTTGACCATTTATCTGAGGATGACAAGTCGTAGCAATGCGATGATTTACATTATACCTTTGCATCATAGCAGTGAACTTGCGATTACAAAAACGCGACCCCTCATCACTGATTATGACTCTTGGAGTTCCAAACCTTGTGAATATCTGTTTGTGAAGAAAATTAAGCACCACCTTTGTATCATTCGTTGGCAACGCCTTAACTTCAAGCCATTTCGACACATAATCGACCCCCAACAAGATGTACTGATTGTTACAAAATGAGACAAATGGCCCCATGAAGTCAATCCCCCAAACATCGAATACTTCAACCTGGAGAAGGACATTAAGAGGCATCTCATCCCTCTTAGACATATTACCCACACATTGACATCAATCACATTTCAAAACAAACTAATGAGCATCTTTAAACAAGGTTGTCCAAAAGAAGCATGCTTGAAGAATACGAGTTGCTGTCTTTTCTCCACCATAGTGTCCTCCATAAGCCGTTGAGTGGCAATCTCGCAAGATCCCCCCCCCCCCGTTTCACTGTAAGGAATACAACTTCTGATGATTTGGTCAGTCCTTGTCGAAAAAGAAACGGCTCATCCCACATATACCACTTCATTTCATGTAGAAACTTCTTTCTTTGAGCATATAATAAGTCGGGAGGCATGATATTACTCACAAGGTAGTTCAGAATGTCTGCAAACCACGGTTCTTCCTCTTGCACTCCAAACAGCTGCTCATCGGGAAAAGACTCATTTATCACTGTCTTGTCCAGAGAGGTAGCATTAGGGTTTTCTAAACGAGATAGATGATCAGCGACTTGATTTTCAGTCCCCTTTCTGTCCTTGATCTCTAATTCAAATTCTTGAAGCAGAAGAACTCATCTGAACAATCTAGGCTTCGAGTCCTTCTTTGAGACGAGATAACAAATTGCAGCGTGATCAGTGAAAACTGTCACTTTAGTCCCAAGTAGATAAGATCGAAATTTCTCAAAACCATAGACAATAACCGAAAGTTCTTTCTCCGTAGTAGTATAATTCAGTTGAGCACCATTTAAGGTCTTACTAGCGTAGTAGACCACATGAAATATATTGTTCTTTCTCTGCCCAAGAACTGCTCCAACTGCATAGTCACTTGTATTGCACATCATCTCAAAAGGTTCATTCCAGTCAGGTGCAGTTATGACAGGTGCTGTGATTAAAATCTTTTTCAGTGTCTCAAAAACGGCAAGGCACTCGTCATCAAACTTGAAAGGGACATCTTTCTCTAGCAAACTACACAATGGCTTCGAAATCTTAGAGAAGTCCTTGATGAAACGCCTATAAAAACCCGCATGACCAAAAAACTGCGAATTCCCTTAACAGAATTTGGTGGCGGGAGATTTTCAATGACCCCCACCTTGGCTTTGTCCACCTCAAGACCTTTACCAGAGACCTTGTGCCCAAGAATAATGCCCTGTCGCACCATAAAGTGACATTTCCCCCAATTGAGAACCAAGTTGGTGTCAACACACCTCTTGAGAACATGTCCAAGATTCTGCAAGCATTGATCAAAATAATCACCAAATACAGAGAAGTCGTCCATAAACACCTCCACATTTTGGCCAATCATATTAAAAAAGATGGCCATCATACATCTCTGAAATGTGGCTGGTGCACCATACAGATCAAAATAAACTCGTTTGAAGGCGAAAGTACCAAATGAACAAGTGAAGGCAGTCTTCTCCTGATCTTCTAGAGCGATACAAATCTGATTAAAACCCGAATAGCCATCCAGAAGAGAGTAGTACTCGTGACCAGCCAATCTGTCGAGCATCTGGTCATTGAAAGACAGAGGGAAGTGATCTTTCCTAGTGGCCTTGTTCAGCTTCCTGTAGTCTATACAAACTCTCCATCCCGTAACTATTCGAGTAGGAATGAGCTCATTCTTCCCATTAGCAACAACTGTGATACCTCCTTTCTTCGGTACACACTGAACTGGACTCACCCAAGAACTTTCAGAAATGGGATATATAATCCCTGAATCCAGCCACTTAAGAATTTCCTTCTTCACTACTTCCTTCATGATTGGATTAAGTCTTCTTTGCTGCTCAACCGTGGGCATGCTACCTTCCTCTAGCAGAATTTTATGCATGCAATAAGAAGGGCTGATTCCCTTAATATCTGCTATGGTCCATCTGATTGCCGATTTGAACTCTCTTAAAATCCTCAAGAGCTTCTCCTCAGCGCTACCTGAAAGGTCAGATGCAATAATCACAGGCAAAGTAGATGCATCATCTAAAAAAGCATACCTCAAATGTTCAGGTAAAGGCTTAAGCTCAAGAGTAGGAGCTTCCTCAATAGATGGCTTGAGGCATTTAGGAGCTTTGTTCAATTCCTCAATTCCAAGAGATTCAAAAGGCATATCAATCCTCCTCTTCCAAGGAGAAGCATTCAGATATTGCAATTGCTCTTCACCTTCGTTATCTTCACTATCTGAATTCCCCAACAAGACCTTCTCTAAGACATCAGACCTTAGCAATTGATCAAGTTCTGAAGTCACCACATAATCGACCAACTTCACCTTTAAGCACTCCTCATTTTCCGTAGGAAATTTCATAGCATTGAACACATTAAAAGTTACATCCTGATCCAGCACTCGCATTGTAAGCTCACCCTTCTACACATCTATTAAGGTACGACCAGTCGCCAAGAAGGGACTCCCCAAGATTATGGAAATCTTCTTATCCTCCTCGAAATCAAGAATTACGAAATCAGCAGGGAAGATGAGTTTATCAACCTTGACTAAGACATCCTCCACAATACCTCGAGGATATGTAATAGAACGATCGGCCAAATGCAAAGTCATATAAGTCAATTTTGGATCAGGCAAGTTCAACTTCTTGAAGATTGACAAAGGCATCAGATTGATGCTAGCTCCCAAGTCACATAAGCATCTGTCAAAAGACACTTTTCCAATAGTACACGGAATAGTGAAGCTTCCAGGATCTTTTAGCTTTATAGGCAACTTCTGTTACAGCACAACACTGCATTCCTCTGTGAGATCAATATTCTCTAAATCATCTAGCTTCATTTTCTGAGAGAGAATACCCTTCATAAACTTTGCGTAACTAGGCATCTACTCAAGAGCCTCAGCGAAAGGTATGTTGATATGAAGTTTCTTGAACACCTCCAGAAACTTCTCAATTTGCTTATCCAGCTTTTTCTTCTACAGCCGCTTAGGAAAAGGCGGTGGAGGATAGATCTGTTTCTCCCATGTATTACCATCAGGAGGTGTGTGCTCAACAGTAGTATTCCTTGGTTCCACTTCTACTTCCTGCTGCTCTACTTCTTCTTCAGCCCCAACTTCTTTATTTGAAACTTGATTTTGTTCGGGATTCGCAACCTTCCCAGACCTCAAAGTGATTGCCTTCACCTGCTCCTTAGCTTCCCTCTTTCCTGGTACTTCAGTGTCACTATGTAGTATACCCTCCAAATCCGGGGTATAGATTTGGGGCATTATTAACAACAATTACCAACTAAACTTGCACAAGCGGAATATAAATATAATAATTACCCCGAACTATCACTACTCAGGATCTTTTAAGGTCTGAGTTGAAAATAAGAACCACATACTACACTTTATTACAAACCCAAATAAATAAAACCTGTCTCAAGAACTCTCTTTGTTACAAAACTTTATTCTATCTACAATCTCACCACACAACTTTTATTCAAACTACACAAGATTTTTATTCAACCCAACATTACTACTTATCCTGCTACACCTGATCTGGAAATTCAAAGCTCTCTTCGGGAATGGGAAGGAACACTCTTGGTATAAGAGGGTCCCGCTGCTTGACTCGCTTATTGACTATGCGGGTCCTGATGGGTTTCATTCTCTACCTTAACTGTAAAACAATAGGAATAATAATAAAAGGGGATGAGCCAAAATTGCTCAACAAGCCTGCAACAATATATATAGTATAAGAGAGAAACAGGTGAACCAATAAGCTGCTGGTTGGAACAACCATCTGAATCTGTATAGGATAGTAATTTGCCAATGCTGGCGAGTACCAAATGAACAAGACTGGAAACAAGAACCAACATATGCACTATAACCTGCTGATCAGTCAGAATATAGTGCAGATCTATACCCAACTGCATAGACCTAACCAACATAAAGAGTACTCAGGCAACTATGGCCTATTAAATAATGGTCTGGGTAAAACCCAGCCCGTATAGTAACCATCCAGTCCAAGGCTTAGCATCCGGAACAATCGGAATGCTTTTGATATATCCCAACACCAGGATATACCAGAGTATATGTAACAAGGGTAAAAAGGATTGAAATATGAACAGGGAATTCAATAAATTGGGTGAAATCAAGAATCGAAATGAAATTGAAACAAGCAATAATAAATGGGTAACAGTGTATATGAACAATGATTATCAAAGGTAACTGATATGATAAATGGAAATATAAATCACTATTCTGAATTTAGAATAGGGGAAAAACTTGTCTTGCGCGTACTTAACCTGGTTCAACTCACCGTCTTCTGATCCTAGCTTGCTCTGCCTTGCTAACACTGAACCAATCATGGAAAGATAGTCGTTTAGATAACTTACTATATACGTGTATCTTGAATTGATATCACGCAACCTTATCAGTCTACCCATGCGTTTCTATCTGACTCGAATATATACACATACATTTATATAGCACATAGGTTCACATAATCACGTAAAGCACGTAGCACGTAAAGCACGTAGCACATAAAGCACATAATCAATTTTTTTAGACTTATAATTATTTTTAGAATCGATTCTAGACTCATACATGCATTAACTAGTCCTATCTGATTTTATTATAATTTTTCGGGATTTATTCGACTCAATTATACCCCTATTAGGACCTACGAACTATCAATTATCACCAAACCACTCTTTTTCGGAAGAAATTATAACTTATAACTATTTTTATTGGATTCGTCTCATTTTTCTGAGTCTAGGGGTCTTCGTTTCGCTCAAATCGGACTAACGGTTGAATTATTATGAATTAAACAAGATTTAATTAATTAATAATTAATTTATAAATAATTAATTATAATTAAACAATCCTTAATTATATTTTTAAATAATTAATTAATAATTATTGTATTTTAAAATAATCAATCCCTAATTATTAGGAATTATTACTATTTATTACAAATTATTATTACTTATTCGATCAGATCGATTATTTACAAATAATCAATCGATTTAATTAACTGATACTCTATTTATCGAATAACTACGAATTACTCGAATTATAAACCAACTTAACGATTAATCACTCGTATAACTACGAGCTACTCACAATTCTCGCATAATTATCGAACTATTATATTATTATTGAAACTCATACGATTCGCTAATCAATTAGTTACCGATATTTAATTATACGCTATAAATAATTACCACAATATTATTCGAATAACTATCGCTCGAATACTGATTCTAATTATCGAATTACTATTCGCATTATTAACTAATTATTAGATTATTAATCATATCACTTAATTATTTCTAATCCTTATTTATTAATTAATTACCTAATTATTAATTAATTACCCAATTATTAATTAATTAGATAATTAATAAATAATTAGATAAATAATTAAATAATTAATTGAATAATTAATTTCGAATTTATTATTTAATAAAATAATTTAGAAATTAATAATACTATTTTTCAGAATTTAAAACTAATTTTTAATTAATTTTTAGAATTATTAAAAACTGATTTTAATTACTAAAATATAAATAAATAATTAATTACTCAAAAACACAAAATCAGAACAGAGTTTGGGTTCTGAAGGATCAAACCCGGGTCATTTCCGGGTTGCAAACCGGGTCGACCTCGGGTTATCGGGTCACGAAGAATAGCCGTCACCGTCCCAGAATCCGGCGACGGCGACGGTTTCCGGCGAGGCGAAAATACTCGATTCCAGGCTCGTTCTTCTGCGGTTTCGAAGCACAGCAACACAACGACGCTCCCAGCACCTTCCTCCTCCTTCCCTCGTCCTCCTCTCGATGAAACGCGGCCGAAAACACGAAGAACACGGCGACGGCGTCGTTCTCCGGCGAGCACGAAACGAAAGCCAACGAACACAAACCCGGTGCCAATCGATCCTAAATTCAACGATCTAAACGTCTATACTAACAGAATCATCAAACAATTAACAGAACTGCAAACACGAACTCAAGAAATTAAACCCGAAAATACAAATTTCAATTCAATCAATCAAACATAAAAAACAATTACATAATCGAAAACTACAGATCATAAGCTTCAAAAACGAGTACTTACACTAACGATTTGGACTCCGGAATCACGATGAAAATCAGCTTTGATCCTCCTGCTCTGTTCTTCACAAACCATAACCCTATTTCCCTTTCTAATTTTCTTTTTATTTTTCTGATTTTTAATTATAATTAACTGATTTAATTATTAGTAAATCAGGTTTTTATATTTATGAAAATAATACCCCTAAGTAAAATTAAGGGTCTATTACACTCCTAATAAAAATATTTGGCCCCAATTTTTATAATTTTTTTGAGTATTAATATTGAATTTTTAAATATCCAATAAATACAAAGTAAATGCTAAAAATTCCCAAAAATTGTGAATATTACAAAAATACAAAGAAAAATGATATATGATAATTTCATGATCATATAAAAATAAAAATGAAATTTTTGTGGGGTTTTTGGTACCCGAAGGGGTCCGGAAAAGTCGTTTTTCGCGAAAAAGGTCAATTTGTAAAACGTCTAAGGGTTCAGAATAGCGATATGGTATAGGGCATTTTAAATAAAATAGGGCCAATGATTTTGTTTGAAATACGGGCTTTTAAAACATAGTTTTGAGCTGTACGAGTTTTGATATAAAATATATAACTGACGATAAAACGCTCAATAAATATCCAAAACACGTTTGGATCAAAACAGCCAACACATAACACATAGCAGTTAGGGTTTAATGACTTAACACATTTAATCACATAATAATACACATAATTTATCATTATTATAATATAATACAAACGTAATTTCTCGGTCATTACATTCTCCCCCCTTAACAGGATTCTGTCCTCAGAATCACACTATGCAAATAACTGAGGATACTTTTCTAACATTTCACTCTCAAGCTCCCAGGTTGATTCTTCAACCACTGGGTTTCTCCGCAAGACTCTCACTAATGACACAGACTTATTTCTTAATACCCTCTCTTGCCGATCTAGAATCCTTATCGGCTGCTCTACATACGACAAATCTGCCTGAAGTTCTACTGGTTCATACTCTATTACATGCCTTGTATCAGGATTGTACTTCTTAAGCATGGATACATGAAATACATTGTGAATGTGCTGTATATGGGGTGGTAAAGCTAACTCGTATGAAACCTTCCCAATATTCTTCAAAATCTCCAATGGTCCAACATATCGTGGCTTCAATTTCCCTTTATTGCCAAATCTGGTTAATTCTTTCCATGGCGATATTTTGAGCAATACGTGTTCTCCTTCCTGATAATCCATATCCTTCCTTGCTTGGTCTGCATATTTGCTTTGCCTGTTTTGCGCTGCCTCAATTCGTTTTCGAATAAGTTCAATCTTTTCTTTTGTCTGCCAAATTAATTCTGGACCCAAAATCTTGCGTTCTCCAACTTCATCTCAATGCACTGATGATCTGCATTTTCTCCCATATAGTGCTTCATACGGTGGCATTCCAATACTGGCGTGATAGCTGTTATTATAAGAAAATTCCACTAGGGGTAAATGTTCATCCCAACTGCCTTCAAAATCGATCGCACAAACTCGTAGCATGTCTTCAATCGTTTGGATTGTCCTTTCGCTTTGACCATCGGTTTGCGGATGATAGGCTGTACTCATGTTCAACTTCGTTCCTAGACATTCTTGGAATTGTCTCCAAAATCTTGAATTGAAACGAGGATCTCGATCCGATACAATCGATACTGGTACTCCATGACGCATCACAATTTCTTTAAGATATAAGTGTACTAACTTGTCCAGTGAAAATCTTTCGTTAATCGGAAGAAAATGTGCTGATTTCGTCAATCGATCAACAATAACCCAAATTGCATCGTGATTTGCTTTCGTCCTTGGAAGTCCCACTACGAAATCCATCGCCAGATGTTCCCATTTCCATTCTGGAATGTCTAATGGTTGCAATAACCCACTCGGACGTTGATGTTCTGCTTTAACTCGCTGGCATGTGTAGCATTTACTCACCCATTCTGCTATCTCCTTCTTCATATTCGGCCACCAAAAGTTTTCCTTCAAATCGCGATACATTTTCGTGCTTCCTGGATGAATAGAATACTTCGAATTGTGCGCATCTCGCATAATTTCTTCTTTTAATTCTGCCACATTAGGGATTCAGATTCTTGACGCAAAACGTAAAATTCCTTCATTATCTTTCTGAGTTGTAATCTCTTCTCCCGTTAAGTCGTCGTCTTGACTCATCACTTCATCTTGACAACGGAGAATCTTTTCTAGCAACCCTGGTTGGAAAGTCATAGCGTAGATAGTTCCTGCAGATTCATGGGGAATACGAATCTCGATTTCCAATTTGTCAAATTCCTTAACCAATTCTTCGCATAAAGTTAACCGATTCAATCTTTCTTTTCTACTCAACGCATTCGCTACAACATTTGCTTTTCCTGGATGATAACTGATTGTAACATTATAATCTTTAATCAATTCCAGCCATCGACGTTGTCGCATGTTCAGTTCCTTTTGCGTGAAGATATACTTCAAAATTTTATGATCCGTGTAGATTTCGCATTTTTCACCGTACAAATAATGTCTCCAAAGCTTCAATGCTAATACAATTGCTGCCAATTCCAGATTATGCGTAGGATATTTCTGCTCATGAGGTTTAAGTTGTCTCGAAGCATACGCAATGACGTTACCGTGTTGCATCAATACACATCCTAGCCCGCGATACGAAGCGTCACTGTATATGACGAAATTTCCTTGCTCGTCTGGCAGTACTAATACTGGTGCGGTCACCAACCGATTCTTCAACTCTTGAAAAATTTCCTCACACTTACCATCCCATTCGAACTTTTCACTTTTTCGAGTTAACTTGGTCAGCGGTGTTGCTATCTTCGCAAAATCTTTGACAAATCTTCGATAATATCCTGCCAATCCTAAGAAACTTCGAACTTCTGTCGGCGTCTTTGGTCTTTCCCAATTTAACACAGCTTCAATCTTTGCTGGATCAACTTGAATGCCTTCTCTACTGATGATATGCCCTAGAAACTGCACTTCTTTCAACCAAAATTCGAACCAAAATTCGTATTTTGAAAATTTTGCATAAAGCTGCTCCTTCGTAATATCTCCAATATCGTTCTTAAATGCGCTGCATGTTCTTCTTCCGTCTTTGAGTAGATCAAGATGTCATCAATAAATACAATGATAAACTTATCCAGATACTTCTTGAATACTCGATTCATCAAATCCATAAACGCTGCAGGTGCATTCGTCAATCCAAAAGCCATTACAAGAAATTCATAGTGTCCGTACCTCGTTCTGAACGCTGTCTTTGGAATATCTTCGGCCTTGATCTTTAACTGATGATAGCCTGATCGTAAGTCAATTTTCGAAAACCATGTTGCTCCTTTTAGTTGATCAAATAAATCATCGATGCGAGGTAAAGGATATTTATTCTTGATAGTTAACTTGTTCAGCTCACGATAATCAATACACAGTCGCATACTACCATCCTTCTTTTTCACGAACAATACTGGTGCGCCCCATGGGGATACACTTGGCCTTATGATTCCTTTGTCGAGAAGTCCTTGCAACTGCTTTGCTAATTCCCTCATTTCAATAGGTGCCATTCGATATAGAGCTTTCGAAATTGGTTCAGTCCCTGGCGTCAAGTCAATAGTGAACTCGATTTCTCGATCTGGTGGAAGTCCTGGTAGTTCGTCTGGAAAAACATCAAGAAACTCACAAACTACAGGAATATCTTCAATCTTCGGATTACCCTTGTCAGTATCCCGTACATAGGCTAAATAAGCTTGACATCCTTGGCGTATCAATCTTCTCGTCTGCATTATTGTTAAGAATTTCTGCTTTTGCTTCTCACCTTCAAATATTACCGTTTCATTTTCTTCAGTTTGCAATTTCACTTTCTTATTTGCACAATCAATCTGAGCATTATTACTAGATATCCAATCCATTCATAAATAACATCAAACTCCCCTAGCCTAAAAGGTATCAAATCAACTGAAAAATGACATCTCCCTATCTCAATATCACAACTCGGGCATACTCGATCTACTGCAACCTGATCATCATTCGCTAATTTTATGACTAACACTTCATCTAACCACTGAACCTCACAATCTATCTTAGAGATAAAATCTTCAGAAATAAAAAATCTAGTAGCTCCTGAATCAATCAATACTAGAGCATTTACGGAATTTACAGGGAGTGTACCTGCAACCACATTCGGACTCTGTACCACATCCTTCATTGATATATTGAAAGTCCTTGCTCTGGGCTGATTTTGTTGTGGTAGTGGAGGTGGAGGTAATGCTAAAACTCTTGGAATACTAGCGGCCATTGTAACTCCTCTGCAGTCTCTGGCAATATGTCCTTTTCTCCCATATTGGAAACAAGTAACTTCTGCTTTTCCCATCGGACATTCTCCAGAATAGTGTCCCCTTTGCTTACACTTGAAACACGTGACATTTGGCTTGTTGCAAATTCCCGTATTCTTTTTACCACACATTTGGCAATCAGGTATAGGCGGTCGAATAAGCCTTTACTGCGTTGGGGCAGGAAGTCGATTACCCATCCTCTGGTTGTTTTGTTCTGGTCTCCTAAAGTTTACTTTTCCTCGAGCTTGAAATCTCGGCCTTTTGTTGAAACGATTCTGAAAATTTCCCGGTCCTTTCTCTTTCTGAGCTGCTTCACTCTCACCTTCAATAATCATAGCCTTCTGAACAACAGCCGTATAAGTTGTCAGTTCAAACACAGCTACTCTGCTACGAATCCATGGTTTCAGTCCTTGCTGGAATCTCTTGGCCCGCTTCTCATCCGTATCCACTTGCTCTGGAACAAATCTAGTCAATTCAGTGAACTTGGTCTCGTAATCCGCCACTGATAAGTTGTCTTGCTTCAGCTCCAGGAACTTGATCTCCATCTGGTTCTTCATAAAACGAGGAAAATATTTCTCCAAGAAAAGATCAGTGAATCTATCCAAGGTCACCACACCTTCTCCTGCCAAAGCTTTCTTCGATTCCCACCAGTAATTGGCACTACTAGAAAAAGTAGAATAGACATCACCTCTTAGACATCAGTTGCTTTTCTGACCGATGTAAAAGGTGTTTTCTACATCGGTTTTTGGCAACCGATGTCTTTTGTTGTTATAAACATCAGTTGTTTAGCACAACCGATGTTATATGTCTGTTTTAAAAAAATTAATCAACGCACCTTCCCCGTTCCCCCCTTAACCAAATTATTCATTCCCTCCAAGTGTTTCCCCCCCTTGTTTTTTGACTTAGTAAAATTTTCCCCCTTTTTTCACCCACATCTTCCCCCTCTTTTTTATTAAAAAAAATTAAAATTAAAATCAAAAACTGAAAACTGAAAACAAAAACAAACAAAAACATTTTATCCCTCATCACTCTCTCATCTCTCAGTTCATCACTCCCTCATCTCTCATTTTATCCCTCTCTCAGCTCTCATTTCACTTTCCTGTGTAGATTTCACCTTGCTCTCTCATCAAGGTTGCTCTCATTTCCCTCATTGCTCTCGTAGATTTGGGGGTTTCATTGCATTAAGTCAAAGTCGGAGTTGAAGTTCAACTCAGAGTTTAAGGTTGTAGTTCAAGTCGGAGATTGAAGCTAAGTTGGAGGTTAAAGCTTGAATTAGGTAAGTTTTAAACCCTAATTTCAGAATTGGGGGTTTCAATTTGAAACCCTATTTTTTTAATTTTTAATTAGTTTAAGCTTAAACTATCTGCATCTGCTTGTTTGAGTTGCTTGTTACATATTCTATAGTATGGAAATTAGTTGTTTGTCATATAGCAGACCCTAATTTGCTTATGCCTGTGTCTTTGTTTATTTTATTTTGTTTAAATGATAGGATTTTTGTTGCTCTTTTCTCTGTTTTCTCTAGGAAATGCATGTTATTTTCAGTTAAACAATGTAAACATTATTTTATAGTAAGGGGATGATAGACGAAATTCGCTTTTTGTTCTGTATATGTTGTTACAGCATATATTTTACATATAAAATGACAGGAAGATGGTTCTGTGTAGAATTTATAGTATAATGTAAACATCTTTCATCTATTGATAGTATAATGTAAACATTAAAATGCATGCCCTGTCTTGTACTACCAAATCGATACAAGCAGATTACTGAAAAGGATAATGACATTACCTTTTCAGTAATAAAAATCAACTTCGATTTTTGATGTCATACTTGGAATAAAAAAATTTATAAAAGAACACTTCACTAACACATACATATGGTGCTTATAAAGAAAATAATTACCTGGTAGAGAAGAAGGGTTACCTGGGAGGAGTTAGAAAAGCAGAAGTGGTTGGTTTGGGAATGTAATCTTTGAGCAAGTACTTAATAAACCCACTAAAAGTTCTGATTCTTGTTTGAGAAATGATAGTTAGCATGTGAATAGAGTTTTCTTGGCCTATGGAAGCTAATTCTTTATGAGCATCGGCGTCGGGTGGTGCTTAATTCTGCTCATTACAAATTATATTAATTTGCTATGTTTATTGTCTAGTGGCGTGCTCAGCTTTGTTCTGTGTTTCGTTTCATCATTTTAATCAATCAGTGTCGTGTTCTGCTTTGCCGGTAATTATACATAATAATACATATATATTACTAATTGTACGTTGTTTTTTTGAAATATTTGATATGGAAATTAGGTAGGAAATAGGTTATCCTACGAATATAGAGAAAGATTGGATTTCAAAATAGAGGGATTCGTTGGAATATGAAGTCGGGGTTGAAAAGTTTTTGATTTACGCCGAAGAAAATTGTAAAAATCCTAAAAAAATACCTTGCCCCTGCTGTAAATGTGTTAATTTCAAAAAATTTCCGGTCAAAGTAATAAGGGGTCATCTCTACGAGAATGGTTTTAGTCTTGGGTATATTGATTGGATTTGGCATAGATCCAAGACTGGTAGGTCGTCTGTTGGTAGCACAGTGCCTCCTCATGAAGAGGAGCAGAATGCAGATGCATTTAAATCAGCCTTTGAAGCTGCATCAGAAATGCCTGCTGCATCGGAAGCGGCGGCTGCTGGTGCTTCACAAGCTGCTGTAGTTTGTGAAGCAGCATATCGTAATCCGGGGGGTAAATCAGGCGGTGATGACTACGATAAAGACTCGCATGATTTTAAGAGGTTTGTGGCCGATGCTCAACAACCTTTATTTGAGGGCAGTGACTTCACAAAATTAGATTCGGTGTTAAAATTACATAACTGGAAAGCGAGATTCGGTGTGAGTGATAGCGCATTTAGCGATCTTCTCTCTACAGTTGGCTCATTCCTACCTCAGGATAATGCATTACCTGTTAACACATATGAAGCAAAGAAGACTCTTTCGAATTTAGGCCTCGAGTATACAAAATTCCACGCATGTCCCAATGAATGTGTTCTATACAGGGGTGTAATTGAGACTGCTTCGGAGTGTCCAGAGTGCAAGCTATCTCGCTAGAAGGTGGGTAAGGATGGTAGAGAAAGGTATAAAATCCCGGCAAAAGTTATGTGGTACTTTCCGATCATCCCGAGATTTAAACGGATGTTTAAATCTTCTTCGACAGCTGAGTTGTTGACATGGCATTCCAACCAAAGAATTCATGATGGCCAGATGCGCCACCCTGCCGACTCTCCTTCTTGGCGGAATATCGATTACAGGTGGCCTGCCTTCGGAAGTGAGCCAAGAAATCTTCGACTAGCTTTGTCGGCTGATGGTATTAACCCACATAACAATGGGCTGACTAATCGGTATTCTTGTTGGCCGGTAGTATTGGTAACATATAATCTTCCTCCGTGGTTATGTATGAAGAGGAAATTTATGATGTTAACTATATTGGTCTCCGGTCCACATGAAACAGGTAACAACCTTGATGTGTTCTTACAATCGTTAGTTGATGATTTGAAAAAGCTTTGGGAAGAAGGTGAACCGAATGTATACGATGCCTTCACAAAAACTTTTTTCACTTTAAGGGCGACTTTGTTATGGACGATTAACGATTTCCCGGCATATGGTAATTTGTCTGGCTGTGTCAACAAGGGTTATTTGGGTTGTCCAGTGTGTGGTGATGATACCGTTGCTAACTATTTACCTTATAGTAGGAAAATATGTTACCAAG
Organism: Apium graveolens; assembly: GCF_009905375.1. Classification (NCBI taxonomy): domain Eukaryota; kingdom Viridiplantae; phylum Streptophyta; class Magnoliopsida; order Apiales; family Apiaceae; genus Apium; species Apium graveolens. Next base: position 215,924,081 of record NC_133653.1, on the reverse strand, counting down.
GTCATCGTCGGTATTTGCCTAGGCATCATCCATAAAGGAAGAAAAAGGCAGCCTTTAATGGTCAACAAGAGTTTGGACAGCCAAGGCAACCCCTTTCCGGACAAGAGGTGTTGGCACAACAAGAAAAAATTAAATTTTCTTATGGAAAGGAAGTAAAGAAGTCGAAGAAGGTGGACTGTGCTTGGAAGAAGAAGTCAGTATTTTTTGAGTTGGAATACTGGAAATTCCATCACGTTCGTCACTGCCTCGATATTATGCATATTGAGAAAAATGTGTGCGATAGTCTAGTTGGGACGTTCCTGAATTTAAAACACAAGTCCAAAGATAGTGAGGCATCTCGGCTAGATATGATGGAAATGGGGGTTAGAACTGATTTAGCTCCAGAAGTAGGATAAAGAAGAACTTAACTGCCTCCTTCTAGTTTTACTCTTACAAAAGCTGAAAAAGAAAAGTGCTGAAATCACTCTCATCAATGAAGTTGCCATATGGGCATTCCTCAAACATCAGAAATTGTGTATCCATGGCGGATTTAAAGATATTTGGGATGAAGTCTCACGACTGCCATGTACTCCTTCAACAATTACTCCCGGTCGCAATTCGTTCTGTACTTCCGAAGAATTTTAGAGTTAGCATAATAAGACTCTGCTTCTCTTTCAACACTTTGTGCAACAAAATTGTTGACGTATCAAAACTTGATAAATTGCAAGCTGATGTGGTATTAACCTTATGTGAGCTCGAAAAAATATTTCCGCCTTCTTTTTTTGATATAATGATACATCTAATAGTACACCTGGTCAGGGAATTGCGTTTATGTGGACCAGTTTTCTATAGATGGATGTATCCATTTGAGCATTTTAATAAAGTGTTGAAAAGTTACGTGCGAAACCGTTATTTTCCAGAAGGTTGTATAGCCGAAGCATACTTGAAAGAAGAATCTGTAGAATTTTGCGCTGAGTTTTCTAGAAATAGTTTGACAACTGCCGGACTTCCGAAGGACCAAGGCAAACTTTCTGGTCCATTATCGGCTGCAACAGTTAAATCTGTTGAAGAGAAAGAACGAGATGAGGCGCATTTACACGTCCTCATAAACAACAGTGAAGTGTTTCCATATGTTAAGTAAGTCACTTTTCTTTTTCTTTTATTGATTAATTTTGTATAAGCATTATTTTAGTTTGTAACCAAAAAATTTATGTATTTTCAAAGGATGCATAAGGAGTTGCTTGAAAAAATTTATGAAGGAAAAAAAGACTATTCAGTGGATGATTGGGGAGCATAATAGGCTATTTGCTGATTGGTTTGAGAACGAAGTTATGACTGAATTGAATGAGAAAGTCGAAGGTGTTTCTGAAATGATAAATGCCTAGCAGGAAAACCATCATTTACTGTTTTGACTTATGATGGCTATCTAGTTGACGGAATCCGATACTTCACAAAGGAGCGAGACGATGCTAGGGTTGTTCAAAATAGTGGAGTCTCGTTAGTTTCTAAGACTGTCCAAGTTTCTTGTGCTAAGGATTTAAATCCCGTAGAGAGTGATATGATATTTTACGGGAGGATTGAAGAAATATGGGAATTGGATTACCACTCATTTAAAGCCCCGTTGTTCTTGTGCAAATGGGTAGACTGTGACAGAGGCGTCAAGGCTGATGAACTTGGCTTCACACTTGTGGACCTTAGTCGACAAGGCCACAAGAATGATAAATATGTGTCCATTGATCAAGTGAAACAAGTTTCCTATATCGAAGATCCCGTTGATTCCAACTGGTCAGTCGTATTGACCTCAACAACTAGAGACTATCACGAGATATACAATGATGATGATCTTGGAGACACAATTCTAGAAAACCCTCCATTCTGCTCTAACATCCCCATAGTTGATTCTGGTGTTGATGACGATGAAGAGTCTAATGCTGGCAATAAAAGAAAGGATGGCGAAGGAATCTGGCTGAAGAAGCGATCCAAGGATTAAAAATTTGTTGTATGATATGTATGAAATGCTAAAAATATGATATAATTACTTGGAGTTTTATTACTTGGAGTTTTATTATGAGTGTAAGTATTAGAATTTGTAGAAGCAACTGATAAAAATATGTAAATGCTTTATGTGTTATGCTGTATGTTGTTATACGTTGAAAAGGCGATTGTGTAGTTAATTATATATCTTGCATTAGATGTGTGTTGTGCTAGAATGATTATGATAATCCTAGTATGATGATAATCTTATCTCTTATTCCTACTCCTTTTGGTTAATGTAGGAAATATGGTAAAGAAAGGAAAAAAATCTAAAAAACAGTCTAAAGAATCATTGGATGAAAATCACATTGTTCCAGCAGACACCATTGTTCCAGCGGTACCAAATCCTGACCCGGTTGCTCTAGCGGACACCATTGTTCCCCAGCAGACAGTTCCACAACCCACTGAAAGTACTACACAATCTACCAAAAGCAGGACATCTGGAGAAGCACGAGGCGTTTGTGATATGCACAAAGTGGGGATGAAGAAAGCGCGGGGAGAGAAATTGAATTTGCGGTTCAATCGAGTTACAGTTCCAGTTGGAGACGAACGACACAAACTGCAGTCCTACATAGGTATGCTGGCAAGGACAATGGTGCCAATTGACATTCCGACTTGGCCAAAGGTTGACCCTGAACTGAAATAAAAAATATGGAATGATCTTGAGGTATGTCATTTACAATCGCAATTGACATTAATCTCATGGTTTTTATTTAAAAAAAATTGCACTGTCTGAACTTGTTAAATTTGTGCTTCAGGATATGTTCGAACTGATTCCTGAAAGTCGGAAGAGGATTCTACAGTCGGCAGGCGCAAAATGGAGAAAATTTAAGGCTAAATTGACAGCGAAACATGTGATGCCTTTTGTTGGGCAGAAGAAGAAGCTACAGAAGCCACCAAAGCAATATGCTTTTGTCGGGAAGAAAGCATGGAGACGATTTGTTGCAGCTAGAGTCACAAAAGAGTGGGAGGTATGCATTACTTACATATATATATATATATTTAAATTTAGGACCATATTTTTTTTTGATTTTTTGGGAGTAGATTTAATTGTAAAAATACAGTAATCAACAAGATTTATTTTGTATACAGGAAGAGAATAAAAAACAGAGTGAAAGAGTGGGACAACGGAAATATCCACACTGAGTGTCAAGAAAAGGATACATCGGATTGGAAGAAGAAGAAGTAAGAGTCTTATCATTTTTCTTGTAGTATTCATATTTTCAATTTTATGAATGTATCTTAATTTTTTTGTAGAAACGCTCGGGGAGGTTGGAGCCTGAAGAAAGGCCAGATAGGGCAATTATGTGGAAAAAAGCCCTATGATAGAAGATGGGACTCTTGACCCAGAACTGGCAGAAAAAATTCAACAAATTATAAGGCTTATTATAATTTTTTGCTTCTTTAATTTTCCAATCATACCTAATTACTCTCATGGTTTTAACAGGATTTCTTACTCGAAAAGCAAAGAAATGGTGAATTTAAGCCGGATGGAACTAATGATGTACTCACCACTGTATTGGAAACTCCCGAGCATGCGGGAAGGGTTCGTGGGGTTGGAAACTTCATACCTCCAACATTGTACATCGATTTACCGAAACAGACAAGAAATCACGTTACCAAAGAGCAGTTTCATAATCTTGAGTTGCAAATTGCTGAGTTGAAAGCTTTGGTTGCTGGGGGCAATCTACATTCACCAATGTCTGAAAAAGCAAGTTGTCCTGGGGTAAAAGAACAAGAACAAGAACAAAAGAACAGAAGGAAAGTTGCAAAAGATTTGATGGAAGATGAATTGATGACCGTTGAGGATAAAGATGGTGCAGATTTTGTTGTTATTATTCCTCCTCCTGGTCCACCGGGACAAAAGGTATACAATTACAGTGTATACTTGATTGATTTCTATGATAATATTGCATGTTATTAAATTGTTTGAGCCGATAGTGTCTATTTTGATTTATAATTATAAACTATAGGGTCCTCGCAAATGTGAAATGGCAGTGGAGAGCATTGATAACAAGGTAGCTTTTGCTGTTGTTTTTGATGACGGAGATGGAATGAGTAGAGCGGTTCATGGAGTGCCTCTAGAACCAGGATTTGTTCGTGTTGGGGTGGACGGAAGCATCCAGGACGATGCTTTGGTGCCTGTTCCTGTGGTTGGTGAGATAGAAACCGTCTAGCAAGCCATCGGTTCTCATTTGGCATGGCCCAAAGACATGATCATATAGACCTCCACTACTGGTTCCGAGATATATAATTTAATTACAAACCAAGTGTCATTATTTTTAGGAGGTTGTACAAATTTGCACTAAAGTGAATAATACCGGTTATATGCTTAAATATTTATTTACAGAAAAGGAAAAATGCGCGGAATGTGAGTGAGGTGCAAAGAATGCATAATGCATTTAATTCTGTGAAGCCAAAGGACAATGTGCCTCCTCGTTTTAGGCTTTTGTACAAATTTGCATCGACAGTGATGAAGGAAAGTGGAAATTCGATGCCGGTTCCATGTGATTTTCAAATCTTTGGAATTGAAAGAACTATATATTTGCTTCATGAGAACATACTTGAATTGCTAGAGTTTAAAATTATTGGACAGTCTGTTATATCAACATACATGGCGTAAGCTTCTTTTTATACTTTTTTAGAATCTGGTCTCATTTTATATAGTAATGATCTATTTACAGAAAATGTAATTTGTATTTTTTTTTATTTTTTAGGTATTTGTATTCAGTGTTTCGGGATAGGCCGGGTAGAGATTTGTCATCGATGTTTGCTTTTCTTCATCCGCCCACATACAAGTTGAATGATGAATTTAATGAATATGTTGTGCAAAGGCTGAAAGATGGAGTTCTTCGGATGAACTTTATGCCTTATAACTACAAGTATGTCTCTTTTTGTGCATCCTATTTTAAAATATTGTATGGCCTTGACTAGTCATATAGTTGTTGGTAAATTAATTATAATGTATGTAAAATTGTCGGATATGTATTTTTTAAATTACATTTTGCTCACTTTAATTTGTTTATAATGAAAACAGTTTACATTGGATTTTAATTGTGTTTTGGGAATTAGAAATTTTCATCCTTAATCCATTGCCTCATCATCCTCATCCCCAGGACCTTGAAAAGGCTTTAATGCGGTAATTTTTTACTTCAATTTACAATTATATATTGAATGTAATCGGTAATTGACGGATTTGACACTGTATTTTATAATTATAACATTTATAGGGCAGTGAGATCTTATAATGCTCAAGAAGGACGGGTAAACAAGAATCCCAAAATTAAAAACCTTGTTGTGAGTATTTAGTCGATTTTTTTAATTTTTCATTTTTGTAAAATATGGAATTATGATTAATCTTCGATGTCACTAATTGTCAACAATTTATTGGAATGTATAGGGATGCCCTAAACAACCAGGTGGCACAGAATGTGGATATGTGGTCATGCGATATATGAAAGATTTAATTAAGGACCAGGAGATGAAGCTGCTAGACAAGGTATATTTTTTACTTTTCTTAATTCTATGAATATTACTTTTCAGTTGGTTGAGGAATGACATAGGTTTATTTGTGTTCCAGTGGGCCTCCAAGAGTCACAAGTCTTATACAGAGGAGGACCTTGACATCGTTCGCTATGAGACGCTTGATTATATCCAATCCATCATGTAGTTATTGGCGACTCTAGCTTGGCGACTGGTACCTATATTACAATCTGAAAAACACCTTTATTTTGGTTACATGTATTCGGATTGTAACTAGTAATTAGAAAAGATTATGGATGAATGTCTAGTACTTCATGTTTGGTGGTTTAGATTTGAAACTATGTAGCTAGTATGGTGGGATGATAATTTGGATGTTTGGAGATTGGGATGTTAATTTGGATGGTTGGAGATTGAATGATAGTTTGGTAAATATTGGAGCTGAATTTGGTTGTTAAATGGCAATTGCTTGGTTTTCTGGCAATTTTTTGGCATCTGTGTTTCTGATTTTTGCATGGATAAAACAGGTGATCAGACATCATTTTATACAAACCAACTGATTTTAAAACAAAGCCATTTATCATCATTTTTTTGACATAAAACTGGTGTTAATGTAATACTATAAACATCTGCTACAAAATAAAAAAATGATGTCTATCAAAGCTTGATACATCAGTTCTAGTTGACCATTGACATCAGTAAAAACCGATGTTAAAGACTACAGCAAAAAAAACTTGAAACAAAAAACTGATGTTATTAAGCATTAGAGACATCAGTTTGTCAAAAATAGACATCAGTTACCAATGAAGAACCGATGTCAAAGGTACTATTAACATCAGTTGTTTGATGAAAACTGTTGTTACTGGTACTAGTAACATCAGTTTATTGTTTAAATTGAAAGATTTTGCTTAGCTCACATATATTTAAATTGATAAAAATATCATATTATGATGATATATGAAGATTAGATGTGCATGGGAAATTTAATATCAAGATATAGAAATCGGTTTTAAACTTGGAACTGATGTTATATGCTCTATTTAACATCAGTTTAAAACCGATGTTAAATGGGGGGTCTTTAACATCACCCACGAAGACATCGGATTTTTACATACATAGACATCGGGTTTTAACCGATATCTATTGACGTTTTTCTAGTAGTGTGGCTTCGCCTTTCAGAAAGTAGCTAGCAAAATCCGTCTTCTGTTCTTCCTCAACCTTCACCAACGAAAAAGCCTTTTCTATCTCTTTCAGCCAAGCTCTCGCCTTTGTAGGATCCGTGGAACCCATAAATTTTGGAGGCTTTACCGACTGAAATTGCTTAAAAGTGACCGTAGGTGCTGCTGGTGGTACTTGATGTCCTGGATGAGCGGCTTGCTGTAACATCTGTTGCTGGAACTGCTGCTGTTGCTGTTGCATTTGTTGTTGCATCATCAACATCTGCTGTTGCATGAGATTAAACATCTGATCCATCTGGTTATTATTTTTTTGGCCCTCGGTGTTTCCATTTGATGAGTCGGGTTGTGCTTTTCTTTTAGGTGCCATCTTTCTGGTAAATAAACAATGGGTCTTCTTTAATAACAGTATATTAAACATGTATTAAAACAGTTAATTTGGAAAAATAAAATAGCTTATTAAATAGCTAAATAAATAAAACAGTATAATGTGTAAATAATTTTTTTTTTAATACTTTAAAATCTTTTTGAAAACATAAGGGTAAAACATGATCGTAAATAAAACAACATTTGTAAATATGCAATGGTAATGAAATAAATGTAAATGCTTAAATGACTGGAAATAAAATAAAGAAAACGTGCAAAAGACCATCTCATATATATATATATAGGTAGAACACCAGCTGCAGGTGTCAGTGCTTGATACAAAAACCTATGATATAACAGTCGTACTGCTACTACTATCAGTCAAAGTCAGTAGCTACACTCATACAAACTAGTCATACAATACTATGCTGCCTCTATCTACAAAATGTACATGATACAACACTCCTCGATCTGCTAGTCTCAAAATCCTGGTGGCACGTGGCTCAACTCCTCTTGCAATGCCTCGGTAAGTCCCAATGCTCTACGATATGCTGTCTCCACACTAAGATCCTGCTGTCTCAAATCTATAAGCTGCTGAGAACTAATCCGGTGAATCTGATGCAGCCTCTCTCTCAGTATATAATCTGGTCGTAATGCTCTGACAGGACCATCTGCCTGCGTCTCATACAATCCAAGGATCTCTCTGCACTAGTTCCACCATCTAATCCTCTACTCTCTCTCCGCCTGAAAGCGCTGATAGGTCACTGTATGATGCTCACGAATATCCGTGCTAGAACCTCGGGAAGGTAATGGTCCATCTACCACTATCTCATCCATAAACTCTGGCTGAGGAAACTGATAAACTCCAGGAACAGGGGCATAAATGGCTAATGGGGCAGGGAATAAGACAGGCTGCTCCATAGGTGCATACACTGGCGGCTCTGCCTTTGGCTCCATCTATGGCATCTCTGGAATCTCAACTGGTGGCATAGGAATCTGAGGCTCTAAATCCTCCCACTGCGGAAGATCAACCATGTCAGGAATATCGAACATCAGAAACTCTAATGGTAGAAAATCTGGTATCTCTGGCTCAAAATATGGAAAATAATCTGCAAAACCTGGTACCTCTGGGGGAGGTGGTATCTCTGGTGCTGGTCCAGGTGACAATGGTGGAGGTGGTGGCAATGGAGGTAAGATCTGCTCTGACACTGGGGCTAATACCGGTGCAACCACTGGATCTGTCTCGGTCTGCTCCGTAGACGATGATAAAGAAGCCATCTAATATACATAACAATAATAACACAAAAACAATCAAATCACAATCCTAAAACTCATAACTTCTAATCACATAAACAGACAATCCTAACACTCTTACTTTTATCCTATCTCATTTTCCTATCTTATCTTAGCCCTAACATTCTTGTTTTCAAGGGTCAAACCTAAGCTCTGATACCAACTATAACACCCTCCAAATCCGGGGTATAGATTTGGGGCATTATTAACAATAATTACCAACTAAACATGCACAAGCGGAATATAAATATAATAATTAGCCCGAACTATCACTACTCAGGATCTTTTAAGGTCTGAGTTAAAAACAAGAACCACATACTACACTTTATTACAAACCCAAATAAATAAAACCTTCTCAAGAACTCTCTTTGTTACAAAACTTTATTCTATCTAAAATCTCACCACACAACTTTTATTCAAACTACACAAGACTTTTATTCAACCCAACATTACTACTTATCCTGCTATACCTGATCTGGCAATTCAAAGCTCTCTTCGGGAATGGGAATGAACACTTTTGGTATAAGAGGGTCCCGCTGCTTGACTCGCTTCTTGACTATGCGAATCCTGATGGGTTTCATTCTCTACCTTAACTGTAAAACAATAGGAATAACAATAAAAGGGGATGAGCCAAAATTGCTCCACAAGCCTACAACAATATATATAGTATAAGAGAGAAACAGGTGAACCAATAGGCTGCTGGTTGGAACAACCATCTGAATCTGTATAGGATAGTAATTTGCCAATGCTGGCGAGTACCAAAGGAACAAGACTGGAAACAAGAACCAACATATGCACTATAACCTGCTGATCAGTCAGAATATAGTGCGGATCTATACCCAACTGCATAGACCCAACCAACATAAAGAGTACTCAGACAACTATGGCCTATTAAATAATGGTCTGGGTAAAACCCAGCCCGTATAGTAACCATCCAGTCCAAGGCTTAGCATCCGGAACAATCGGAATGCTTTTGATATATCCCAACACCAGGATATACCAGAGTATATGTAACAAGGGTAAAAAGGATTGAAATATGAACAGGGTATTCAATAAATTGGGTGAAATCAAGAATCGAAATGAAATTGAAATAAGCAATAATAAATGGGTAACAGTGTATATGAACAATGATTATCAAAGGTAACTGATATGATAAAAGGAAATATAAATCACTATTCTGAATTTAGAATAGGGGAAAAACTTGCCTTGCGCGTACTTAACCTGGCTCAACTCACCGTCTTCTGATCCTAGCTTGCTCTACCTTGCTAACACTGAACCAATCATGGAAAGATAGTTGTTTAGATAACTTACTATATAAGTGTATCTTGAATTGATATCACACAACCTTATCAGTCTACCCATGCGTTTCTATCTGACTCGCATATATACACATACATTTATATAGCACATAGGTTCACATAATCACGTAAAGCACGTAGCACATAAAGCACATAATCAATTTTTTTAGATTTATAATTATTTTTAGAATCGATTCTAGACTCATACCTTCATTAACTAGTCCTATCTGATTTTATTATAATTTTTCGGGATTTATTCGACTCAATTATACCCCTATTAGGACCTACGAACTATCAATTATCACCAAACCACTCTTTTTCGGAAGAAATTATAACTTACAACTATTTTTATTGGATTCGTCTCATTTTTCTGAGTCTAGGGGTCTTCGTTTCGCTCAAATCGGACTAACAGTTGAATTATTATGAATTAAACAAGATTTAATTAATTAATAATTAATTTATAAATAATTAATTATAATTAAACAATCCTTATTATTTATTACAAATTATTATTACTTATTCGATCAGATCGATTATTTACAAATAATCAATCGATTTAATTAACTGATACGCTATTTATCGAATAACTACGAATTACTCGAATTATAAACCAACTTAACGATTAATCACTCGTATAACTACGAGCTACTCGCAATTCTCGCATAATTATCGAACTATTATATTATTATTGAAACTCATACGATTCGCTAATCAATTAGTTGCCGATATTTAATTATACGCTATAAATAATTACCACAATATTATTCGAATAACTATCGCTCGAATACTGATTCTAATTATCGAATTACTATTCGCATTATTAACTAATTATTAGATTATTAATCTTATCACTTAATTATTTCTAATCCTTATTTATTAATTAATTACCTAATTATTAATTAATTACCCAATTATTAATTAATTAGATAATTAATAAATAATTAGATAAATAATTAAATAAATAATTAAATAATTAATTTCGAATTTATAATTTAATAAAATAATTTAGAAATTAATAATACTATTTTTCAGAATTTAAAACTAATTTATAATTAATTTTTAGAATTATTAAAAACTGCTTTTAATTACTAAAATATAAATAAATAATTAATTACTCAAAAACACAAAATCAGAACAGAGTTTGGGTTCTGAAGGATCAAACCCGGGTCGTTTTCGGGTTGCAAACCGGGCCGACCTCGGGTTATCGGGTCACGAAGAACAGCCGTCACCGTCCCAGAATCCGGCGACGGCGACGGTTTCCGGCGAGGCGAAAACACTCGATTCCAGGCTCGTTCTTCTGCGGTTTCGAAGCACAGCAACACAACGACGCTCCCAGCACCTTCCTCCTCCTACCCTCGTCCTCCTCTCGACGAAACGCGGCCGGAAAGACGAAGAACACGGCGGCGACTTCGTTCTCCGACGAGCACGAAACGGAAGCCAACGAACACAAACCCGGTGCCAATCGATCCCAAATTCAACGATCTAAACGTCTATACTAACAGAATCATCAAACAATTAACAGAACTGCAAACCCGAATTCAAGAAATTAAACCCGAAAATACAAATTTCAATTCAATCAATCAAACATCAAAAACAATTACATAATCGAAAACTACAGATCATAAGCTTCAAAACGAGTACTTACACTAACGATTTGGACTCCAGAATCACGATGAAAATCAGCTTTGATGCTCCTGCTCTGTTTTTCACAAACCCTAACCCTAATTCCCTTTCTAATTTTCTTTTTATTTTTCTAATTTTTAATTATAATTAACTGATTTAATTAATAGTAAATCAGGTTTTTATATTTATAAAAATAATACCCCTAAGTAAAATTAAGGGTCTAATTACACTCCTAATAAAAATATTTGGCCCCAATTTTTATAATTTTTTTGGGTATTAATATTGAATTTTTAAATATCCAATAAATACAAAATAAATGCTAAAAATTCCCAAAAATTGTGAATATTACAAAAATATAAAGAAAAATGATATATGATAATTTCATGATCATATAAAAATAAAAATGAAATTTTTGTGGGGTTTTTGGTACCCGAAGGGGTCCGGAAAAGTCATTTTTCGCGAAAAAGGTCAATTTGTAAAACGTCTAAGGGTTCTGAATAGCGATATGGTATAGGGCATTTTAAATAAAATAGGGCCAATGATTTTGTTTGAAATACGGGCTTTTAAAACATAGTTTTGAGCTGTACGGGTTTTGATATAAAATATATAACTAACGATAAAACGCTCAATAAATATCCAAAACACGTTTGGATCAAAACAGCCAACACATAACACATAGCAGTTAGGGTTTAATGACTTAACATATTTAATCACATAATAATACACATAATTTATCATTATTATAATATAATACAAATGTAATTTCTTGGTCGTTACAAAAGCCTTAAGTTGGGCAGCTATAGCAGTTGCTGCATCCAACTCCAGAATTTCTGCTACTTTTCCCTGAGTCAGTCTCTAGGAAGGATTCTGGTATTCATTAGCAGCCATAAGTTTAATTAATTTATAAGCTTCATTGTAGCTTTTAGCCCACAAGGCTCCTCCTGATGCTGCATCGAGCATGGGTCTAAAAGTAGCACCCAATCCATTGTAGAAACAGTTTATAATCATCCAATCAGGCATGCCATGGTGTGGGCACTTCCTTAGCATCTCCTTATATCGATCCCAAGCCTCACACAGAGATTCTCCACTTTGCTGATCAAACTGAGTAAGAGCATTCCTGATTGCAGCAGTCTTCTCCATAGGGAAGAATTTAATGAGAAATTTTTGAGCAAGATCTTCCCAAGTAGTGATAGACCCTGGTGGTAGAGAATGTAACCAACACTTAGCTTTATCCCTCAGAGAAAATGGGAAGAGTCACAGTTTAATAGCATCTTCAGTCACACCATTAAACTTGAAAGTGTCACGGATCTCGATAAAATCCCTGACGTGCATGTTGGGGTCTTTTGTAGGAGAACCCCCAAACTGAACTAAGTTCTGAATCATCTGAATTGTGCTTGACTTGATCTCAAAAGTGTTAGCCGAGATGGCTGGCCTGATGATGCTTGACTAAATATCATTGATCTTAGGCTGAGAATAGTCCATCAAAGCCTTAGAAATTTCTGCTTGATCTCCCATCACTACTAAAACTGGTTCCTCGACTTTCTTTTTTTCTTCTACCTTCTCTTCATCCTCAACAACTTCCCTTCGAACCACTACAGCTTCTTCCTCGGCTTGATTTAGATTTCTCTTACGAGAACGAGAATGCGTATGCATACACGCTCGCTAGAGTACCTAAAATAAGACAATGAAACAGATAAGTAATAATGTCCGAGTCAATGAACTTTAACGACCAATGATGAAAAACACATAAACTAAAAATTAACACCGAGTCCCCGGCAGCGGCGCCAAAAACTTGTTAGTCGCTAAACACGCGCTAAAACACACGTAAGTATACATGTTCGCAAGTAGTATAAGATATAAATCAGATTTGTTCCCACAGAGACCGGTTTAGGTTAATTTAAGAGTATGCACGTATGCAAAAATGATATGGTTATTATCCAATGCTAAGACAAGTAACAAGTTGAGATTGTTTATAATTAAGAATTAAACTAAACACTTATAACTAAGAGAATTGAGAATGGTTGAATTAATATATATGACAAACATGAGATTCTAACTTCATTAGATACTTCATTCAATAGCCTTTTCGTTCTTAACCTTAGCATGTAATGGTGATGACACTAATCAGATAACATGAAACTGATAATACCAACTTTCGTTGCACGAATACCATACAGACATCCACAAAAGAGATAGAAGCTGAATATACACCAATTATATCGAGATCCTATATGTCTATAGAATTTGGCAACATAATGGTTTAATGCACAAGTTATCTATCGTGATTATATAGGGCAAGTAAGATGGTTAAAATTACCTACGAATCATGCATAACAATAACACATGAACCTATGCTAGCATGGCAAGTTCTAAATCCTTAAATTCACTTTCACTTCATTAAGAATTAACACACTATCTTATAAGTTTGCGACGCTCATTAGACAAATAAGCACAACCAATACTAGGTTATCATACAATCACCACACACTAAGGCATCGAAATAATTCAACTAAAGAAACCCATAAATAAATTCGTTAGAACCCCACGATAACGGTTAGCCCATAATCGGACTTATCATCAACGTGGGTTCCGATGAAAGCATGGTATAATAAACGTAGTCTTTATAAACGAATAATAAAAAAGTACAAAACAAGAGTATAGGTCCAATAATAAGAAAACTAGCATCCAACGTTACAACTTAAACAAAGAATCACAAGTTAAAACTAGATCTTCTTCGCCTTGGTTGAATTGTGCTAAAACGGTCTTCTTACGCCTTCTTCTTGTGCTCTCGTATGTCTCCCTATAAAAACGAGCTTATTTATGTATATATAGCAGCCCCATGCAGAGTAGAAGTCTTCTGGATCAAAAGCCCAATAGAATTAGGATTCCTTTTCTCGACCCGGCGCGGCCGCGTGCTTGACCAGCGCGGACGCGCTGAACTTCTGGACTTTGGGAGCGGCCGCGCGCTATCACAGTGCAGGCGCACTGTCCTCCTGATGGAAATTCCGACTTCTTCATTTTTCTTGCTGATTCGAGCCGGTTTTCCAGGAGTTTCAACACCTCCCTAACACCAAATTAGCACCAAAACAATGCTATTCACCTGATTACCTGGATAATTCCTGAAAATGCAAAAACACTAGAAAACACATTAAAACACCAACAACTTGAGTACAAATGCACCAATTCAAAGCTTTACAGAGCGTAATAAAGTGTCATAAATGCCACTCAACAGTATTCAACTTCCTCTCTATAGTTTACAAAAATTGTTTGGCAGTCCTGATTTGACATGTCAGATGTTAGAAGTTGTTGGGCTATATATATAAACCCTTCTATCTGGTCTAAAACAATTTCATCTACATATTTTGGTTGAGTCTGTGAATCTCAGAGCCAGGTGTTAAAAATATGTGATTGTTGGGTAGAGGTGGAAGGTTGGTCAGTGTTTAGTTGTTGGGTGGTTGAAGTGGATGGTACACCTGTGACAGATGCCACAGTTTGACTCACAGTAGGAACTGTGGTTATGACAGTGTATTGATCACATGGAGAGTGATCATCCATTTACATTGGAGCGGAGTTGAACAGGTTACTGTCATGTACTGTGGCCTCAAACCCATGTTCTTCTTGCAAAGAACTGGCACTTGAATGTACTACTGTACTTGCTTCCCCAGTAGGTGGATTATTGGATAGTGGACTCCTAGCTTCAATTGTCAAAGCAACTTCATCTAGGGTATGAGGGGAGTTGTTCCTGTATGAGGATCTTCCAATTGAATTGGACAGGATTTGAGTAGCTCCCCCTCAAGAGTACTGCCCTCAAACCTTGTAGTATGTGAAGACTATTGTACATATGAAGGTGCATTTATAACTGTAACCGCATGGTCTTCTATTAAAATTGACGGAACCAAAAAATTTATGATTGTGGTATCAAGTTCTACCTCAACATATAGCCTCTTACCATCTAAAGGTGAGTTCCGAGTGGTGATCATAGTTCCAAGAATTGTGTCACTTGATTTTGGCAGAGTTTGAGAGGTAGATTCAAGATCTTCATTAAATGAAGAAGAAAATTTAGAAATAAGATTTAATATTTCAAAAGTGAGTGTTGGAAACTCCCCCAAAGTAAAAGAGGGAGTTTCAAATGATGTGCTCTCATTCATGTGTGTGTCATCCAAAGTTTTTCTTTCACCCTCTTGAGAGTGCTCAGGAGGGGGTTCAGACTCATTACAAGTTGCATTTGGGAATGTTGTGCAAGACATGCATGTATAATAACAAGACTAAGTCACATTGACAACCCTGAGATTTAGTTATTTGATAATCAATTTTGTATTTTATATTGTACTAATTAAGTATGTAAAAAGGTTAGAAGATTATACTGGAGTATTTTTCTGTAAACAGATTCAAGATGGCTTATAGAGAAGTCTCGGAGATATCGACAAGTCAAATGAAGATGTAAAGGTTGGAGATACCGACAAGTCATTTCTGTATGTAAAGAACTCAGAGATATCGACAAGTCAAATGAAGATCAGAAGAATTGGGGATATCGTCAAGTCAAATTCTCATTAGAGATCTCAGAGATATCGACAAGTCAAAATGTATATAGAGATCTCAGAGACCTTCACAAGTCAATTCTACATGTAGAGATCTCAGACATATCGACAAGTCATTTCCCATGTAAAGATCAAGAGATCTCGACAAGTCAATTATACCTATAGAGAACTCAGGGATCTCAATAAGTCATTATACTTATCGAGATGTCACTTCTCTATAGAACAAACTAGATATCTCAATATGCCTCTCAAATACAGAATGCAAACAATTCAAGATTCAAGATTATCAGTCAACAAATAATCTATCAACTAGATTGAAAAGTCTACAAAGTAGCTGGAGAGAATACAAGATCAAGGACCAAAATTTACTGGACAAAGGATGGTCACAACCTGCAAGATTCTACACAAATTTGCTAAGCTAGAAATGAAAATAGAAAAAGGTTGCTTTAGAAAAGAGTTTAGTACATTTTAATGCAAGTCTTGTAAACCCGCATGCACTGGTCTTAGCTTAGATGTAACAAACAGAATCACATTTTCTTGTATTCTCTCAAGGAAGAAGCTGAGTTCTTATATTTTTAAGAACACATAATTTGTATCAAGACAAACTTAATTAATACAAATTAAGTGAGTATTGAAATAGTATGTGCTTGTTGTTTTAAATTCTGTTAACACAATATCTGTGCAAGTTAGAAATTATTTTGTTCACGTAATATCCAAATAAACTTAAAAGGGTAAAAATCCAAAAAACATATTCACCCCTATCTATATTGTACTCAATAGCTAACAAGTGGTATTAGAGCATAATCTAAAAGTAAACAGATCAAGATCTTGGAAGTATGAGTGCACAAAAGATAAATAATATCAAGATACCAGCCTTTGATATAATCAACTACACACTTTAAAAAAAGGAGATGATGTTGTTCATAAGGATGGCCAACCCACTATACATTCATATTCT
This sequence comes from Apium graveolens, assembly GCF_009905375.1. Taxonomy (NCBI): domain Eukaryota; kingdom Viridiplantae; phylum Streptophyta; class Magnoliopsida; order Apiales; family Apiaceae; genus Apium; species Apium graveolens. The sequence goes on along the minus strand of NC_133653.1, from coordinate 215,907,337 downwards.
CAAAAATGGCCCTTTCACTCCCATAAAAAGGGTTGACGAATCTACTGATGGAGACATGGTCATCCCAGCTCATTATGCTCCTAAAGACCCCTCAAAGTACACTGAATCTGAAGGAAGAAGTCTCTCTAGATAGTAGCCTGCAACTAATTCTGATAGAGTCACTTGAAAATGTTATGTACAATAATATTGTCAACTTTGATACAACCAAATAGATCTGGGAGAAGATTGAAATTTTGTGTGAGGGTACAGAGGAAGTAAGGTCTAATCAAAGGAGAATATTGGTGTCTCGGTATGCGGGTTTCATGACAAAGCCTAAAGAAAGAATTATTGAAGTTTTAAAAGGTTTAACAAATTGATAAATGGCTTGCAACATCATGATAAATATCATGAAGATGAGGAGGTTAACCTAAAGTTTTTTCTAGATCTTCCTGACCATCTTGAACAGAAAATATCAGCTATTAGAGAAGGAAGAGACTTGAGCAGAATGACACTGAAAGTGTTATATGGGATCTTGAAAACTTATAAGCTTGAAATGTTGCAAAGAAAGTCATTAAAGGAAAACTAAGAATATGTGGTAGATGGTTCCAGTGCCTTGGTTGTTAATGACAGTGAAGCAAGTGAAGATGAACAAGATGCTCAAGCTTTAGTCATTTATGTTGTGGAGCAAAAGAACAAAGGACCTCAGAGTTAAGTTGTTTTAGAGCCAGAGGAAGATGAATTCTACACCCTTGATGAGCTAGATGAAATGGACCAATCCATGGCTTACTTGGCTAGAAAATTTTCTAACATAAGGGTCAGAAAGCCAAGGTTTTTCAAGAACAAGGGACAGTCTTCCAACAATAACAATTGGAAACCAAAAGCTCAGTATAACTCAGCTAGCAAAGGTGGCTACAAAACTGGATCTGTTGGCAGGTCAAAGATATGGTGCTTCAATTGTGATGAGTTGGGTCACTTTGCTACTGAGTGCAGGAAGCCTAAGAAAGTGAAGAAGGATAAAGCCTATTTGGAATTGGAGGCAAAGTATGAAGCTCTCTTGAAGAAACAGCAAGGAAAGGCTTACATAGCTGAAGGCAAGAGTTGGGATGACACTGATGAAGAAGATGATAATGAGGAGTTTGGAAACTATGCACTTATGGTTCTTGAGCAAGGAGAATCATCCTCATCAAAATCAGAGGTACCAACTCTAACTACCATTGATTTAAATACAAGCCAATACAAAGAAACTGTTGAAAAGATGAGTACAGAGATGTTTTATATCCACACAAGCATGGTGACAGCTACTGAGGAAATGAGTAGGCTGTCAAAGATAAATGAGAATCTTGAGATTGAGAAGCAAGATTTGGAAATGCAGCTTGTTGAGCTTGAAACTGTCAAGAAAGAAAATGAATACTTGAAGAACAAGTTAAAGTGTGCAAATGAAATTGAAGTTGTGTGAGGGAAAAGTTAGAGAAGAATCAGGTGAAACTAAAGTCTTTCAAAAATGCATCTCAGTTGGTTGGATAATGCCATGAGAAAAACAAACCATGTGCTAACATAACTATTGGTTTGGACTATGATGCCTTGAACAAAAATAAGAAAAATGAAGGTGACAAAGGTAAAGCAATTACAAATTAAGATATCCCAGTTATGTTGAGAAAAGTTGATGCACCTTTGTTCAAGGCATGTGAAGTCAATTTCAGTAAAGAAGAGTTGGTCATCAAGCAAGAACTTGCAGATGAAGATACTGAAAAGAACAATGGAGAAACCACTCCTACTGCTGAAATTAAGAAGAAGCCCATGGTCAACCAAGTTTCTAAGACACCAATCAAAGAAATCAAGACTGGGAATGCATGAAAGAAAAAGAAGAACACGAATGGGAAGATTGGAGTAAACAAGAGCAACAACTTTGCATTTGTTGCGGATGCTCCCAGGAAATAATGTCAAAAATATGGCTCAACAAGTCATCTAACTCACCCTTTTAAAAAGGCTGTTATTGAGCCAAAAGTGGGAGCATGCAAATACAATGAAGTAAAGGCTGAAGATCCATATTCCTTCTGTGACAACTTTGATTACATTCCTTGCAATATGAAAGTAATGACAAGCTATTATGGATTGGGAGTAAATATCAAAGATGCAAAAATTGAGTCTGCAGCCAAGAAGAAAACTGTAAATCAAAATTTGAACACTGTTCTTTCTGAATCATCAAATTCTACTTCTGTAAATTCTGTTAACAAGAAGAAAGTACCCAACACAGTTTGGGTAGCTAAACACACTTAATCCTCATTGTGTGCAGGGCAAAGTGAAGAAGGTCATATGGATCATAGATAGTGAATGCTCCAGGCACATGATAGGTGATAAAGCCCCGCTATCATAATTTGAGGAGATGGCTGGCCCATTATTGACTTTTGGAGACAACCGCAAAGGATTCACAATGGGATATGGCAAGTTAGTTTCTGGAAATGGTGTCATTGAAGATGCACTGGTAGCTGGTCTTGAGGTGAATCTCCTGAGTGTCAATCAATTTACAGATAGAGAATTCAAGGTTTAATTTGACAAATGAGAATGCTCAATTATCAGCAAAAAGACTGGTGAAGTTTTTTTGAAAGGAGCAAGAAAGGGAAGCTTGTTTATCATATATTTATACTCAGCAAATAAGGATGGAATATGTTGCTCTTATACCAAGGCATCTATTGAGCAAAGGAAGATTTGGCACAAAAATCTCGCTCACCTGAATTACAAAGCAATCAATACATTGGTTAAAAAAGAGTTAGTGAGAGATATGCCAAATATGAAGTTTGCTCAAAATAAAGTTTGTGAGGCTTATCAAAAAGGCAAAATGAAGAAGTCTAGTCACAAAAGCAAAACTGTGAATTCCATAAGTATACCTCTGCAACTTATTCACATGGACTTGTTTAGACCAATTAATGTCTTATCAATTTTAAGAAATAAATATGCACTTGTGATGGTGGATGACTACTCAAGGTACACATGGGTAGAGTTTATGCATTCTAAGGATGAAACTCCATACATCATTATTGAACACATCAAGAAAATTGAGAAACGGGCTGAAGATCGGAATTGTGTGAAAAGATTGAGGAGTGACAATGGCACAAAATTCAGAAATGCAATCTTAACTGAATTCTGCAAAGACAAGGGTATTATTCAAGAGTTCTCAGCTTCAAGGACACCTCAGCAAAATGGGGTAGTTGAGAGAAAGAATAGAACTCTAGTAGAGGCTGCTAGAACAATACTGCAAGATGCCAAATTACCAACAAGTTTTTGGGAAGAAGTTGTCAATATTACATGCTACACTCAAAATAGATATCTCATAAAAAAAATCTTGGCAAATCACCCTACTCAATCTTATCAAAAAGGAAGCCTACTGTGAAGCATCCACATGTGTTTCGAAGCAAGTGTTATGTTTTAAAAGACAATTATGAATATGCGGGAAAATTTGACTCTAATATTTTTGAAGAAATTTTTCGAGGATATTCATTGGAAAGAACTGCCTACAGAGTTTATGTGTTTGAACAAAAGAAAATTATGGAAAGTACATATGTGACTTTTGATGATGACAAGTGTCCAGTCTAGGAATTCCTTGATGAAGATGAAGTTGAAGCCCTTAAGTTTGAAAACCTCAACATTGATAGTGATTCTGAAGATGAAGCTATGTTAGTCCCTTAACAATATAACAAGAATTACAGAAGGGGGGTTGAATGGAATTCTTGAAACTTTTTCTTGAATAAAAAATGTTATAACTCAATTATATATATCAGTGTGAATTGATTAGCAGAATGCAGAATAATCACTTGAAATGAATCAAAATACAAGTAATTAAAAACAAGAGTCTTTAAAAACTTTCTGGTGGACTTGAATGATTCCACCAGAGATATATAATATATATCGAGAGAACTCTGTGTGCAAAAAGCTCACAGCTGCTTACAAATGAACAACTAAGAATACAGAGAAATACTGAGAATTTAGCTTACACATGTTTCTCTCTTGGTTGCTTAGTTTTTAGTTAGTTGTTCTATTTGCTGCTTCTTGGTTTATATATCACCAAGATTACAAAGCAATAAGATAAGATAATAAAAACAAAAACTATCGAGTCTATTATAATGCTACTTCATTACTCTATTCCAGCATCTTTGAATATCTTCATAATAGAATGGAAATGGCAATGCTTCTTTGTTCTCGAAAACCCAGTTGAATAGGCTACCACATTCCATTTGCATACACTCGACACAAGTGACTGTGTTGTCACTGTCAACAGATATTTGAATTCTTTATCAGTCGGGTTCATGATCATCCGTCGAGTTAATGAGCATCCGTCGGGTTGTTGATCATCCGTCGAATTCATTGTTGTTTATTCGTCGGGTAGCAATCAGGCACTAGACTTCATTTCATTTATGCAGAATTACAAGACATCATCTATGTACAATTAATCAACCTATTCTGCATATCTAGTTAAAGTCAACATGACTTAAGTACTACTACAGATTCTGAACAATGTATATGCAGAAATGTGCTACATATTTATTGTTACATATGCTACTCACTCAATGGATAATAAATCATCATCCGTCGGGACTATATTGAGTCATCCGTCGGGACTATAATCCTTATACGTCGAGTGCTACATTTTCACTAAGTAAAATCTACCAAGGTATTTTGTTAATAGAATCATCAAGTTCACAACATATACACAACAATCTCCCCCAATTTATGTCTACCGGAATTATAGCCATAAATTAAAAGATACTTGATGATAACAAAACACCCTAAGAAATACAACTTTGAAAGTAGATAGATAAAACTGTAAAGTGCTTCAATTAATAAAATGTATAAAGTTTTGCTCACAGTCATTTTCAAGATGCTCCTCTAGCCTGGGCAGATTTATCTAGTTCCTTGAAGGTCTGGATCTCTTTCCAAGCTTTCTGTTGTTTTCTTCAATCTGATTTTGGAGCTACCTGTGGAATTCCAGTTCATCAGATTCTGAGAGATTAAGCTTTTCTTGCATTTCCAAGTGAGTCTCATTGCTAGAGATGCTCAGTTGGTCTTCTAATCTGAAAAATCTTCTCACTTCTTTGTCATCCATGAACTCCATCAGCCAGTAGGGCCTTAGTTGCACTCTTCTCCTGGTGTAAGGGATAATTAGAGTCTTTGGGAGTGCATCTTTAGCTCTAACACTCCTTAGTTCTTCAATCTTCTTTAGAACCAATCTTCTTGCAGTAACATTGAACCCAAAGTTCTTCTTGAAAGATGAATAAACCTTAATCAGTACAGCTTGGCTTTCTTGAAGGATCCTGTGAAGTGGCCATTGAATCTCCTTTCCTCTCTTGTACTTGAAAACTAGACTTTCAGGTAGGTTTCTGTATGCATCAATCCCTCTTACTTCTTCTAGTTCATCTAGATAGAGATTTAGATTAGAGAATTCCTTGATGTCACACAAGTACATGTAATCTCCCTTATTGACTTTAGATTGAGCTTTGACTAAAGATTTGGATTTGAGAGTTGACAACTTCACTTTCTTGACTGCTCTTGACTTTGTTCTCTTTGGCTTGTTAAGGATTTGCAAATTGAAGTCAGGAATTGGTATGTTCTTCCATTCTATTGGTTCATCCTTAGGCACAATAGGTTCACTATGAATGTTCTTGTAAGGATCCACCACCTTGATATCTTCAAATACCACAGAGGGTTTTGATGCTTGAGTTGTTGTTTGAGTGGATTCCTTGGGAAACTGATTATTCAATTCCTTATCAACAATGTCCAGTTTCCTTTTGGTTCTTTTAGCCAATTCCTTGATTCTTGGAGATTTCTTCTGTTCTTGTTGAACTTGCTTCTATGGGTCTTGAGATTCAGTGATTCCAGATGGCTGAGAAGGAATCCGTTGTGTTAGTTTCACAGCTTGTAGCTTGGCCAATATAACAGTCTGCTCTTTCTTTTGCTTAGCCTTTTTGGCATCGAGAATAGCTTGCTTCTTTTCTTGCTTCAATCTTGCCTTTTCTTCTCTCTTTGCTTGAGCAAATTGAGGATGTCCAGCCACCACACAAATTTCTTTCCCATTCCTGAAAACTTTAGCAATTCTTCTTTTTAAAGCTAAATCAACTGGATCCTTGTAGAAGGCAATTGACCTTGACAAAAGTTTCTTCTCATCAGGCTTAGGTGTCTCATACACAGTATCCAAAGGGTTCTTCAATGATGATTTTGGATAGTTCACCCTTGGTTTCAGAATTATTTCAGCTTTTGGAGATTTGATGCAGGATGACTGTCCCCTTTCCAGATAGTTCATGCTCATCTCATTCACAGAAATCTGCTTGATTTGAGAGTGATGGATGGGTGACTTTTCTGACTCCTTTACTAGCCCAAATTTCCTTTGTATATCCTCATCAATCTTCTCCCAGTTGATTGGCTTCAACTGCTTCATTTCAGCTGCTCTAATGTTGGCTGCTACTGTATTTATCAGATCTATACTTTTTGTAACTGGTGGCTTTGAGATAGTAATTGAAGGCACAATTACTTTACTGATTTGAATTTGAAGCCTCTCCCCCTCACTTGGTCCTTTCTCCCCCTTTTTGTTATCATCAAGTTGAGTAGAGGAGGAGGTTTGAGCAGCCACCAGTTTTTGAAGTAAATCTGTCTGTTGGGCTTGATGAAGATGAATGGCTGTTACAGATGCTTCCATGGCTGACATTCTTGTATCCAAGGAATCTATCTTGGTTGCAAGATCAGAATTTTTCCTTAAATGCCTCTTCATGTCAAGCATTGTAGCTTCTGGAAGCTTAGAATCCATCTTGTCTGAAATGGCCTTCTTCATCTCCTCAATATCACCCTTGATGGTGTTTACATCCCTAGCATGTTGGAAGCCTTGAATTTGTTGAAGTTGCAGAGAGGCTAGATGTGCCTGAAGGAGCTTCTTGGTGCTGGCATTTGTAGTGGTTTGAAGAGCAGTATTTATCTGATGGATTAGTTGGATCCGGGTTGTCTTGAAGTAGTTCTCATCACAGTGCTTTGAAAATGCCCATGATGGCATACCTGATCTTGAACTGGAACCTACTTCCCCTATATCCATTGCTTCATCTTCACTATCCCCACTTCTATCACCAAAGAAATCAGCTGAACCACCAGTCTCATAATCCACATCACCAGCTGTAGAGGGCAAAGCTGTGATGGCATCCTTAGCTCTTAGCATAGATTGTGTGGTATGCACCAGATTGAGCATCCTTTGTGCATTGTCATTGCCCTGTTCAGCTAGAAGTTGATAAGCTGGAACAGGGTGAGTAAATGCTTCAACATCAAGGGAGGTGGAATCTATAACATCTTGAGGTTGTTGAGATAGTCCCTCCCTGTCTGCATCCTGGACATTCATTGACTCACTAGCAATGACATTCATCCTTATAGCTCCAGTAACTGCATTTCTCTCATTTTCTCTCTTTTGTTGCATCAGGTTCTCACCCTGGCTCCCCACCCTCACACCCTCACCTTCACCATCTAAGGTGGGACCCCTCTCACTCTCTTTTGCCAGTCCTGAAGAAATGGACAGCATAGTTTCACTCATTTCCTCTCCTTTTTCCTGGGAGCAACCCAGACTCTCACTCAAAACACTCTTCTCTCTCAATCCTAATAGTGACCGTACAACCACTAATTCTTCTGCACTTAAAATAAATGAAGTTTGAGGTGGTGCAGAGACACTCGATGGATAAGGAATATCCATCGGGTTAGTGATTTTGCTAACCAACGGATAACTGCTGTTAAGCTTATCTGTCGGGATATAGTCACTACTCGACGGATGAGCAATATCCATCGAAAGAGTAGAAATGAATGAACTTGGAATAGAAACTATTGTGGACTCTGTGCTGATTGATGATATTTTGGGCACACATGATTCAACAGTTCCTGAAAGAATTGGCAAGTGAGCCAACAAATCATCTAAAAGATAATGCTCACTTACACTAGATTTTGGCTTCCCCAACAAAGTTAAAGAAGGGAAATCGGGAATTGATGTGTTTATCATATCCACATCCATAGAGTTGGAGGGTGAGTTTGGTGTTTGAGGTGCTTCTATTACTAGAGATTTTGGTTGTGACTCCACATTTATTGGAGCCACATCAAACTGAATTTGTGAAGATGCAGTGACTGTGTCTTTAGCACCAGTTTGCACAGTGTGTGTACCCTGTGCATCCCCAAGGGTTTTAGATTTCTTCTTTCTGGCATAAGTTTGGGGTGAGCTTGTGTCCCTAACCCTCTTGACCTGTGCTCTTGGTTGAGAGCTTTGTTCAATAGCTACATCCTTTTGGGAGGATGCAGCTAGAAATGAGCTTTTATCCTTTTTAAGCACTGTAGTTTGTTGGGAAACTGTAGTGTGGCTAGGCTGGGAACCACTCAACTCTCCATCCTTATCCTTAGGGTTTCTTTTATGTTCACCCCTTCCCTCACCTGCCTTACCCACCTGCACACTCCCCTCTTTGGTTTTGGTGGATTTTGCAACTGGCATCTTTTGAGAGATACCAGAGGGGGTTTTCTTTGATTTGGATTTAGAAATTTTTGCTGGTTTGGTAGCTTGGGTATGCAATTGTTGGGTCATTGACACAGTTGCCATAGCTATACTGGAACTCAAAGAAACTTGTGAGGTTGGAATAGCAGGGATAGATGAACTTACCTCACTTACCTGAGGTGCTTCCATTGCAGGGAAATAGAACAGTGGCACCTCTTTGTGATGATTGGCCCTGTTCAAATCTGCAATGATCCTTCTCTCTTGAACCCAACAATCTAATTTGTTGTTAGGGTTCTCAAGCACAATTCCCTCAGATAGGTGGTTAGCTAACATCATAAAGAATCTAGCATAATACACATTCTTACCTCTCTTATTTAACTCTCCTAGTTTGAATCCCAACTCAAATAAAACAAGGTCACCAAAATTATAGTACCTATCTGTAACTATCATGTAGAGCATATTAAGCATGGAGATATTGACTAAATCAAAATTACTGATTTTACCTGAAAAGACCTTTGTCACTACATCACACATAAAACTCCATTCTTTCCTAAGGCCCAATCTCCTAATGTCACTTAACTTAGAAGTAGAAAGAGAATAGTTCATGGAATTAAGCATATTGATTATGTCAGTGTCAGTGTGTGGTGAGGTCACAGTGTTATCATGAATCTTGAAACATGCTTTTATAACATCACTATTGATACATAATTCCTTACCTTTAACGGTGAGTGTGATTGTCTTATCTGTTGAGTTGTATGTAGCAGTGGTCCACATCTCTTCAACAACTTCACAAAAGATTGTGGGTGATTCCAGCATGGCATAGCTAAGCTTGCAATTCTTCACAAAGTCCATCATCTTGTGATAGTCACCAGATTATTGAATCCCCTTGTTTATTAGTGCAGTGAAATTGGTCTTCTCATAAATAAACCCAGTTTGAGACATAATCTTGACAACGGGCGCCATTGTTAGAGAATAAGAGCTTGGAGAGAGAGAGAGAGTAAGTGCTTTGAAAGAGAAAGAAATTTGAGCAGTTGATTTGAGAATGATAAAAGAAAAGTAATGGAAATGAAATAAGCTTTTATACAATCTCAAAAATAACTGTTAAAAATCATAAAGTAAAATAAAATAACAAATGAAAATTGCCTAAAATAGCCGTTTAAAAATAAACTGTAAAAATTCCACCCATTATCCGTCGTGTTATGCTTACAAACTGTAAGTATACTCGATGGATAATGTTCAGGGAATTAACGGCTAAGCTTAAGACAATTCGACGGATGAGGATAAACTATTATCCGTCGAGTCATAAAATATTCCAGAAAAATAATTGATTTTTATTAGCAAATTGTATACCGACGGATGATCAAATTCGATGGATAAAGATCATCCGTCGAGATGTAAATTTTGACTTAGCCAAAATTTCATCCAAGACTGAAAAATCAATTAAATTTCTGGATGGATTACAACTTGCAAATTATCTCATAAAGATTTAAGAATAATTGAGCATACCTAATTCACTTACCAACCTTGAAAAGGTGGATTCATCCAATGGTTTGGTAAAAATATCTGCAAGCTGCTTCTCACTTGAAACAAAATGTAGTTCCACAATACCATTCATTACATGTTCCCTTATAAAGTGGTACTTGATGTCTATGTGCTTTGTCCTTGAATGTTGTACTGGATTTTCAGTGATGGCAATTGCACTTGTGTTATCACAGAAAATAGGAATCCTTTCAACTTGCAGACCATAATCTAGCAATTGATTTTTCATCCATAAAATCTGTGCATAGCAACTGCCAGCAGCATTGTATTCAGCTTCAGCTGTAGAAGTAGAAACTGAATTTTGCTTTTTACTGAACCAGGACACAAGTTTGTTTCCTAGAAATTGACAGGTTCCTGCTGTACTTTTTCTATCAATTTCAACCTGCATAATCTGCATCTGAATAACCAGTTAGATCAAAACCAGAATCTCTAGGGTACCAAATGCCAAGTTTTGGTGTTCCCTTGAGATATCTGAAAATTCTCTTAATAGCTACTAAGTGAGATTCTCTAGGATCATCCTGAAATCTAGCACATAAACATGTAGCAAACATTATATCTGGCCTACTAGATGTTAAGTACAGAAGTGAGCCAACCATGCCCCTATAACTTGAAATATCCACAGACTTTTCAGTAGTGTTTAATTCAAGTTTATTTGCAGTGACCATGGGAGTTTTTATAGATGTGCAATCCATTAGATCAAACTTCTTTAAAAGATCAAAAATATATTTAGTTTGACTAATGAATATTCCATCACTAACTTGCTTAACTTGCAAACCAAGAAAGTAAGTAGTTCACCCATCATACGCATTTCATACTTACTTTGCATCAATTTGGAAAACTTTTTGCAAAGTTTCTCATCTGTAGAGCCAAAAACAATGTCATCTACATAAATTTGAACAAGTATACTAGAGCCATTTACATTTCTAAAGAATAAAGTTTTATCTACAGTACCTCTTGTGAAATGAATTTCCAAAAGGAACTTTGATAAGGTGTCATACCAGGCTCTAGGTGCTTGCTTCAATCCATAAAGTGCTTTCAAAAGATAATAGACATGTTCTGGAAAATTTGGATCTTCAAAACCAGGAGGTTGACTGACATAGACTTCCTCCTCTAAATCTCCATTCAGAAAGGCACTTTTGACATCTATTTGATAGACCTTGAAATTGGCATGGGCTGCATAGGCTAAGAAGATTCTGATGGCTTCAAGTCTTACAACAGGAGCAAATGTTTCATCAAAATCTATTCCTTCTTGTTGACAATAGCCCTTAGCAACCAATCTGGATTTGTTCCTTACTATTATGCCATTCTCATCCATCTTGTTTCTGAATACCCATTTAGTGTCTATTGGAATCTTTCCTTTAGGCTTGGGCACCAGCTTCCATACATTATTCCTTTCAAATTGGTTTAGCTCCTCCTGCATAGCTAAAATCCAATCAGGATCCAACAAAGCTTCTTCTACCTTCTTTGGTTCTTCCTTGGAAAGAAAGCTGCTGTATAGACATTCTTCTTGAGTTGCTCTCCTGGTTTGAACTTTAGAAGAAACATCACCAATTATGAGCTCAAATGGGTGATCTTTTGTCCATTTCCTTTGTTGAGGTAGATTAGCTCTAGATGAAGAGGCCTCATTGTTGTCTTGATGTGTGATTGAGTTTTGATTGTTAAAACTCCACCTGAGTTTGTGGATCTTTGATTTCGGAAAGGGGAACTTTCTACAGGTGATCTATTCTGATTTCCAGCTTCTCTTGATAACCCGATGGATGATGAATTTAGAGTACCGACGGATGAAGCTGGTTGTCTCCCGACGAATAAAGCAGATTGCCTCCTGACGGATGAAACATTATGCAACTCGACAGATGTTGAGTTTTGTGCTTCGTTGGTAGTGGATTTTTTCTGCATTATCCTTTGATACTGTTTCTTGATCACTTTCATCATCACTGTCATCACTAACCATCTCCACATTGTCGAATTTGAGGCTCTCATGATAGTCTCCATCTTGCAGTCCTTAAATCTTTTTATCATCAAACACAACATGTATTGATTCCACAACAATGTTGGTCCTTAGATTGTAGACTATATATGATTTACCAACAGTATATCCAACAAAAATTTCTTCATCTGCTTTAGCATCAAACTTCCCATTTTGATCAGTTTGTATCTCAGAATATAGCATTTGCAGCCAAAGACATAAAGAAAATTTAGAGTTGGCTTCTTGTTCTTGAATAATTGATAGGGAGTCATGCATCTTGCTTGATTAACCAGGGAAATATTATGAGTGTAGCATGCAGTATTTACAGCTTCAGCCCAAAAATAAGTTGGCAGTTTAGATTCTTCAAGCATTGTCCTGGCAGCTTCAATAAGTGATCTGTTCTTCCTTTTCAGTACTCCATTCTGTTGTGGAGTTCTTGCTGCTGAAAACTCATGCAGAATCCCATTTTCCCCATAAAATGCTCTCATGACAGAATTCTTGAACTCAGTTCCATTGTCACTCCTGATTCTTCTAACCTTGAAATCGGGATGATTATTGACTTGCCTTATGTGATTGATGATGATTTCGCTAGCCTCATCTTTAGACTTTAGGAAATATGTCCAAGAGAACTTTGAGAAATCATCTACAATTACTAAGCAAAATCTTTTCCTTGAGATGGACAACACATTAACTGGTCCAAACAAATCCATGTGTAGCAGTTGCACAGGTTCTTCAATTGTTGAATCAAGTTTCTTTCTGAATGATGTTTTGATCTGCTTTCCCTTTTGGCAGGCATCACACAATCCATCCTTAGAAAACTCCACTAGAGGAATGCCTCTAACCAGTTCTTTCTTAATTAGCTCATTCATGGTCTTGAAGTTTAGATGGGATAGCTTCTTGTGCCATAGCCAACTTTCATCCTGACTTGCTTTACTGAGAAGACAAGTAATAGATTCTGCATTAGATGAGTTGAAATTAGCTAAGTACACATTTCCTTTCCTCACACCAGTGACAACCATTTTGTTGCTCCTTTTGTTAGTCACAACACAGGCTTCTGAGTTGAAGGTTACTGAATTGCCTTTATCACAAAGCTGGCTAATACTCAACAAGTTGTGTTTGAGACCATCCACTAAGGCAACCTCCTCAATGATGACATTGTCCTTTGAAATCAAGCCATATCCCACAGTATAACCCTTGATGTCATCTCCAAAAGTAATACTCGGGCCAGCTCTCTCCTTGAACTCTGTGATCAGGGTAGAATCACCAGTCATGTGTCTTAAACAACCACTATCCAAGTACCAAAGATTCTTTCTGTTTCCCTGCACACATCAAAATCAAATCAAGTTGATTTTGGTACCCAAGTTTCCTTGGGTCCTGCCTTATTAGCTTTCTTTTTCTATTTCTTAGGCTTTATCTCATTTGACTTGGGGATATCAGATTCATCCTTAATCATTTGAGTTGGACCTTTGAAACCATTCATTGCAACAGAATTATCATGCATATTATAATTAACAGGGAATGTCATGCTACTAGTGAACATGTTATTCCAGTAAGGCAAACTAAATGGCATTTGTGGCATACTAAATGCAGCATAATAAGGATTAGGTGCAAATGACATATTAGCAAACTGTGCATTCATATTCTGTGTAGGCATAGCATTCATAGGCATGAGAGGCATGGCATTCATGTTGGGAGAGTGAGGTGGCACAAACATGGAAGTAGGCATGACAGATTTGCAATTAACAGACAAATGATTTACACTACCACACTCGATACAGATTTTTCTTGGAGCATATTTATCAGGTGTGTAGTTATAGTGTTTGTTAATTCCTACTTTACCATTTCTATTATTTTTCTTTTTAGCCTCTGTTTTAACCTCAATCTTTTCAAGTCTATCACTTAATTGTTTGACAGTCATGTGACCAACATTAGCCTCTTTCCCTTTCTTAACTTGACTCGATTCTCCTGGAACAAAGTTCTTGGAAATAGATCCATACTTTTCATTCAACTTAACAAGTTTGGCTTTACTGATAGGCTTGCTTACAGTCGACGGATGAGGATTTGCATCAGTCGACGGATAACCCTTTTTGTTATCCGACGGATGACCTCATCATCTGTCGAGTCTACATCTGTTAGCACTCCATCCACCAAATTTTGTTCTAGTTTCTCCTTGTTCTTTTTCCAGGCTGCATCACAGAAGGACTCGATTCCTTGAACTTTGGTGATTTGAGCATGGACATCTCTAGATGTTTTCCATGCTTTAATCACCTCATGTTCATGCTCGAGCTGCTTCTTCAAAATTTCTTCTTTCTTCAAGGACTTAATTAATTCCTCCTTGACAATCTTACACTCAATTCTTAATTTTTCAAAATCAATGAACTGAGACTCTAGCACATTATTCCTCTCACTTAAAAACAAATTGTTTTCTTTAATTTTAGCATTTTCTTTAGTAAGAGACTTAAGTCTAACACGCAAATGATATAACTTTGTAGACATGTCATTTATAGCATCGTTACACTCAGCTTTAGATAAATGTGCAAGGTTTGTAGTAATTACCTGATTACTTGAAGAACTTGTCTCTGTTTCATCAGACTTGGCCATTAGGGCTAGATTGACATAGCTGACATCTTCATCTTCATCCAGACCATCTGCTGCCCAGTCATTTTCCTGTGTAATGAAAGCTCTTTCCTTTTGTTTGAGCAACTCAAATTATTTCTGTTTATAATCCACAGGCTCATACTTCTTTTTGTTGGAATCTGACTTTCTACACTCTCTGGCAAAGTGTCCTGCCAAGCCACATTTGAAACATTTGAATTTTGATTTATCCACCATGTTTCCATTTGGCTTGGCTTCTCCAAAGTTCTTCTTGAACTTGAGCTTGGAAAATCTTCTGGAAAGAAATGCTAGAAGTTCATCAATATCTTCCATGTCATCTTGGCTCAAAGAATCTTCATTTTCTGCTGCAAGCCCCTTGCCCTTATTTTCACAGACCCTTGAAGTTGATTCAACAGCTTCCATCTTCATCTCCTTTTCTTTTTCTAACTCAGCAACGAGTGTAATGGATCCTCCTTTCTTCTTTCCTCTCTCCATCCTCTCATCTTGCTCTATTTCAAGCTCATAAGTATTCAGGATGCCATACAGTCTCTCCAAAGTAAACTCCTTATAATCTTGAGAGTTTCTTAATGAGACTGTCATTGGTTTCCATTCCTTTGGAAGAGATCTAAGGAATTTCAGATTGGAGTCTTTTGTCTGATAGACCCTTCCATGCAGCTTTAGAGCATTTAGTAGTTTTTGAAACCTACTAAAAATGTCAGTGAGAGATTCACTTTCTTCACTATAAAAATGCTCATATTGCTGAATCAGTAGCTGCATCTTGTTTTCTCTAACTTGCTCAGTGCCATCACAGATAATCTGTATAGAATCCCAAATATCCTTGGCAGTTTTACAATTGATGATGTTGTCAAACATGTCACCATCAACTCCATTGAACAGGATATTCATGGCCTTCTTATCTTTCCTGACTTGTTCAATATCAGGATCGGACCATTTATGCCTTGGCTTGGGGACAGATGGTTCATTTCCAGTTGCAGCTCTCATAGGTACATGAGGACCTCTTTCTATGCAGTCTACATAGACCTCATCTTGAGAAAGTAAATGAAGATGTATCTTTACCTTCCAATGATGGTAATTATCTTTATCCAGAAAAGGAATCTTGACTCCAATATCCTTCTTGTTCATTTTGTTGTATTGTTTTGATCTTTAAACTCTTTGTTCTTTAAGAGCTTGCTCTGATACCAATTGTTAGTCCCTTAACAATATAACAAGAATTACAGAAGGGGGTTGAATGAAATTCTTAAAACTTTTTCTTGAATAAAAAATGTTCTAACTCAATTATATATATCAGTGTGAATTGATTAGCAGAATGCGGAATAATCACTTGAAATGAATCAAAACACAAGTAATTAAAAACAAGAGTCTTTAAAAACTTTCTGGTGGACTTGAATGATTCCACCAGAGATATATAATATATATCGAGAGAACTCTGTGTGCAAAAGGCTCACAGCTGCTTACAAATGAACAACTAAGAATACAGAGAAATACTGATAATTCAGCTTACAAATGTTTATCTCTTGGTTGCTTAGTTTTTAGTTAGTTGTTCTATTTGCTGCTTCTTGGTTTATATATTACCAAGATTACAAAGCAATAAGACAAGATAATAAAAACAAAAACTATCGAGTCTATTACAATGCTACTTCATTACTCTATTCCAGCATCTTTGAATATCTTCATAATAGCATGGAAATGGCAATGCTTCTTTCTTCTCGAAAACCCAGTTGAATAGGCTACCACATTCCATTTGCATACACTCGACGCATGTGACTGTGTTGTCACTGTCAACAGATATTTGAATTCTTTATCCATCGGGTTCATGATCATCCGTCGAGTTAATGATCATCCGTCGGGTTGTTGATCATCCGTCAAATTCATTGTTGTTTATCTGTCGGGTAGCAATCAGGCACTAGACTTCATTTCATTTTTGCAGAATTACAAGACATCATCTATGTACAATTAATCAACCTATTCTGCATATCTAGTTAAAGTCAACATGACTTAAGTACTATTACAGATTCTGAACAACGTGTATGCAAAAATGTGCTACAGACTTATTGTTACATAAGCTACTCACTCGATGGATAATAAATCATCATTTGTCGGGACTATATTGAGTCATCCATCGGGACTATAATCCTTATCCGTCGAGTGCTACATTTTCACTAAGTAAAATCTACCAAGGTGTTTTGTTAATGAAATCATCAAGTTCACAACATATACACAACAAGCTAAGATCAACACAAGCAACAGATTGAATGAAGAGTCAACTGAGCAAGTGAATCATGAGAATGTAAGATCATCTCACACACCTGAATTTGATAGCACAAACTCGGGGGGGGGGAGAAGAAATTTCTTCAAGTCATGCCAATGGTGAAGAAAATATAGAAAATTCAAGTCAACAAACACACACCAGAAAAAAAATGGGATAGGAGTCACGCAAGAGAAACAATGATTGGTGATCCAAATGCTGGAGTGAGGACTAGATTGCAACTGCTAATAAAAGTCTACATGCATGCTTTCTTTCATAAACTAAGCCTAAGAGAACTAAGGAGGCTCTACTTGATCCTGACTGGATATCTGCTAAGCAAGAGGAGCTAAATCAATTGGAAAGAAACAAAGTTTGGAAGTTGGTTCTTGCACCAAAGAACAGAAGCATAATTGGAACAAACTGGGTGTTCAAGAACAAAATGGATAAAAATGGAATTGTAACAAGAAACAAAGCAAGGTTGGTTTCAGAAGGCTACTCACAGGAAGAAAGAATTGATTATCATAAAACTTTTGCTCCAGTTAAGAGACTTGAAGTAATAAGGATCTTTATTGCATTTACTGCACACTCAAACTTTAAAGTGTATCAAATGGATGTAAATAGTGCCTTACTTAATCATGGGCTAGAAGAAGAGGTTTATGTGTAACAACCACCTGGCTTTAAAGATCCTGAATTTCCAGATTTTGTTTACCAACTTCTAAAGGCTCTCTATGGACTAAAGCAAGCACCTAGAGCTCAAAATTTCTGCTAAACATGGATTTACTAGAGGAACAATTGATAAGACTCTATTCTATAAGCATCATGGTGGTGATATAATCCTAGTTCAAATCTATGTGGATGATATCATTTTTGGTTCTACTAATGAAAAATTATGTCAAAGATTCTCAATACTCATGCAAAATAAATATAAAATGAGCATGATGGAAGAATTAATTTACTTTTTTGGACTTCAAGTCAGTCAAAGAAGTGATGAAATCTTCATCATCCAAACCAAGTATGTTAAAGATTTATTAAAGAAATTTGGACAGGTTGATTTTTCACCTCCATCAACACCTATGTCTACAGCTACAAAGTTGGATACAGATACGAAAGGAAAAAAGTGTGAACATTTCAGGTTATAGAGGAATGATTGGATCTTTACTGTATTTGACTGCTAGTAGACCAGACATTATGTTTGCAACATGTCTGTGTGCAAGATTTCAAGCCAATACAAAGGAATCACATTTGATGGTTATGACGCCCTCAATCTCGGGGTTAGGAAATGAGGACCCACACAACCTTAATCTAATATTTAAATAAGCATAAACTCCGATAACTACTAACAGGATCAAACAGGATAAAGTATGAGACAAGATTACAACTACCATTCATAAAATATAACTTACAACCCCAAAATAATTTTAGATATACATAGTCGATCCCGGCTTGGAACCGACAGATAACCCATTGTATCTTTATAACTTTCTGGCTAAGCGCTTTCTCACTCAAAAACACCACTACCTGCTCTGGCAACCGGAAGTTCTCAACACGGTAGGGACCACCAGGTACGCTCTTACGAGCAGTGCGCCTAAGCCTGGCCATCTTCTTGCTTAACTGCCATGGTTAGATTAAAACAAAACATATGAGTACAAAACTCAGCAAGTAACTATAAAGCAGTTCTACAATATGAAATCCACAATTTACTTTACCAAACTCAGGGCATTCTACTTTATCAGTTCTAGGTGGCAGATTTCCATCTTTCGGGTTATGAAAGGGTTATGAAGGAAAAATATGGGGCTTTCAAGGAATAGGGCTCGAAGCAGGGTGAAAGCCGACATTCATCACAAATCATTAAAGGATCAAAACAGATCTTTCAGAAAGGAAAGCAACAATATCTCACTATATGGAATCAATTATATGATCAACAGATTAAAATCAGGGTTCACGAGCTTTAAGCTTCACAATATCACAACCAACTCTTTAAACAACAATATAAACCATTTTTCATTTTCAAGAATCAATCTATGAACAGGAAATTTCAGTTTCATTTTAAGTAATCAATATAGAACCCTTGATTGGACCACTTTATCTTTTCATTTCATTTTAATACGGGTGATCAGCCCGTACCGACCTCCATCCGGTCTTTAAGGTACCATACGGCATAATTTCAGCCTTAAACTGGACTAGCCCCGCTAGCCTCTTACAATGACCGGACTAGTCCCACTAGCCTCTTATGTCCAATCCAATCCATCAGGAATTCGTTTGGAAAACCTTGAGTTGGAAAAAGTAGGTTTTCTAAATTCATTTTATCATTACCAAGAATATGAAATCATTCGAACTCTTTCAAGTCGAAACTCATTCTTAGATTCAATTTCAAGAATTCAAAGTTAAGGAAATGAATCAAGGATAAACAAGATGAAATTCTAGGGGTTTTGAATCAATGATAACAAGGTACTTAAGTTAAAAGAATCACACTGTTCCAAGGATCAATAGGGGAGATGGTGATCAAAGAATATGGAATCATTACAAGGGGTTCGTAAAGGTAATTATAGGGTTTGTAACAGTTCAAGGTATAACAAATAAGTTGAGGAGAAAAGATAGGTTACAAAGGGTTGATTCAATAAACTTCTCAGTATCAGTTTTGCAAGATCAAAGACAGGGTATCTCAAATCAAAAACAGGGTTTCATTATTTATCAGTTCAATACTCTACATGGTATGAACAACATTCTCGGAATAACCATTTACACAAGTAATTAGAGTTACTTGCCTGAATTCGCTTTCCTGTTTCACAAAGGTTGAACTACTGCCACCTAGTATACCTTTCCCTTTCCTAGCCTAAATGCCCTCACGTTCCGAATCTACAATCAAAACCAAAACCTCAATTAGTTTCTCAACTCTCATTCCCGGAACGTTCACTCAATACGATAGTCCGATTATACTTCTGACTCGAACTATACGAGTATAGCTTATATACACACATGCACATAACACATTCTTTTCTCATAGCCTTTATATCTCTATATATACTCGATCACCAACTTATACTCGCTAAATCTTGACTATTCTCTAAATCATACATTTATAACTTATACGAACACACAATTTCATTCATAGCTAATTACTTACGACCATAACTATCACTTATAGCTTTTAAAATCAATCAACTCATTTCCCCTTTTTCTTTTATCCTTAATTCGAACTAAAACAATAATCCAACAAGCAAAATCAAAGATTTTCACATATAAACACTCAATCATTCTATTAATTGCCAAAAATCATATTTTGACCTTTAATTCCTATGGCCTACTCTTCCTTAACACTTATCACAATCAAGAATCAAACATGCAAAACCCTCATTTGACATGCATCAAGTATATTGTTCCAAAGTAGTTTAATTTCATTCTTATAACTCATTTAAACTCATAATTCATACGTAATCATGGATGATCACTCAATTTAACACTTAATTCAACTTAATCAAGTAGAAGCATTCAAAATTTCCAAGAATCACAACATGTATGCATCAATTTGGACTTTTAACCATAACTTATTCTCATTACACTAACAATTATAAAAACAATTATCAATAAGTCATTCACATCAACAAAATCAACATGATTTTCCAAGAAAAACAAGAACCAATCGGCCTCTTCTAAGAATCCTCACATGCAAACTCAATTTCAAACTTTTGCATCTTAATCACACTAATCTTTTAATCACAAAGCTAGATTAACATCCATTTCCAAAAAAAATTCAACTTAGTAACTAGTAAACTACAAAACCATTCGGCCTTTTATCAAAATACCACATACAAACAAAAATATTTGATTTAAAGATACTAGAGCTCAGTTTTTAACATCATTGCTCACCACCGGTTCACCGGAGTTCATCACCGGTGGCGGTGGCATCTCGGTGGTGCCCCCATTCGGGGGTTTTCAACCATCAACCACCAATTTTCTCAAGTAATACACACATGCAAACACATATCTTCACTCTAAATCATTTAAAAACATAAACCCTTTTGTTTTCATGAAAACCAAATTCAAAACCACCAAATCCAACTTTGGATTTTCTAAAAAACTTGAAGATAGTGACATGCATGTATGTATATAGGTAGATAACATAAAATCTCACACAATCATGGTTCTATAATCGAAAAAGAGTGAAGAACAAGTGAGAGATTGAAGAGAGAGTGTACCGAGAGTGAGAGAGAGAGAAATCCCGAGAGGGATGAAGAAATGAGAGAAAAAGAAAGAGAAGAGAGAAGCTCGGGTGAAAAAGAAAGAGAAGAGGAGGTGGGTGTGATTATATACTACCAAGGGAGGGGTAGTATGGTAATTATGTATCTCATTTCTGATTCACTTTTTATTCTTAAAAGAAAACGAATTTAATCTGCAAATATCTCTCTCAGAAAAGATGAATTTGATACGAATGATAATTTTAAAACGTGAATCTCAAAATTAGCTTTCCAACCATTACTCATAATAAGATTTTGAGCGTACGGTTGATTTTATATGATTTTTACAAGTTTGTGCTAATAATAACACTTTATCACATAAAAATCAATTTAAAATGCAATGACCAACAAATAAATCCGACCATCATTTTAAAAAAGTCTATAGGATTATTACGAAGATAACAGAACAAATCTCATGCAGTTATCTTACTCAGATGATTTTATAAAAATGCGTGAAGGTTAAATAAACCTTTATTTAAATCAAATAATTCCCTTAAATTCATAAAAATGTCAACAGATCACGTAATTATGCATACAGACAAGCAAGAACATATACTAATATATCACAACTCATGTCTGATCATAGAAATTATCGTTCTTTAATATTATCCCTTTTTACACATTCCGGGTCACATTCTGTCTAACGGCCCGACATTCAGCGTTTCAATTATGCTTCTCGTTATCATTATCGACCGACACGTCACTAGGACGAAATACTTAATTTAAACATCCATTTCACACAATTATACATATTTCACATTTCATATACTTTTAAATCCTTATTAGGACGGGTTCCATTCTACCCGACGGCCCGACAACACAACTTAACTCCTAAGCTGACTCTTTAAATTGGAATGCTTTTACTTACGCTCCTAGTTTCTAATACACAGTAACGACCATTAACCAACAATTAATCACATAATTATAATCACTTCACATAAAACATACTTTATTGACTTAATTACGTCGAAAAATTCTCAGTCGTCACAATCTACCCTCCTTAAAAGGATTCTGTCCCCAGAATCTAGTCTAAGCAAATAGATGGGGATACTTTTCTTTCATTTCGCTTTCTAATTCCCAAGTCGATTCTTCAACTAGTGGATTTCTCCACAATACTCTAACTAGAGGTACAATTTTATTTCTAAGTGTCCTCTCCTTTCGGTCCAAAACTCGAACTGGATGTTCCACATAAGACAAATCTGGTTGGATTTCCACTGGTTCCAACTCGATCACATGGCTCGCATCAGCATTATACTTCTTCAGAAGAGATACATGGAATACATTGTGTAGATGTTGTATTTACGGAGGTAGCGCCAATTCATATGCCACCTTCCCAACTCGTCGCAGTACTTCAAATGGTCCAATATACCCAGGACTCAACTTTCCTTTCTTCTGAATCGAGATAAACCTTTCCAAGGAGATATCTTTAGCAAGACTTTGTCTCTAGGTTCAAATTGCACATCATTTCGTTCTTGATTTGCGTACTTCATTTGTCGATCTTGGGCTGCAACTAATCTTTTTTGAATCATTTCTACCTTTTCCTTTGTTTGTTGAACCACCTCTGGGCCAATTAATTTGTGCTCACCAACCTCGTCCCAATATATAGGGGACCTACATTTTCTTCCATACAACGCTTCATAAGGCGGCATGCTAATACTCGCGTGATAACTGTTGTTGTAGGAAAACTCAATTAACGGTAAATGATCGTCCCAATTTCCTTTGAAATCTATTACGCAGGTTCGCAACATATCTTCAATGGTCTGAATTGTACTTTAACTTTGTCCGTCCGTCTACGGATGGTACGCCGTACTCATTTTCAGCTTAGTTCCCAAATGATCATGGAATTGTCTCCAAAATCTCGAGTTAAACCTTGGATCTCTATCAGACACGATAGATACAGGGACTACGTGACGCATCACAATCTCATCCAAATACAATTTGACCAACTTTTCTAACGAAAATCTTTCATTTATCGAGAAGAAATGTGTTGACTTTTTCAACCGATCGATTACCACCCAAATTGCATCATGATTGGACTTGGTTTTAGGTAATCCTACCACGAAATCCATCACAATATGTTCCCATTTCCATTCTGGTATATCCAGAGGCTGAAGCAATCCGCTTGGCCTCTTATGTTCCGCTTTTACTTTTTGACACGTATAACACTTACTTATCCATTCCGCAATTTCCTTCTTCATGTTTGGCCACCAATAACTTTCTTTTAGATCCTGGTACATTTTCGTACTTCCAGGGTGAATTGAAAATCTCGAGCTATGCGCTTCTTGCAAAATCTCGTGCTTTAGTTCCACAACATTAGGTATCCAAATACGTGATTTAACACGGTATATTCCTTTTCCATCCTTTTGAGCTTTAATTTCTTCTCTTGTCAACTTATCCTTTTCGCCATTCATCACTTGCTCTTGACAGCATCGAATCTTTTCCAAAATTTTGGGTTGAAATGACACTTCACCTCCAAATTTTGGAGTCTGCACTTCTATTTCCATCTTTTCAAAATCCTTGATCATTTCTTCCGATGACGTTAACATATTCAACCTCTCCTTGCGACTTAGAGCATCTGCTACCACATTTGCCTTTCCAGGATGATAGTTTATCGCACAATCATAATCTTTGATTAATTCTAACCACCTTCTTTGTCTCATATTCAATTCCTTTTAAGTGAAGATATACTTCAAACTCTTATGATCTGTATAAATCTTGCACTTTTTCCCGTATAAATAATGCCTCCAAATCTTAAGGGCAAACACAATTGCTACCAATTCCAAATCATGCGTTGGATACTTTTGCTCGTGCGGCTTGAGTTGCCTTGACGCATATGCTATTACCTTCCCGTGTTGCATTAACACACATCCAAGTCCTTTATATGAAGCATCACTGAATATCACAAATTCTCCTTTTTCATCTGGTAACACCAACACTGGGGCGGTTACCAGTCTCTTCTTAAACTCTTGAAATCTTTCCTCGCACTTTTCCGTCCATATAAACTTCTCGTTCTTTCTTGTCAACTTCGTTAATGGGACAACAATCTTAGAGAAATCTTGCACAAACCTCCTGTAGTATCCAGCTAATCCCAGAAAACTTCTGACTTCTGTAGGAGTCTTGGGCTTTTCCCAATTCATTACAACTTCTATCTTGGCTGGGTCCACTTTGATCCCTTCTTTATTAACTACATGACCAAAAAATTGCACTTCCTTTAGCCAAAATTCATACTTTGAAAACTTAGCGTACAACCTTTCTTTTCTCAGAATTTCCAAGGAAATCCTCAAATGCTCCTCATGATCTTCTTCTGTCTTGGAGTAAATCAGTATATCGTCAATAAACATAATAATGAACTTATCCAAATATTACTTGAACACCCTGTTCATAAGATCCATAAATGCGGCTGGCGCATTCGTCAAACCAAATGCCATTACCAAGAACTCGTAGTGTCCATATCTCGTTCGAAACGCTGTCTTGGGTATATCTTCCACTTTAATGTTTAACTGATGATACCCAGATCTTAAATCGATATTGGAGAAACATGAAGCTCCTTTTAACTGATCAAACAAGTCATCGATTCGCGGTAGAGGGTACTTATTCTTAATCGTCAACTTATTTAATTCATGATAATCAATGCACAACCTCATACTTCCATCCTTTTTCTTTACAAACAACATCGGTGCGCCCCACAGGGATACACTCGGTCTAATTACTCCTTTATCCAACAATTCTTGCAATTGAGATGCTAATTCCTTCATCTCGACTGGCGTCATACGATAGGGAGCTTTCGATACTGGTTCCGTTCCAGGAGCCAAATCAATCGTAAACTCGATCTCTCTATCTGGAGGTAGTTCAGGCAGTTCATTAGGAAACACATCCGGAAAATCTCTTACTATTGGAATATCCTCGATCCTTACAGATTTTTTTCTCCACATCCATAACATGAGCCAAATAAACTTCGCATCCTTGACGTATTAATCTCCTCGTCTCGATAGTCGTTACGAATTTCTTCTCTTGCCTCTTTCCTTTGAATATCACTTCCTCACCATCCTTGGTCCTTAACTTCACCTTCTTACTTTTACATTCTATTTGCGCCTCATGGTTTGACAACCAATCCATTCCTAGTATAACCTCAAATTCTCCTAACTTAAAGGGAATTAAGTCAGCAGAAAAGTGCCGACCTTCTATAGTCACATCACAATCGGGACAAATCTTATTAACAATAACTTTCTCTTGATTTGCTACCTCTATAATCAAATTAGGTTCCAGAGGGTACGTATCACAACTTAACTTATCAAGAATACTTTCAGAGATAAAAGATCTAGTTGCTCCAGAATCTATCAATACTTTTACTTCTACTGAGTTAATAACAAGCATACCTGCTACCACGTCACATCTTGCACCACATCTTTCATTGTCATATTAAAGGTCCTAGCTCTGGGTTGAGCTGATGGTGCTGGGAGAGACGGCAGTCCAACAATCCTAAGAACATTGGCCTTCTGAACAGTCTCCTTGCAATTCCTGGCCATATGGCCCACCTTACCACACTTGAAACAAGCCAAGTCAGGCTTCCTTGCTCCACTTGGACACTCTGAATAATAATGCCCTTTCTGGTTGCACTTGAAACATGTCACATCCAACTTATTACACCTTCCCGGGTGTCTCTTTCCACAATTCTTGCACTCCTGAATCTGAGGTCTGTTATCCTTCCCCGGTTGTCCTGCTTTCTGGAAACGGTTCTTCTGAGCTCCGTTACAGGGTTTAAACTTCTGAAACTGTTGGTTCTGACCTCCACCATTCTTGCCAAACTTCCCTCTAAACTTTGAACTTCCTTGCTCTTGCTCTGAGCTTTCAAATTTCCTTTTTCTTCCTTCATTTTCTCTCCTCGCAGCTTTACGCTCACCTTCCACTATCATTGCCTTTTGTACCAAGGCAGCATAATTCTTGATTTCCAACAACGTTACTTGACTCCTAATCCATGGCTTAAGTCCCTGTTGGAACCTTTTAGCCTTCTTTGCCTCCGTATTCATATACTCAGGTACGAATCTGGACAGCTTCGAGAATTTCACTTCATACTCCGCTACCGACATATCCTCTTGCCTAAGGTCCAGAAATTTCATGTCAAACTGATCTTGCATATAGCTCGGCAAATACTTCTCCAGAAACATCTCAGTGAACTCCTCCCATGTTAAGTCCTTTACTTCCAACAACGCTTTCGAAGACTCCCACCAGAAACTCGCTTCATCTTTAAGGTAATAACTCGCATATTGAGCTTTCTTGTCATCCTTAACTTCTGCTAACTCAAAAGCTTTTTCCATTTCTCTTAACCATGACTGTGCTTTAATCGGGTCTGGCAAACCTAAGAATTCTGGGGGATGAACAGATTAAAAGTGTTTGAAATTTCCAACTTTAGGGGCCACAGGTTGTTGCAAAAGCTGAGCAAGTTTGCTCATCATGGTGGTTTCTGGGTTCACTTCTGGGTCTTGGGTTGGTATTTCTTCTTCTTGGTGATCTGGTGAGTTGGCCATTTCTTACAAACCTGATTGAGCAATTATTTAGCAATACGATAGCATGTCATAGATATAACAACATTTTATTAAGAAATCTTTTTATGGGTTTTAAGCTTTACCTAATTTTGCACATGCAATCCTATTACTACATAATTCTCATATCAGTGTTGTTTTATCATGGCACAGAATAGGGTATTACGAATTTTAAACATGGTTGTACGGAAACATGTTATTTAGAACAGTTTATGAGATATTTAGGGTGCACAATGGCAAACAAGATAATGGATTTATTTAAGCAAAGGGTATATAAAGAAAAGTCTGGCTATCACAAGTTCTGAAATAAGGTACATTAATATAGCAGGGTTAAACATAGGAAAAATTGGAAAATATCCCCCTTTCTATCCCTAACTTCTAACAACTACTGCTACAATAATCCGAAACAAAGTAAATGAAAAAGGGATCTTGGCATCTGACCAAGTATCCCAAAGCCTACTGGCGTTGAAAAGCAACAACTACGGGCTCAACCAACAATCCCGTCTAATCATCCAGAATCTCTCTCAACACAACCAACATCCAGCGAATGATCTTATGTAGCCTCCGGGCCTCAGCATCAGCATCACTAGTGGATGGTCCCTCATCCAATCTCCTCCGGGCAACCTGCTCTACCAACTGGATCCTAGCTCTCCACTCCTCCATCACTACTGAGGTCCTCTGCCTAGAGTCTCGAATCAACCTATCCACCAAAGCTCCCAACTCAGGAATACGGGAGTAAACAAAATATCGGTACTGGGCTAACTTGCCACCAACACTAACAGGTACAGTCTTAGGAATTTCAGACTCTGGCTCAGGGGCAGGGGTCTCTGAATCTGGCCTCAAGGGTGAAATCTGCATAGGGATCTCACTACTCTCAGAAGGGTCCTCCTCTGGGTCTCAACTAACATACACAGCCTCCTCTAGAGAGGGTGGAATGCGGTCCACTGGGGTACCGATCAAACTAATCTCTGAACCTGAGTCACTACCACTACTGGGATCCTGAGAGAAAACACAAAACAGTAACCAAGAAACAATGTTAGGATTAAATAAAGCTTCCATCTAACTCACACCCTAACTCTAGTTTCCACTTTAACTAATATACAGTTTCCTTAGACTATACCTAATAGTCTAACTCAACTCTATATGAGTCGAACTCTCTCGCGATATAAATATACCCAAAATACCCCTTTTATACCTAACTTATCTCAGGGACTAGATCCTGTAGCTCTGATACCAACTTGTGACACTCTCAATCTCGGGGTTAGGAAATGAGGACCCACACACCCTTAATCTAATATTTAAATAAGCATAAACCCCGATAACTACTAACAGGATCAAACAGGATAAAGTATGAGACAAGATTACAACTACCATTCATAAAATATAACTTATAACCCCAAAATAATTTTAAATATACATAGTTGATCCCGGCTTGGAACCGACAGATAACCCATTATATCTTTATAACTTTCTGGCTAAGCGCTTTCTCACTCAAAAACACCACTACCTGCTCTGGCAACTGGAAGCCCTCAACACGGTAGGGACCACCAGGTATGCTCTTACGAGCAGTGCGCCTAAGCCTAGCCATCTTCTTGCTTAATTGCCATGGTTAGATTAAAACAAAACATATGAGTATAAAACTCAGCAAGTAACTATAAAGCAGTTCTACAATATGAAATCCATAATTTACTTTACCAAACTCAGGGCATTCTACTTTATCAGTTCTAGGTGGCAGATTTCCATCTTTCGGGTTATGAAGGAAAAATGTGGGGCTTTCAAGGAATAAGGCTCGAAGCAGGGTGAAAGCCGACATTCATCACAAATCATTAAAGGATCAAAACAGATCTTTCAGAAAGGAAAGCAACAATATCTCACTATATGGAATCAATTATATGATCAACAGATTAAAATCAGGGTTCACGAGCTTTAAGCTTCACAATATCACAACCAACTCTTTAAACAACAATATAAACCATTTTTCATTTCCAAGACTCAATCTCTGAACAGGAAATTTCAGTTTCATTTTAAGTAATCAATATAGAACCCTTGATTGGACCACTTTATCTTTTCATTTCATTTTAATACGGGTTATCAGCCCGTACCGACCTCCATCCGATCTTTAAGGTACCATACAACATAATTTCAGCCTTAAACTGGACTAGCCCCGCTAGCCTCTTACAATGACTGGACTAGTCCCACTAGCCTCTTACGTCCAATCCAATCCATCAGGAATTTGTTTGGAAAACCTTGAGTTGGAAAAAGTAGGTTTTCTAAATTCATTTTATCATTACCAAGAATATGAAATCATTCGGACTCTTTCAAATCGAAACTTATTCTTAGATTCAATTTTAAGAATTCAAAGTTAAGGAAATGAATCAAGGATAAACAAGATGAAATTCTAAGGGTTTTGAATCAATGATAACAAGGTACTTAAGTTAAAAGAATCACACTGTTCCAAGGATCAATAGGGGAGATGGTGATCAAAGAATATGGAATCATTATAAAGGGTTCGTAAAGGTAATTATAGGGTTTGTAACAGTTCAAGGTATAACAAATAAGTTGAGCAGAAAAGATAGGTTACCAAAGGGTTGAATCAATAAATTTCTCAGTAATAGTTTTGCAAGATCAAAGACAGGGTATCTCAAATCAATAACAGGGTTTCATTATTTTATCAGTTCAATACTCTACATGGTATGAACAACATTCTCGCTATAACCATTTACACAAGTAATTAGAGTTATTTGCCTGAATTCGCTTTCCTGTTTCACAAAGGTTGAACTACTACCACCTAGTATACCTTTCCCTTTCCTAGCCTGAATGCCCTCACATTACGAATCTAGAATCAAAACCAAAACCTCAATTAGTTTCTCAACTCTCGTTCCTGGAACATTCACTCAATACGATAGTCTGATTATACTTCTGACTCGAACTATACGAGTATAGCTTATATACACACATGCACATATCACATAACACATTCTTTTCTCATAGCCTTTATATCTCTATATATACTCGATCACCAACTTATACTCGCTAAATCTTGACTATTCTCCAAATCAAACATTTATAACTTATACGAACACACAATTTCATTCATAGCTAATTACTTACGACCATAACTATCACTTATAGCTTTTAAAATCAATCAACTCATTTTTCCTTTTGCTTTTATCCTTAATTCGAACTAAAACAATAATCCAACAAGCAAAATCAAAGATTTTCACATATAAACACTCAATCATTCTATCAATTGCCAAAAATCATATTTTGACCTTTAATTCCTATGGCCTATTCGGCCTTAACACTTATCACAATCAAGAATCAAACATGCAAAACCCTCATTTGACATGCATCAAGTATATTGTTCCAAAGTAGTTTAATTTCATTCTTACAACTCATTTAAACTCATAATTCATACGTAATCATGGATGATCACTCAATTTAACACTTAATTCAACTTAATAAAGTAGAAGCAATCGAAATTTCCAAGAATCACAACATGCATGCATCAATTTGGACTTTTAACCACAACTTATTCTCATTACACTAACAATTATAAAAACAATTATCAATAAGTCATTCACATCAACAATATCAACATGATTTTCCAAGAAAAACAAGAACCAATCGGCCTCTTCTAAGAATCCTCACATGCAAACTCAATTTCAAACTTTTGCATCTTAATCACACTAATCTTTTAATCACTAAGCTAGATTAACATCCATTTCCAAAAAAATCAACTTAGTAACTTGTAAACTACAAAACCATTCGGCCTTTTATCAAAATACCACATGCAAACACAAATATTTGATTTAAAGATACTAGAGCTCAGTTTTTAACATCATTGCTCACCACCGGTTCACCGAAGTTCATCACCGGTGGCGGTGGTATCTCAGTGGTGCCCCCATTCGGGGTTTCCAACCATCAACCACCAATTTTCTCAAGTAATACACACATGCAAACACATATCTTCACTCTAAATCATTTAAAAATACAAACCCTTTTGTTTTCATGAAAACCAAATTCAAAACCACCAAATCCAACTTTGGATTTTCTCAAAAACTTGAAGATAGTGACATGCATGTATGTATATAGGTAGATAACACAAAATCTCACACAATCATGGTTCTATAACCGAAAAAGAGTGAAGAACAAGTGAGAGATTGAAGAGAGAGTGTACCGAGAGTGAGAGAGAGAAATCCCGAGAGGGATGAAGAAATGAGAGAAAAAGAAAGAGAAGAGAGAAGCTCGGGTGAAAAATAAAGAGAAGAGGAGGTGGGTGTGATTATATACTACCAAGGGAGGGGTAGTATGGTAATTAGGTATCTCATTTCTGATTCACTTTTTATTCTTAAAAGAAAACGAATTTAATCTGCAAATATCTCTCTCGGAAAAGATGAATTTGATACGAATGATAATTTTAAAACGTGAATCTCGAAATTAGCTTTCCAACCATTACTCATAATAAGATTTTGAGCATACGGTTGATTTTATATGATTTTTACAAGTTTGTGTTAATAATAACACTTTATCACATAAAAATCAATTTAAAATGCAACGACCAACAAATAAATCCGACCATCATTTTTAAAAAGTCTACAGGATTATTACAAAGATAACAGAACAAATCTCATGCAGTTATCTTACTCAGATGATTTTATAAAAATGCGCGAAGGTTAAATAAACCTTTATTTAAATCAAACAATTCCCTTAAATTCATAAAAATGTCAACAGATCACGTAATCATGCATACAGACAAGCAAGCACATATACGAATACATCACAACTCATGTATGGTCATAGAAATTATCCTTCTTTAATATAATCCCTTTTTACGTGTTCCGGGTCACGTTCTGCCTGACGGCCCGACGCTCAGCGTTTCAATTACGCTTCTCGTTATCATTATCGACCGACACGTCACTAGGACGAAATACTTCATTTAAACATCCATTTCACACAATCATACATATTTCACCTTTCATATACTTTTAAATCCTTATTAGGACGGGTTCCGTTCTACCCGACGGCCCGACAACACTGCTTAACTCCTAAGCTGACTCTTTAAATTGGAACGCTTTTACTTACGCTCCTAGATTCTAATACACATTAACGACCATTAACCAACACTTAATCACATAATTATAATCACTTCACATAAAACATACTTTATTAACTTAATTACGTCAAAAAATTCTCAGTCGTCACAATGGTTGTGAAGAGAATTTTCAGATACTTGAAGGGAACACCAAACTTGGGATTATGATATCCCAAGGGAACTGGATTTGAAGCTGTTGGATACACAGATGCAGATTTTGCTGAATGCAGGGTTGACAGAAAGAACACTAATGGAAGCTGTCAATTTCTTGGACAAGGACTTGTATCCTGGTATAGTAAGAAACAACAATCCGTGTCAACTTCCACAGCTTATGTTGAATACATAGTTACTGGAAGTTATTGTGCTCAAGTGCTTTGGATTAGAAATCGGCTAATGGATTGTGGCCTGGTGTTACACAAAATTCCAATTATGTGTGATAATAATAGTGTTATTTCTATTCTTTCTAATCCAGTTAACCATTCTAGAACAACGCACATTAATGTAAGGTACCATTTTATTAAAGAACATGCTCCAAATGGTATTATTGAGCCTATTTTTGTTCCAACAGAAAAATAATTAGCTGACATTTTCACTAAATCTTTGGATGAAGCAACTCTCACTTGACTTGTTGGTGAAATTGTAATATTAAATTCTTCATCCTAAAGGCAAGAACTCAGCTAATATGTTGCAGCCGATTAATTTCTAGTGAATCAAAAGTAATTTGATTTAATTGGAAATTAACTAGAATATGAGTTATAAAAATTTTAGAATTCTATGAATATTTATTTTTCAAAATTCAAAATTTAGTTTGGAATTTTTCAAATTCTAGGAAAACTGTCTAAATGTTAATTTACATTATCAATATGTGAACTTAACATAAGACAGAACCAAAAATAACAAAAGTATATAGAGAACTGAGTTCTTGATAAGTCTAACTGACTTCTCGAAGGACTTATGGATAAGCCTCATTATGACTTCTCGATAAGTCATTGTAGAGACCTCGATATATGTTAATTCATAGAGTTCTCTACAAGTATACATTTTAGAATTTTCGATAACTTAGAACTGGAATAATTTAATTTAACAAATTATTTTAATAAAATACTTTTGATATAAAAACATTCTAATTTTATTTTGATTTATTCAAATAAAAATTGGAAATATTCAGTCCATTCAAGATAAACTGGGTATTTATTTGACATCTCGATAAGTCACTATCTAGTTTTCGAAAAGAGTTAGGAAAGTGGCATATCGATATGTATCTATTTTTACATGTGACTTCTCGATAAGCAAATCCCAAATGTTTATTTCTACTTCTTGACAAGTCACTTACCTTTTTATATAAATACCCATACATCTCGACATAACCCCTCTTTACGCTTTCGAGATCTCAAGTAACCTAACTTTTACAAATCTTAATCGTTCTCTCTTATTTCGAACTCTTTCTCTCTCAAATCTCTTACCCACTCAAATTCAAACACTTCAAATGGCATCAAACAATGTTAGAGCTGTTATCACCAAGGATGGAACCAACTACTTGGCTTTCACAGATGCTAACCAAGCTCCTGATAGTTTCAAGAGTTTTTTCAAGTTTCTATCCGAGACATACTTTGATGGTGCTCTAACTGCAAATCCTATTTTGTACCTGGATGTTCTCAATGATTTCTGGAACTCATCTATGGTTAGGACAGTTGTGCATGAGAATCAAGTTATATCCATGGTGGTTAACTGCTCAATTCAAGGCCAACGGGTGGAATTTACTGAGAATGATGTCAACCTGGCTCTGGGAATCCCTACCGATAACTTGGTAGAGGTGCCTACTCAATAGGAACTAGCTGAATTCATGGACTTCATTAATTACAGTGAAAGGATCAACCTTGCTAGCTTGAACAAGAAGCATTTGATGAGGGAGTGGTCTTTCCTGTTTGATTATATAGTGAGAGCTTTCACCTGCAGGAAGATATGGTATGACAACATCTCAAGTGTGGTTCAGAAGCCGGTGTTCTCCATGCCTCACAACAGACACATTAATGTGGGGCTCTTGTTTATGGAGGAACTCAGCACAAGGCTCACAATGCCTTTGGCCATAAGAGATAAGAAAATTTTCTTTCCTAGATTTATAATGTCTACTTTAAATTATAAAGTTCAAGAAATTCATTTACTTAATAGTATTGATAGAACAAAGATAGGAAATTGTAAACAGGTGTCTAAAATACTATTTGGATCATTTATTACAAAGAATAAGGTACCTGTAAGTCTTATAATCACTCCACTTATGTTGGAGAGATTCATGATTTACCCTTACTCTATGCTTGATATGAGATCTACTGTAATATCTAGCACAATTATGGCTCATGTTTCTGTGGAAGAACAAACACAGAAACACCAACAGGGGCCTTCCCAAACTAAGACCCTTGCTTATCTACCATTAGAAGCTAAAAAACCAACCACTTCATCCTCTCAACAGGGTGGAGTGAGTAAAAAGAAGAGAAAGCAGGAACCCTTAACTGTTGTGAATGAGAGTGGTGAGGACCAAATACAACCAAAGTCTACCTTGGTCAAAAAGCCAAAGAAGGTAAAGAAAATTGAGTTGACCACTCAATTAGCTACCTTTGTATCCTCCCAAAAGGATGCAGTTGTAAAAGAAGGATTAAAACAGACTCTAGAGGCATCCTCTCAACATGGTGTCTCTATTGAAAGCACTCTCCCTAGTGCATCATGTAAAGAGTCTACACCCCATTTTGAGCACTCTCAAATTGGTGAAATAAGAAGTTTTGTTGGCACACACATTGAGGGCACATCACTTGAAGCTTCCCCATCTATTCAGGGGGAGCTGCCAACACTCAATTCTCAAATCACTAATCTTACTTCTCAAATTTCTTCTACCTATAATAAAACACTTGAATCCACTTCTCAAATGTTGTCAAAATCAAGTGACACAGTTCAAGAGACTATGCTCACCACCCACAAACCACATTCAGTTGAGGAAAGGCTATATTCTGGGGTAGACCTTGATGACACCAACAAAAACACACGAGTTTCATCAATTTTTACTGAAGACCCTGTGGTAGTACCAAATGCACCTCCATGTGCAAATCAATCTTCACAGATTAAAAGGTTTGAGGGTAGTACTCCTGAGGGGGAGCTATCTAAATCCTCTCCAATTCAATTGGAGGTTCCTCATGTAGGGACAACTCCCCTCAAAACCCTGGTTGAAATTGCTTTGTTAATTGAAGCTAGGAGTCCAATTTCCAATGATCCTGCTATTGGGGAGGCAAGTCAAGAACATTCAAGTGCCAGTTCTTTGCAAGAAGAACAAGGGTTTGAGGCCATGGTACGTGAAAGTAACCTGGTTAAATCCCCTCCAATTCAAAAGAAGGTTCTCACTCTTGGTGAACAATACACTGTCACAACCATAGTTTCCACTGTGATTCCAATCACAGGGTTACCTACCACCTCTCAACCCTCCACCTCAAACTAAACAGACATTACATCTACCTCCAATCCCACTCAACAATATTCAAACCTCATCTCACAATGGCTGCAGGATGCTAAAACTCAGCCAATAACAATGAATGATCTCCATGTGGACCAACTCTCTGGCCTGGCAAATATTACCCAACAGCTACTCACAACTGACATGTCCAATCAGGACTATCATACTATCTTGCTATCCTATAAATAAGATGTTGAAAAACAACAGCAGGAGATTGTCAATGAAGCTGAACAAGATGGGAATATGGATGCTTGGTTATCCAAGGATTTTTAGCTTCGAAATGGATGAGGTCTTGGCTAGATTCATAGAAGA
This sequence comes from Apium graveolens, assembly GCF_009905375.1. Lineage (NCBI taxonomy): Eukaryota > Viridiplantae > Streptophyta > Magnoliopsida > Apiales > Apiaceae > Apium > Apium graveolens. The sequence continues at coordinate 215,871,820 of NC_133653.1, read as the reverse complement.
ATATGTCACCATCCTAGGAAGCAATGCCAAGACTCTCCGTCCACAGGAAGTTTATGATGCTATTATAGAAGACTATAATCAAAGGAAGTCGGAAAATCTACATTTCACTCTGGCCAAAGCTCTACTCAAATTAAACTCTCTTAAGATGTTAGTAAAGTAAGGCTCCAATAAGTTGCAGAAGGACCCTGTCAAGACAAGGAGTTCAATGATATACTGGATGTGCTAAGAGTCTCTCTATATAACTACATCACTTACAAGAGAGCTTTGTTCAACAACATAAATTTTCTGAGAGAGGTGATTGTAAAGGTTGGGAACTTCTTGGAGAAAATAATAGTGGCCAATGTCAATGATTGTAGTTTGGACAGGTGTCTACAGGTGTCTCTCTCAAATCTTCAATCCATGAGAGCATCTGAGATGGATGTAATAATTGTAGAGTTAATCCCGTCATTCAGAGGACACCCAATTTCCTAATGAACTCAAGAAAGCTCAGATACCTACTTTTCATGATGCCTATCTCCATCCAAGCAAGGGGGTGGCCTACATCTGTCCACAAACCAGGAAGTGTAAATATTTCACAGGATAAAAACCTTGTCATAAAAACCTTCTGGCTCAAATCCAAGTAAATATACCAAGTAAATATACCAAGGAAATATACCAAGGAAACTTGTCGTAAAGTAGAAAAAAAGAAGCAGGATAAAAAGAAGAGGGATGATAAGAAGAGGGGAGATGAAAGTAGACGGAGGAAACATGGAGGAGAAGATGGTTCCAAGAAATATGTTCAACAAATCCAAATCTCACAAACTCAAACCACCAATCATATCCAAACACTATCTCAATCAAACCTACCTCAAAAGCCAAAATTCTTGTACAAACAAACTGCAAAGACCCTACTTAAGATACTAATCAGATCAAACCATGTCATACTTAAGAAAATCACAAACCTACCTTTATTCAAGCCTCCAACCATAACTCAGTTCAAGACTGTTGGAAGAAAACCAAGGAAAATGCAAGCTGGTGCTAGGGTCATCTGGGACTGTTTCAATCAAACTGACTTTCTGCCTCTAAATATGTGCATCACAGACGATGACTTTTTTCAACAACTATCTGAAGAAATTGTCAAAGTTGTGTTGTATCTTTAGCAGAAGTCAGAATCTACAACATGGATGGCTCTTTCATTTTGCTTAGCAAGACAGTAATGGAGACTTTTTCAACCACATAATTGAAGAGGGTAATCAGCTTGATGAAGGATAAAGACGCTAACACTAGAATGGGGAAGGCTATGATGTCTGAAAGGTTGAGGGAACAGAATGAAAGACATGCAATATTAAAGGCTGAAAAGAAGGAAAGGGATAGAAAATATGCTAAGGAGATAGAGATGTTTGAGCAGAGGTCAAATAATCTCAAGGCAAGGAGGTTGAGTAGAATATCAAAGGATGGACATTTTCTGAACATTCAAGTTGGCAGATTCACAAGATTTAAAGTTAGTTACCTAAATGGTTACTCATTGGATGATTGGCTCAAGATTGTGGAAGCTCTAAGAGGGACTGAAATAATAGAAGAACTCCAAGTGCTAGTAAATATAAAGGACCTCATTAGAAAATAACCAAGAAATGAGAAATTCACTTAATTGTTGTAACTATTGAATTTATGTAATCATCAAATGTATAAAAGTTGTATTTGTTAATCTGTAAGTTTTTATGTAATAATCTTTAACTTAGGGTTAGTCTTGTTATCAGACATGAATTTGTGTTAAACAATTTTCTCACAAATTAGGGGAGATTGTTGTGCAGGACATGCATGTATATTAACAAGACTAAGTTACATTGACAACCCTGAGATTTAGTTCTTTAATAATCAATTTTGTATTTTGTATTGTATTACTTGAGTCTGTAAAAAGGTTAGAAAATTAGAATGGAGTATTTTTCTGTAAACAGATTCAAGCTTAGGAAAAATCTCTGGAAGAAGATCAAGCCATGATCATGCCTTAAAGAAAAGTGAAGAAGCTCGGAGTTGAGTTAAAATATTTTATGAAAAATGTTCTAAGTCAAGATATCGACAAGTCACGGATCAAGCAATATCGAGAAGTCATTCGAGAAGTCTAGAATGACTTATTGAGAAGTCTGGAATGGCTTATAAAGAATTCTCAGAGATATCGAAAATTCAAATGAAGATGTAAAGATTCGAGATATCGACAAGTCATTTATGTATGTAGAGAACTTATAGATATCGACAAGTCAAATGAAGATATGAAAAATTGGAGATATCGGCAAGTCAAATTCTCATTAGAGATATCAGAGATATCGATAAGTCAAAATGTATATAGAGATCTCAGAGACCTCGATAAGTTAATTCTACATGTAGAGATCTCAGACATATTGATAAGTCATTTCTCATGCAAAGATCAAGAGACCTCGACAAGTCAATTATACCTATAGAGAACTCAGAGATCTCGATAAGTCATTATACTTATCGAGATGTCACTTCTCTATAGAACATATTGGAGATCTCGATATGCCTCTCAAATACAGAATGCAAACAATTCAAGATTCAAGATTATCACTCAACAAACGATCTATCAACTAGATTGAAAAGACTATAAAGTAGCTGGAGAGAATACAAGATCAAGGGCCAAGATTAATTGGAAAAAGGATGGTCACAGACCTGCAAGATTCTGCACAGATTTGCTAAGTTAGAAATGTAAATAGAAAAAGGTTGCTTTAGAAAAGAGTTTAGTATATTCTAGTGCAAGTCTTGTAAACCCGTGCTGCTAGTGTGTAAAGCATGCACTGAACCTTAGTTTAGAAGTAACAAACAGATTCATATTTTCTTGTATTCTCTCAAAGAAGAAGCTGAGTCCTTATATTTTTAAGAACACAAAATTAGTAGCAAGACAAACCTAATTAATACAAATTAAGTGAATTTTGAAATAGTGTGTGCTTGTTGTTTTAATTCTGTTAACACGATATCTCTGCAAGTTGGAAACTACTTTGTTCACCTAATATCCAAATAAACTTAAAAAGGATAAAAATCAAGAAAACACATTCACCCCCCTCTGTGTTGTACTCAATAGCTAACGGGGAGAATATTTTGTTCAATAGTGACACCTTGTTGAGAAGGTGCCACTAGAGTTTGTTCTTGTCCCATATTTAGAACTGCATCTTTTTGAGAAGATGCAGAGGGGGTCCATTGAGTGGTCAGCTCTCTCTTTTTCTTCTTCTTTAGTTTTTTGACTAAGGGTGACACATTCTCACTTGGTTCCTCTCCAGTCTCACTAACTACTACCAAGTTAGTCTGCTTTCTCTTCTTTTTACTAACTCTACCCTTTGAGAGGATGAAGCAGTTAGTTTTCTAGCATCTAGAGATTTTGAAGAATGAGTTCCGGCTGTGGTAGGTTCTTGTGGTTGTTCCTGTACTTGTACTGCTACAAGACCAGAAACCATGGCTTCACTAGATGTTGCATTACTTCTCATGTCAGGCGGGTAAGGGTAAGTTCTAAATTTCTCCAACATAAAGTTAGTGATATTTATATTTACCTTAACCTGGTTCTTTGTATTTAGTGATCCAAATAGAATTTTGGACACTTGTTTATAAATGCCTATTTGATTAACATTTATTCCTTCAAGTAAATGTATGTCATTCACTTTATGGTTTAAAGTAGACATAATAAATCTGGGATAGAATATTTCTTTACCTCTACTTTTCAAAGGCATGGTTAGCCTTATGCTCAGCTTTCCAAAGATCAGGCTTCCAACATCAAGGTGTTTGTCATAGGCCATTGAGTACACTAGCTTCTGGACCACACTTAAAATGTTGTCATAGCCTGTCTTCCTACAAGTGAATGCCCTAATGATAGTATCAAATACAAAGCTTCATTCTTTCCTCAGATACTTCTTATTGCGCCTGGCCAAATCAACTTTTTCACTGTAATTGATAAAGCTTATGAACTCGAAAAGTTCCTCTAAGCTAGAAGTTGCACCCATTCTATCTATAAAAATGCCCAGTGCCTTGTTGATGTCAGTTGCATTAAAGTCCATAGCCACACCCTTGATTCTACAAGAAACTATCATGGAGACTGTTTGATTATCATCTATATTGGTGTTAATAACTGCAGTGTTCCAGAATTCGTTGAGAACATCCAAGTAGAGCACGTGGTTTGTTGTTAGGGCCCCTGCAAGGTAAGAATCAACCACAAATTTCACAAAGCATTTGAAATTATCAGGTGCCTGTGTTGGGTCAACAAAGGCTAGATATTTGGTTCCATCCTTGGGGATTGATGCTCTTACAGTGTTGGTGTTTGGTGCCATTTGATACTGTTATGAATTTGAGTGGGTAAGTGTTTGTAAGAGAGAAAGCTTGAAAGATTTGATAATGGTAAAAAATCACAGTAATTAGGTTAATTGAGATCTCAAAAGTGTAAAAAGGGATTATGTCGAGATGTCTGAGTATTTATAGTGTAGAGGTGTGACTTATCGATAAGAGAATAATGAACGGTCGAAAAGTTATGTAGAGAAGTCACGTGACTTATAGAGATCTGATATCGAGATGTCATTTTCTTGACTCTAGATAGTGACATATCGATATGTTGTACAAATACCCAGTTTGTCCTTTTTGACTAATTTATTATAATTAATATTGAGAATTCAACATTAAATTAGAATTAATTTTATATCAAAAGTATTTCACCGAAATAAATTATTTAATTAAATTATTCCAATTTTGAGTTATCGAGAAGCCTAAAATTTGAATGGTAGAGAACTCCATATCCATAAGTATATCGAGATCTCTACATTGCTTGTCGAGAATTCATGAAAAGACTTATCGAGAAGTCTATCGAGAAGTCATGGAAAACACTTATCGAAAAGTCATTTAGAGACTTATCGACAAGTCATTTAGACTTATCGAGAACTCAGTTCTCTATATACTTTTGTTCTTAGTGGACTTTGTCTTATATTAAATTCACATATCAATAATGTGAACCAGTATTTGGACAGTTTTCTTGGAATTAGAAAAATTCCAAGTTAGATTTATTTTGAGAAATAACTATATAGAATATTCTGAAATATTTATAAATCATATTCTAGTTAATTCCTAATTAAATTAAATTTATTTTGATTTATTAAGAATTAATCTGCTGCAACATGTTAGCCGAGTTCTTGCCTTAGGATGAAGAGTTTAGCATACCGATTTCACTTACAAGTCTAGTGAAAGTTGCTTCATCCAAAGGTTTAGTGAAAATATTAGCTAACTATTTTTCTGTTGGAATAATATTAGGTCAGTGGTACCATTTGTAGCATATTCTTTATTAAAATGGTATTTTACATTAATGTGCTTAGTTCTAGAATGATTAATAGGACAGAAACAATCGATATTGCAATATTATTGTCACACATGATAGGAATCTTTTGTAACACTAGGCCATAATCCATTAATTAATTTCTAATCCAAAGCACTTGAGTACAGCAACTTCCAGCAATGATGTATTCAGCCTCAACCATAGAAGTTGTTACAGATTGTTGTTTCTTACTGTACTATGATACAAGTCTTTGACCAAGGAATTGACAGCTTTCACTAGTACTCTTTCTATCTACCATGCATCTAGAAAAATCTGTATATGTGTAACCAACAGCTTCAAAACCAGTTCTATTAGGATACCACAATCCCAAGTTTGGTGTTCCCTTAAAATATCTGAAAATCCTCTTGACAACCATTAGATGTAATTCTTTATAATTTTCTTAAAATCTTGCACACAAACATGTAGCAAACATGATTTTTGGTCTACTTGCAGTCAGGTAAAGTAAAGATCCAATCATTCCCCTGTAGCTTGGAATGCCTACACATTTTTCTTTCTTATCTTCATCCAATTTTGTAGCTGTAGACATAGGAGTAGATACAAGTGAACAATCCACCATTCCAAATTTCTTTAGAAGATATTTGACATACTTAGTTTGACTGATAAAAATTTCATCACTTATTTGGCTAACTTGAAGCCAAAAAAGTAACTTAGTTCTCCCATCATGCTCATCTCATATTCATTTTGCATGAGTTTTGAGAATCTTTGACACATCTTCTCATTAGTAGATTCGAAGATGATATCATCCATATAGATTTAATCTAGGATGATGTCATCACCATGTTGCTTGTAGAATAGAGTTTTGTCAATTGTGCCTATAGTGAATTCATTCTTGATTAAAAATTCTAACAAGGTGTCATACCATGCTCTTGGCGCTTGCTTCAATTCATAGAGAGCCTTTAAAAGTCTATAACAAAATCTAGAAATTCTGGATCTTCAAAGCCAGGAGGCTGCTGTACATAGACTTCTTCATTTATTTCACCATTAAGAAATGCACTTTTCACATCCATTTAATACACCTTGAAAATTTGAGTGTGCAGCAAATGCAAAAAAATTCTTATTATTTTAAGTCTTGCAACTAGAGCAAAGGTTTCATCATAGTCAATTCCTTCTTCTTGTTAGTAGCCTTTATCAACCAGTCTTGCTTTGTTTCTTATTACAACACCATTTTCATCCATTTTTTCCTGTACACCCACTTTGTTCCAATGATGCTTCTGTATCATGGTGCAAAAATCAATTCCCAGACTTTATTTCTTTCAAATTAATTTAGCTCTTCTTGCATAACAGTTATCCAATTAGGATCAAGTAAAACTTCTTCAATTTTCTTAGGCTCAATTTGAGACAGAAAGTATGCACGTAGGCATTCATTTGCAATGGAACTTCTAGTCCTCACACCAATATTAGGATCACCAATTTAGTGCTATCCCATTTTCTAGAGTGATGATTCTGATGACTAGAGTTTTCCTCATTTTCTTTATTATTGGCATTACTTGTGAAACCATCATCTCTTTCTTCCCCTGAGTTTGTGCTATCAAATTTAGGTGAGCTTCTTTCTTGAGATGAATTCTCCTTTACAGAACTCACTAGCTCACCAGTTTCCTCTCCTTCTCTATTATCTGCATTATTTTCAACTCCTTCAGAATCACTATAAGGGTTGAGATTATCAAATTTCAAATCCTCAGCTTCAATTTCATCAAGGCATTCCAAGCCTGGATATTTATCATCATCAAATGTCATATTTGTGCTCTCCATTATCTTCTTTTGCTCTAGTACATAGACACTATAAGAAAGCCTTTACAATGAATATGTAAGAAAAATAGCTTCAAATACTTTGGAGTCAAACTTCCCACCATATTCTGAATTATCTTTTAACACAAAGCACTTGCTTCCAAACAAATTAAGATGCTTAACTGTAGGCTTTTTTTTGACATGATTAAGTAGGGTGACTTGCCAATGTTTTTGTTCACCAAATATGTATTCTAAGTATAGCATGTCGTGTTGGCAGTTTCTTTCCAAAATCTGGTTAGCAACTTGGCATCCTGCAGCATTGTCCTTGCAACTTCCACTAGAGCTCTGCTCTTTTTTTCAATTACACCATTTTGTTGAGGTGTTCTTGGAGCAGAGAACTCTTTAGCGATGCCTTTCTTTTTGCAGAATTCATTTAGTATGGAGTTTCTGAATTCAGTACCATTATCACTCCTCAATCTTTTTACAGAATTTTAATCTTCAGTCCGCTTTTCAATCTTCTTTATGTGTTCAACGATAATGTGTGGATTTTCATCTTTTAAATGCATAAATTCCACCCAAGTGTACCTTGAGTAGTCATCCACCATCACCAGTGCATACTTCTTCTTAAAGATGGACATGCCATTTACACGACCAAACAAATCCATATGGATAAGTTATAGTGGAGCATTAATGGAGTTCACAGCTTTGCTTTTGTGACTTGATCTCTTCATTTCTCCTTTCTGACAAGAAACTTCATTTTGAGAAAATTCTAAAGTTAGAATATCCCTCACCAATTCTCTTTTCACAAGAGTATTGATTATTTTATAGTTTAAGTAAGTGAGCTTCTTGTGCCAGAGTTTACTTTGTTCACTTGATGCCTTGGCGCCGAAGCAACATATCATGTCCTTGTTTATTAAATTCATATCTGCAATAAACAGGCTTCCTTTTCTTACTCCTTTTAGATCAACTTCAACAGTCTTCTTGCTTGTGATTGAGCAATCTTCTTTGTCAAAAATAACCTTGAAACCCTTGTCTGTAAATTGATTGACATTTAAAAAGATCTAGTTCAAAACCTGCAACCAATGGTACATCCTGAATGACTATATTTCCACAAATTAAACTGCGATATCCCATTGTGAATCCTTTGTTGTTGTCTCCAAAGGTCACCAAGGGCCAGCCATCTCTTCAAACTGTGATATTAGGGTTTTATCACATGTCATGTTCTTGGAGCATCCAATGTCAATGATCTACATGACTTTATTCTTCTTGCCCTGCACACAATGAGGTTTAAGTGTTTTTAGCAACCCAAGCAGTGTTGGGAAAATTCTTCTTTTTGACAGAGTTAGCAGGAGTAGAATTTGAACAATAAAAAATAGCTTTTTTAGTTTGATTAACATTTTCTTCTTTGATCATGGATCCAAAGTTAACTGCTTTTAGATCTTTTCTCAACTTATGACAACTAGTCATAAGTTTTCTGTTGCATGGAATGCAATCAAACTTGTCACAGAAAGAGTAGGGGTCATCAGATTGAGCTTCATTGTACTTGTAGGCTCCATACTTTGACTCACTAATAATCTTTTTACAAAGACGAGTTAGGTATTTGTTAAGCCACATCTTTGACACTACTTTATAAGAGCATCTGTAACATAGACATAGTTGTTGCTTTTGTTGACACTTATATTTCCATTTATGTTCTTCATTTTATTTCCTGTGCTTTCTTTTTTAATTTCAGTTACTAGTGTTTTGATGACTGGACTAGCTTTAGGATTTTTCTCACATTCAGTGTTGATAGTAGGTTTGGCATTTTTCTTTTCTTCATCTGTAATTTCTTGCTTGATGATAAGATCCTCTTCACTGAAGTTCACCTCGCAGACTTTGAACAAGGGTGCATTCACCTTTTAAAGCATAACAAGGACTTTTTTGTTCACACTTTCATTTTCCTCGTTAATTTGGCTTTTCTTTTGAGATGAACCAACCTCATAGTCCAATCCAATAGCTATGTTAGCACATGGATTGTTCTTTTCATGGTATTGACCAACCAATTGAGATGCATTTTTAAATGACTTAAGCTTAAGATCAATTTTCTCAATTTTATCTCCCAATACAGCTTCTACTTCCTCTACACATTTTAGCTTGTTTTTAATATATTCATTTTCTTTTCTAACTGCTTCTACAGCTCTAGTTCTTGTTTCTCAATTTCAAATTTTTCATACACTTTTGACAGCCTACTCATTTCCTTGGTAGCAGCCACCATGCTTGTGTGAATGTGAAACATTTCTATACTCATCTTTTCAATAATTTCCTTATATTATGAAGCATTCAAATCAATGATGGTTAGGATAGGTACCTCAAATTTTGATGTAGATGACTCTCCTTCTTCCAAGGCCATGAGAGCATAATTTCCATATTCTTCACCATCATCTTCATCATCTGTTTCATCCCAACTCTTTACTTCAACAATATAAGCTTTTCCTTGTTGTTTCTTCAGAAGTGCTTCATACTTAGCTTCAAGCTCCAAATATGTCTTATCTTTCTTCAACTTGTTTGGCTTTCTGCATTCTGTGGCTAAGTGACCAAGTTCATCATAACTGTAGCATCTAATCTTTCATATGTCCACAGATCCTAACTTATAGCCACCTTTTCCAGTTGCATTTGTCTGAGTCTTTCCTTTCCAGTTGTTGTTGTAGGATGTTTGACCTTTACCCTTGAAGTACCTAGGCTTCTTGACTCTTATATTTGAAAAATTTCTTGTCAGGTAGGCCATATGCTGGTACACTTCATCCAACTCATAAAAAGTATAATACTTATCATCTTTCAACTACAGAATGACTTGTTTTTGAGGTTCCTTGTTCTTCTGCTCAACAGGTTGCATAACTTGATTCTGGGATTCAGTTTCATCTTCAGTTATTTTCTTATCATTAGCTATAATGGCACTTGACACATCTACAACATGTCCTTGACTCATCTTTAATTGTTTTTCTCTGTATCATCTCCAGCTCACAGGTACTAAGAATGCTATATAAAACCTTCAAAATTATTCGCCCTAGATATCTCTCTTCTCTTATTGCAGAAATCTTTTGTTCTAGATGGTTAGAAAGAGTGAGAAAGAATTTTAGGTTTACCTCCTCACCTTCATAATATTTGTCATACAACTACAAATCATTTATCATTTTGTTGAACCTTTCAAAAACCTCAATAATGCCTTCTTTAGGTTTATTCATGAAACCCTCATATTGTGAGACTAGAATCCTTCTTTGGTTTGACCTCACTTCCTCAGTATCTTCACATAGAATCTCTATCTTTTCCCATATCTATTTGGAAGACTCATAGTTAATAATTTTGTTGTACATGACATTATCAAGAGATTCAATAAGAATGAGTTGCAAGCTACTGTCAAGTGAAACTTTCTCCTTTTCTAGTTCAATATATGTAGCTGGATCCTTAGGAGCAAAGTGACCAGTAATAACCATATCACCATCAGCTGCTTCGGGTACCCTCACTATAGGAATGAAGGGTCCATGCTTGAGAATTTCAAGATATAGTGGATTAGCCATCCTGATGAACAACCTCATCTTCTTCTTCCATATGGTGTAGTTCACTTTGTCAAAGACAGGAATCTTGATACTGCTAAGTTTCTGTGCACTCATACTTTGAAGTTCTAATATTTTTACTTTCATATTTTGCTCTGATATCACTTGTTAGATATGAAGTACAATATAGAGGAGGGGTGAATGTATTTTCTTGATTTTCTTGATTTTACTTTCTTGAAAATCAGATAGTGTTTAGGCTTTGAAACTCAACAACTAGATATTAATTCGTAGTGATAAATAACTGAATGTAAAAGACACAAGTAATTTATCAAAAATCACTTGATTTATATTTAAATCAATTTTTTGTGTTAAAAATCTGTGTTTTTGAATGATAAGAACTCAACTACTTCTCTTGAGATAATACAAGATTTTTAGATCTATTTTTGTTGTGCAAGAACAAAATACCCGTAAAATATTTTATAGAACAACATGCACAACTTACAAAGATTACACTAAAATGGACTAACACATATTCTAAAGTCTATTTTGTATGTTTCCATTTTGAGTGCAGCATATTGTATGTAATCTTTCAGGTATGTGACCCTCCTTTATCTAGTTCATCTTGCACTCTTCAAGCTGCATTTGTTGACTTTCCAATTCAATAATAGAATGGTTTGTTGACTGATGATCTTAAATCTTCAAGTTGTCTATATTCTGAATTTTAAAGCTGTTGCCGAGATCTATTTTATTGTATAAAGAAGTCACATATCGATATGTAGAATGACTTATTGATATCTCTACTTCTCTATAAGTAATATGACTTGTCAAGATCTCAAGTTCTCTATATGTGTATTGACTTCTCGATATCTACAGTTCTCTATATACAATTTGGCTTGTCGATATCTCTGGTTCCCTATATAGATTTTTGGCTTATCGATATCTCCACTTCTCTACATATAATTTTGACTTGTCGATATCTCTTTGGACTTCTCTACAAGTAATTTTGACTTGTCGATACCTCCATTCCTCTACAAGCAGATTGACTTGTCGATATATCTTTGTACTTCTCTATAAGTCATTTATGAATTCTCGACAGACATCTCTATACATCTTGAACTGTGACTTGTCAATATGTGACTTAGAATATTTTTCAAAAAACAAAAATATTCAATTCTAACCTTTCACACTTCTCTCTGAGGCATGATCAAGATTGATCTTCTTCCAAAGTTTATTCCTTAGCTTGATGGTTGTTCATAGAAAAATCCTCCAGTCTAATCTCCTTAACACTTTTATAGACTCAAGAAATATAAATACAAAATATAATAAGATTATTATACAACTAATTTGTAGAAATTTTTAAGATGACTTAGTCTTGTTATGTACAAGCATATCTTGCACAACATGGTGTAAGAGTAAGAGGAAAATAGTAAGATGAGAGAAGACAAAATTTTAAGAAAATATGTCTTGAGCTTTGGCTCGGGGGCCTGCATGGATCTTTTTTGGCTCTATTTTAAATCAAGGGCCCTGAGCAAATTTTCAGGATCAAGTTCAAGGACTATGAGCATGCATTCAAGGGCCTTGAGCTAGATTATTGAAGATGACTTTCTATGATCTAAAAAAGCCCATCTAAGTAGGAAAAACAAATTAGTTAGGGTTTGAGATATATTGTATGTATTATTGAGAGGCTTAGATAGAACTTGAGTAAGAATTGAAGAAATTCACTCCAAGTTTTGAGAAATTTTATCAAGTCGTTTTCTTAACTCTATACTCTTGTAATCAGTTTTTGAATATTAATATATATTTGATTCATTTGATTAACATGAGTTACTAATTCTCTAATCCGAGAATTAGGTAGTTTTCGTTGGTAAAATATGATTATTTAATGGTAGTGGAATTTCTCTACTTTACTAATCTATCATTGAGGGTTTAACCCAATTAAGGGAGTCATGAACCTTAGATTGTATTGATGGAGTTATAAAGAATTTGAAGTGTAGACATAATTCTTGTTCATGATATGATAGACATAATTTAATTATTGATTAGTAGGTTGATATGCGTGCTACGACACTTATACTTCTTGGGTATTAATACTTTACAATTGTATTTGAATTAATCATGGGATGACTGTTGGGATATAGTTGTTGGCACTATATTGTATCTTGGGAGAGAATATGATGAAGTTTAGAAGATTTTTTTTAGCAAAGTACGATAAATTGATATCGCAATATGCAACATTAGTTGAAACAATAATTGAAGAACCATAGTTCTTGGGTTGCTTTCTAGTAAAGACAAATCTTTGTTTTAATTACTTATTAGTTTAATTTAGTAACTCTGATAAAATATATTTTTATATATTTTTTTAGATGACTCTACTCTCATATTTATTGTGTTTTGTATAATATATTTTAATGTTTCATTGTAAAAAATAAAGAATCTATATGATTTGGAAGGATATGGAGCAAAAAGTCCTATGTTGGGGTAACAATAAAAGGAAATTCGTATTATTAGGCTACACGGGCTACACATATTATTTGGGTCGTATCTAGAGATACAAAAGTCCAATATTGATGATCTTACAGTTCACGTGAAATTTATGAGATTTTTCATGATTATGAGATAGTCAAGTAAGCAAAGTCCAATTGTAAGAGTTAGAAATTCAGGAGCAAAAAAGCTGCGAATTTTACCTACAATTTTATTCCATTTCGAATATCTATTTTGTAAAATTATTAGAAAGTTAAACATAATTTTTAATATTAGAAATATGATCAAATTTTATTATTAGAGTTGGTTAATTTTTATAATAGTTGATTATTAGGGAGAGAACATCTTCTTACCCATCATCCTCCCATTTCTCGTGTACAAATAAATACACAATACATATAACAAAATTTAGTTAATCAAAATAAAAGGATCTCTGTGGCGGTTACTGCTTGGCATTTCTCTGATTTTTACATTATCATCACCATACTCAAGCCGTTCAATCACATAACTACTTTTTTTATCTTTTTTGATATCTACAATGTCCTACAAAGATATAACTCTTATAATTTAGAAAGACATTATTATGGAGGGAATTATTTTCAACTTTATCAAAATTTTGAATTTTTTGAATTGGTGTTCAACGACTATTTAGAGTTACGTCCCTATGAAAATAATCATGGTTCAGACACGCTTGACTCAAAATGAAACATTTTTAAGTGTTGGATGATCTTGGCGGTTAACAGCGTGTAATTGCAACATTGACGTGGTCATTATTTGACATGTAGTAAGTTTTTGTCTCCAGACTCCAACGAACATTTGGTATAATTCAATTCATCTGTCAATCTGATTTGTACTAGATTTTCATCTAGTACAAGGTATGCATTCTTCCATACTTAAATTTCCAAGGTAAATATTCTTAAATTTTTAAATTTTTATTTTATTATTTACAAGTATTTTCCGTGTATAAATATATTTTACTCATTGAATGATCATGCACTAAGTCAGGGATTTTTACGGAAACAGCCTCCCTATTTTTTTCGGGGTAGGGACGTGTTATGCGTACATCTTACCCTTCTCAGACCCTTCTCAAAGCGGGATATACTGGGTACGTTTGGTTTGGTTTGGTTTTATTAGGGAGAGAACGTAGAACACGTACTTTTATATTGGATCTGGGGTTTTTGTTCAGTATCTCTCTATTATAAGCACATGATTTTAGTTTTATTCTTCATTAATATAATTTGAAGGAACATCTTTATCTTCTCTTGTTTTAGTTGTACATGTTTATTATGTCTCTCTTCATCCTTTTTATTGTTTTTACCCATTGCATGAGCAAGTGATAGTTTTCTAGAATGTCAGGATAAATCATATTTACACCATTATAATAAATTAATTTTCGCAGGGTTTAAGTGATTCTAATTGATATGTTTTAATGCTTAGTTTGTGTAATTGGCCAATATTATAGTCTAATTATTTAAAATAATGGTAATAGGTCGAGAGATAATATATTAATTAGATGCACACATACGATTAGACGAATCTCTACTAGAAAATACTCAATAGACATCACCCTTTTAACACCAGTCGGAAAAATAACCAATGTAAAAAATATATTTTACATCAGTTATTTTCAAACCGATGTTAAAGACATGTTTTTACATCAGATTTTTGAATAACCGTTGTCTAATAGTATTTTTTCAAAAAAATAAAAACCTATGTTTCGCATCGGTTGTGTTTTAACCGATGTTAAATACTAACTTTCACATCAGTCGTTTAAGGACTGTTGTTAAAGTCTATTATTCACATAGGTCTTTAACTAACCGTTGTTTATGTTAAAATTTCAAAAAATAAAAATACAAGACCGGGAATTATTCCCCCTCTTTTGTAACAAAAATATTTTGTACTTTGCTAAATTTTATTGCCTCCCATATTTTCCCCCTTCACTCCCTCCTCTTTCCTCGACTTCTTCTCTCTCTCTCTCTACTCTCTCTCTCACCCGACGCTTCTCTCTCACCCCGATCCCGACTGCTTCTCTCTTCTTCCATCTCATTCACATTCATTTTTACTCTCTAGTTGAATTGAGCCCTAAGCTCTACAATCTCTAATCGAGTCGTTACAATCTTTGTGGAAGCATTAATCGAGTCATGTAATACAAATCCGGTCCAAATTTGTAAGTGTTATACGTGTTATTTTTAAAATTTAATTTTTGTTTTTTAATTTTTTGTATTTGAAAAGATTTCACACAAATCTCCTCTTATTTTTCTTATTTTTAATCACGTCTAGATTTGTAGTAGAGCATAGCAGAGCAGATTTTTCATATTGTTGCCTGATTTTTGTCATATCCGGTAAGTCTCAAAGCATTGTATTTTTGTTATGCTTTTTAATTTTGAATGTATAATTGGTGATATAGGTCAATATATACCTTTGCTTTACTAAAATGAATATTACCTGTTTTGTTGCTATGATATTCTCGTGTCAGGACGATGACAGTGATTTAGATAATGAATTGGGAGTTATACCAAATTTTACCCCTGAAGCTTCTAATGAGGTTATAACATGTGTGAAGGTGAATTTTTACACTAATTTTTTATCCATAAGCATGCTACTATTTTTTTGAGATAGATTTTATATTTGTTTGGTTGATAATTGTGCAGTTGCTTGCGTAAATTTGCCTGTTTTGTTATTTTTGATGAGTTTGAGGAGTTTTGAATTTGACTTGTATCTTGAGATTTATCAATTGAGCCAAATTTTGCTTGAATTGTAAGTTGTTGGTGAGACGGCGTAGTTGTATGAACAGTTACGTGATAACTCAACATGAGAATAACACTAGAACAAGAAAGGTTAATAATACTATGATTACACAAGAAATCAGAAGAAATGAAGACAGGGCAAATACAAAGAATCAAAAGAGTAGAAGAAGGCTTGAAGTCTGTTTACAGGTCACTGAAAGAAGTTCATTCAATATGATCATGCCTTAGTGAAGAATAAAGGTTAAATACTTTCAGGGTTTTAGAAATGATGAAGATTCAGTGTATAAGTGTCACCGGAAGATTTCAGTGTATTAGCATTAATTGAAGATAGACAGGTGCATGTTTTGTTTGAGTACATGTATTGTACTAGTACTGTGTTCCCTGGTCGCAGGTAAGTTTAACTTACAAATAAACTAAGTAGATTTACTAGTACTTAGGGGTCGTAGGAAACTTTGAAGATCAAAATTTCTAAGGCAATGTTTTAGTAAGCTGAGGTCGCAAGAAACTTTTGATTGATTTTAGGTTAAGTACAAATCATGTCACCTCCTGAGTCGCAAGTAAGTTAACGAGATGCAAAAATAAACTAAGTGCCAAAAGCCCCCCTGGTCACAAGTAACTCCTCAACACAATTTTATTGTTCAATCAATCAATTTATGTGGTTTATTTTTAGCCACATATTTTGAATGATATACGCCTACACTCAAGCAGCATATCAGCTCAGCAATCAAGTTTTGTTCTGTTCATCTTCTTCTCCAAAATGAGAGCTGGTGAAAAATGGAAGCAAAGAGAGACAGAGGAAATACACACTCAAATCCATATCCGTTAATCTTCTCACCGGAGTAACGTTATAATTTCCGGTTTAACTCTTGTATATTCATAGGGGCATTATAAACATTACCCGGTAATTAAATCCTTAGACAAACAAAATCTTGATCATTGTATAGGATTTAATTTGTTGATCTTTGTCGTAGCTAGGATCTTTGTTGTTCTTAGATTGTAGCCAGTTAATTTATTTACTGGAGTGTAGCATCACCCTTACGGATTTATATATGAATATGTACTTCCCCGAATATCTTGTGTTCCTCGTTTTCACAGTCCTAAACACTATTCACCTCAAGAACACAGAACCACTAACCGAACACTAAATTTCATATCCGCAAAAGATCCAATTTTTTTTAATTTAGTGAGTATCGTATTCAACCCCCCCCCTTCTGCGATACTTCAGGACCTAACAATTGGTATCAAAGCTGACTGATTGACACACAAATCAGGATCCTTAGTCCAGTGCAACTCGGTGTGCATAAGTTGTTTGAACTCCAATTGACGAGAGATCTTGTTAAATAAATTTATTTTATTAATTTGTATTTGAATAAATTTGTTTTGTAAATTTGATTTAGCAAATTTATTTTATAAATTTAATTTAATTTTTTTTATAAATTTGACTAAATTAATTTATCATTTAAATTTTAGTAAATAAAAATTATTAATTTAAATAAGTTTTTCAGGATTTTTTTTGTGCTTTTGTTTTGCTACCATTTTTTCACAAGTATAGGCTGCCATTAATGAACAACTTGTATTCATTTGTTTGTTCAAATGATAATCGCTTCGGCAGCTTCAGTTGGTAAAGTAATGGGAACAATTGTACTGGAAATGGAAGACACGCGCGGTAATCAATCGAACAAAAGACACGCTCCTGGCAAGTCTTGTTCACGCGGGACACAAAAAATGAATTTACTTGTGTCTTCTACTGCTCAGCTGTGTTCGAAGTTTTTATTTAAGTAGTTACCTGCGACGTCAGGGTACAAGAGGTCGCAACTAACTTATATAGTTAGCGCCTCTCTCCATTTAATTACTAGTACCTCATGGTGTCGCAAATAACTTAAAGAAAAAATTGGCTAAGTATTGAACCACCTAGTCACAAATAACAGGAAGGAGATCAAAAACTCCTAAGGCAAAAATCAGTCCTCATGTGTGCGCAGAAGTAGTTTTCATAAATTTTTTTCTGATTTATTTATTTTTCCATAAAATTTAAATTTCTTAAATCTAAATTTTTCTTAGATAATAATTTATATTTTATTTATATTTTAAGAAAAATCAAAATTCATGAAAATTAGATTTTACGTAAATATTTATTTTTGATTAATTTATTTTCTAAGAAAATTAAAAATATTGGAAATTTAAATTTCTCTTAAATATTAAATTAAGGGTACTCAAAGTATCGATAGACTCAAGATTCCTCCAAGAGTTATAGATGATTTTAATCTTTTGAATAAAATCTTATTCCAATGAAAATGATTTCAAGACCTATAGAAGAAAATTGTGGAATTTCCTCAAAGGCTTACTCCATTGGATAACAGTGGATTTTCAGATGCAGGAAAGGAATGAAATTTTTACAGGTACAATTTTTCTCGGAGATTTTAAAGATAACTCTATGACTCCAGATAATACCGTCACACAGTGTTTTGTACCAATGCTTCATTTATCAAGGAATCACAGAGATCAGAAAGGCAGAAATTGTGGAGGTTGGAGAGAATAGTGGGGACATACAAACATCTCAGTTATATGCATTAAAGTTGGAACCTCAGGACAGAATGTAAGAGTTACTGGTAGTTGAATCAGAGGAAGCTCAGATAGAAATACTTGAGGGACTAGACTACAAGGCAGTGTTTCACATGTCAGGGAAGTTCAGTCGCATTAGATTCACATGGAATACAAAAGCTATATCCAAGGATCAAGCCTATCTACTCCAAAGCAGAGACTTTTACAGATTCATTTCAAGAGGTGATTTCAAGACTGAGATTGGGACAGAAATAAGATTTGATTGTTGCAGTTCTGATAAGATATATGTGGCAAGTAACTATCAGGGGTTTTGCTACAACAGAATAAGAAGCTTGACAAACAAGGATGAGTAGGGACTCAGTTGAAGAGCATTGACAAAACTGGAATATTTTCTTAGGGAAGCATCTAGTCAAAACTTATAGAGCATGGGAAAGAGTTGGGATGGATCAGATGACGAGAAGGAAGATCATGAATTTCTTGCTTTCACAGAAATCTCTGAAGATAGTCCAACTCACATATCGCAGGTTTCGAATTCTTGAACCACTGCAATATTTTGCTTTCAATATTCAATGCATAATAAAATCTTAGTGTTTAAATATTTAACACTCACACAAGCATAATAACATCACACATAGAAAATGTTGAACTAGTTCACTAGAATATTTTTCTGGCAACTAGGAATGTTGTTTAACTTGTGCATGTTACTTTGTATGATCTTAAATATATGTTTAAATATTTGTTGAACATAATTAATTGCTTTAGTGAGATATATGGTTTCTAGCACTTAAGACCTTTGTTTATGCTTATTTTCTGTATCCTATTACAATGTGATTTATATTATTTGATAAGATATATTAATTTATATTTGGATTGAGACAGCTAGATGAGATACATCAACAGGATTAGACTAGATAGAATTAGTAATTTGTTTGTTAATTCTGTTTGTTTCATATCATGCATGTCTTGCTTAATTCTTATGTGTAATATTTCTGAATGAATGTCATGTATTCTTAATTCAATGCTTGCTTATTTTAATGCCATGAATGTATCTCTTAGTACTTGCATTAATTATTGAAAAGCATGTTCTAAAATTATAATAGGGCAAAGACTGCTAGTCCTCCTTATGTAAGGTTGGAACCATTTTTCTCCTAGCCTAGAGATAAATTTGTCAAGGGTATGAAAATGGAGAAAATGGTCATTAAAAGATAAGAATTAGCATGATAAGGTTGCATCTGTTGTGATCTCTGTTTATAGTAAGATTTCTAATCCATTTGGACCCAAACTGATAAGTTGGGTACTAAGAACTGTTAATCCATTTGTGAGTGCAGGACATAACAGGTTAATTGATTCATATGCATTCTTGGTAATTCATACTCAAGGCATATGATCAAAGAAAGAGCCTCACAATCAAATGTGATTGATAAAAGTTATTCTGTCAATAATCTTTGGAGATGACAGCAAATTGTTTCGTTACAGGACAAAGCTATACAGAAAAAGGGATGCCATCATAGATTCAACAATTGATATCACTGATAACAACTAATCTTTGGAGTCACTGATATTAATTGAAGCATCTTTCTTGCCGAAAAATCAAGGCACAAATCCTCTTATCAGATAAATCTGCATCAAAGGACAAAATGTCAATTCAATGAAGGATTAGTGTCTCATCTGAAGCAGGAAGGTTGAAAAGCTTGCTCTTGGTAGAGTAAGGAAAGGAAATGCTTGTGGCTAGACTGGAAACTCAAAAAAAGGTGAAGTCAATGGTTTCTACTATAAAGCTTCATCTGATAAAAGTTTAGTTATGGCATTAGAAGCTCTCACCCTTGAACATCAACTCAAGGAACTCTTTTATGATAAGGGATTAGTGAGAGGAATGCCTCATCTGGAATTCAAAAGGATGAAATATGTGAGGCATGTCAAAAAAAGAAGTCAAAGATAACATCACATCAAAGTTAAGAAGTACCTTAGTGATGGTGAATGACTACTCTTAACAAATAAAGTTGTTGTTCGTGCATTCTCAAGACAAGACATCACAGATGGTGATTGATCATATCAGAAGATCAAGCTGGAAGCAACTGTAACAGAAATGATCTTATGGTCAGATAATGGGACTGAATTAAAGAAGCTGATGAATATCTGTAACATCAAGAATATTCTGAGGCATATTCAGCACTAGGAACTTCGTTTCAGAATGGAGTGGTACAAAGAAAGAACCGAAACTTGATTAAAGCTACAAGGGCAATATCAAGCTAATCAAGACTTTCTATACACCAAAGGGCTGGAGCAGTCAAAACAGTTTGCAACAAGTAAGATAAAGCCTTGATCAGGATGTTACATGAAGACCACTAATAAGTTAATGTCCAACAGAAGCAAACACTGGATAACCTGAAAGTGTTTGGAGAGAATGTTCTACAGAAGCAAACTAGTTGTTTGAAGATCTTGGCATTTTCAGCTAAGACTAGTAAGGATATTTTTCATGGCTACTTAGTGGAGTATACAATCTACAGGGCATTTGTGGTTGATCAACAGAAGATGATTGAAAGTCTAAGTGCACAGTTTAACAACTCCATGCTCTAAGTTGTTACAGGAGAAATTAATGGTATTGATGATTCATATCCAAGCAATGGAATGGCAGTGTAATACACAACTCATTACTTTAATAAAGATAGTCAGCAAGAGTAAGGAATTTCAGGAAATCCCAGCAACTGCTTAGGGGGAGCAAAAGAAGGATTAGCTAGTCAGACACAACACATTATAAATCAAGAGGACACTACAAGAACATATCTGTTGAGACAAAGGGTTTGATGTCAATATTATTCCCAGAGTCTAGTGTAACGACTGGGAACTTTACGTGTATATTATATCATGATTATAATAAAATATGTGAATTAATGTGTCATTTATGTGTGATTATCTGATAAACCCTAACTGTTCCGTGATACGTGTATTCCATGTCATTTCTGTATTTTTAAGGTATTTTTCAGATATTTTATTATGCATTTATAGGTTTTATTTCAAACATTTTATGACCCAAATGATGATTTTAAAGCCAGTATTTCAAATAAAATAATGGGCCTTATTTTTCATCAAATGGCTTTTACAATCGCCTTGTTCTGAACATCTAGATAATTTATAAATTTTCTCGTTTTGCGAAAAATGATTTTTCCGGGCCCCATTGGGTGTCAAAAACCCCACAAAAATCACATTTTTATTTTTATAAAATTATAGGACTTTCATTTATATTATTTCTTTGCATTTTTGCATTATTCACAATTTTTGGGAATTTTTGGCATATATATTGCATAATAAAATATTTATAAATTAAATTTTAATACTCAAAAATTATAAAAATTAGGGCCCAATATTTTTATTTAATGTATAATTAGCCCCTTAATTTTAATTAGGAGTATTATTTTTACTACTATAAATAGCCTAATTTTTATTTAATTAATTATAATTAATCATTAAAATCTGTAAAATTACCAAAAATTCTCTGAAATCGGGTCGGGAAGAACAGGTTCGGGTCGAAGAATCAAGTCGTGATTTCTCACTGATTATAGCATCAAATCGTGTGATTCAAGTACTCAAATCGAAGGTTTTGATCCGTTCTTTCTGTTTCTTGCATCAATTTCACGTTTTATTGCATCGTTTTTGATTTTTGATTTCTAGGGTTTATGTTCGAATTAGGGCTTTTTGATTCTGGGGTTATTATGATGTTTTGATGATTGATATAGCTTTGTTAGATGATTTACAGTCGATTCATGGTATTTAATTGATCAGACGATACTCAGATAGCAAAGTACGATTTCTAGGGTTTATACCGAATTTTCAAAACACAACTCGATGATTTCTGTGAATCTTTGGTTCCTGAAAGTTTAGGGCTTTGCTTGTATGTATTCATAGCTTTAATTTGCACTATTAAACGTTAAGTTTCATGTACAAATGAATGAATTCATATTTTGGCCGGAGTTGAAGTCGGTTTTGACCGGAGATGGTGATTCCGTGATGTTTGTGGTTTGTTTTGGCCTGAGTCAGATTGGGGAAGTTGTTTTGAGTTGAAACCCTGTAAAAATCAGTACAAACGGTACTGATTTTGGCCTGAATCGTGGTTGCCGGAGTCCGGGGAACCCACCGGAATCTGGAAAATTTCCGGTGTGTTCATCCCGACCCGGATTGTTCTTGGCAACCCGGTTTCTGACCCAATTTTAACCCGCCTTTGATCCGTTTCTGACAGATTCTGGTTTCTGACAAATGTTTCTGTAATTTATTTTATTTTTATTTTTATTTTAATTCTAAAAATCAGATTTATTTATTTTATAAATTGATTAAATAATTGTTTAATTAATTGATTTATATTATAAATAATTCTGAATTATTTTCTAAAAATCAGATTGAATTATTTTCTTAATTATTTATTATTTATTTATTACTTATTAATTATTTAAAAGTGATTAATTATTTTGATAATTAATCAAATAATTTTCAGTAAATCATAATAAATTCATTTTAATTTCAAAAATTATAGAAAAAAATTATTTTTAATTCTGATTTTCTTAAATAATGATTTAAAATTTATTTTTGGGTTTTAAAAATTAGTAATAATTATTTATAATGATTAATAAATGGAATTTTCAGTATTTAATTAATAATAATTCAACCGTTAGTCCGTTTTGCGTGAAACGAAAGCCTGTTAACTCAGAAAAATGAATCATTTTCATTAAAAATAATATCAAAGCTTAATGTCTTTTAGAAGTTAGTTGATTTTGTGACTTGTTTGATTATCAGTCAAGTTATGTGCCGAGACGAGTCCGAAAAATTCCGGAAAAATGGGAAACGAGTCAGATAACGATCAGTTGAGCGATCAGCGAGTCGATTTTGGTTTTAAAAATTATTTTAACCATAAAAATGATTATGTGCTTATGTGCTTATGTGTATTACGTGGTTAATCGAGTCTTACTTGCTTATATGTAATACATGAGTCAGTCATAAGCGCATGGGTAGATGTTAGGATCAGTTTGAAGTCGATTCAAGATGCAAATGAAGTACGACGTGACTTAACCAGTCTGTTTTGCCAACAGAAGCTAAGCCAGTCAGGCCAGCTGAGTCGGTAATAGTCCAAGGTGATAGACATAAGTGATTCAATTGCAGTAAGTCACGCAGAAGGCAAGTTTTTCCTCTATTCTACTTTCAGAATAGTGATATGGATTCAAATATTTATCACATTTACATTCTCTTGATTATTGCTCTTGATCACTAATATACAATCCCTATTCCTTTGTTCATATTTCATTTCAATTCTTGATTTCTCCGTTTCTTTGGATTCTTGATTCATATTCTGTTGGTAACACATGAAGATTGATATATTCTAGTGTTTGGAATATATCAAAGCATACCGATTGTCCCGGTTGCTAAGCGATGGACTGGATAATGATATTTTGGGATTGAGTGTGTCTTAATCCTGAGGACCGGGATGACTGGTGCCTCGACGTGGGCCGTAGTTCCTGGGTACCCGACTGGATCTATATACTGAGATATGGATCTGCATTATATTCTGACTGATCAGCAGAATATAGATGCGAACTTGTGTCCAGTTTAGTTTATTTGTACTCGCCAGTAATGGCCTTCTTTCTATTCTCGTGAGGTTATATCTTGACAGATATACCTGGGATGGCGGATTCATTTAAAATGCTTTAACACTGTTTATATGTTGTGGACTTGTTGAGCAACTTTTGGCTCACCCCTTTTGTTGTTATTCACCTTATTGTTTTCAGTTAAGAAGGAATATGAAACCAATCAGGACTCGAGTGGTAAAGAAGCGAGTCAAGCCTCGGGATCCTCTTATACCCAAGGCGTTGATCCCAATCCAGGAAGAAAGCATTGAGTTTCCCGAGCAGGTGGAGTGTTGATAGATAGTAGCTGTGTGTGTTTGAATAAAAGTTGAACTTAGCTTAAAATGAATTAGACAGTGGTGTGTAATAAAGAGAGTTTGTGAGACTTTGAATATTGGATTGTAATAAAAGTAGTTAGTGGTTTTTGTTTTCATACTTCAACCTAAAAAGATCCTGGTTAGTGTTAAAGGGGTTTAATTTCATTTATTTATTAATTGTTAATCAGATTATACAGGTTTGGTGATTAGCTAGTAACCCCCAGACTTATACCCCGGGTCTGGAGGGCGTTACATCTAGTTCTTAAGTGATCCAGATGGTGGAGTAATGATTAGCACGGCTACTTAGTATGAATGATTATTTCCCTAGTTTTTTATCTAAAAAAAACTAAGAAAGTTACAAAAGCTCTGATAGATTCGGATTGATTACAAAGTAAGATGAACTCAATCAGTCAGCAAGCAGATTGTAGGGAAGCTGGTATCCAAATCAAATGATTTGTAATTGGTATAAAGATAACCAGAAGTAAAAACCGGATGACAATGGCATTGTTATGAGGGACAAGGCCAAACTGGATGCTAAATTATTATCAGGAAGCGGTATCTGAAAGGATATCTTCGATATAATATTTATTTTGGTATTTGTACGATTAAACATAAAATTTATATACACATAGATCTTCTCCATTATGATATGAATTTAACTGATCCAAATCAAGTCAAAATAGTCAAACTAGCAAAATTATTTTCAAGTATACAAAAGAGATATTCCACTATTCCGAAACATAAAAATTATATCCTTATGGAATATATCTCTAAGGCAATATGATCGAAGAAGAAATATCAAGACATTATATATCTTAGATCTCAGTTGCAACATCAATAAGGCAACAAGCTCGAATAAGAAATATATAAGAAATACTCCTTAGAAGACTCGTGCAATATCAAAAAGATTTTACTCTTCGCTCCAAAATATATTTTTATATCCATCAAAAGAGTATTTATTCAAATTTTATTAATATTCATTATTGAAAAATTAATATCCATTTTTATAACCCAATCCATGTATACTTATAGTAATTTTCTCTCGTTTCGTAAAATTAGCATTTTTTAGAGAAAATTATTCAAAAATAATAAACAATATTTCCTACCTTCCAAATAAATTTTATATATTAGGACATATATATTTTAAGTATTTACTAAAGTCAAAACTTTTGTCAAAAGATCCATCTCTTTCATTTCAAAACCTCTGGTATGTTTTATCGGAAGAAAGGGTTGACAGAACAGTCTATATTTTAAATAAAATATTTTCACTCACTATAATGACATGAAATTTGGTATGGATCATTTAAATGGTATTTTATATGCATGGTAAAAATTTCATAACATTTCGATAATTTTTATCCAGACAGAAATTTCGAGGCAGTGGATCCCACAGTTGACCACGTTTGACCTAGTTACCATTGACCAAAGTTGACCAAAACTTGCAGGATATCATTTTATAATATTTAGATAATTATCATATTTTTATGATTACTTAAGAGTTTTTAGGGTGGTCATACTTAATGGTGCTTAATGCTTATTTAAAATGATTAAACAGTGATTAAAAGAAAAGGAAAATATATTATTATATAAAGAAATCAGTTGAGTTTTGAATCCCATAAAATTGTTTGTCTTATATCGCCAGTGGCAAAGAAACACAACCTACTTTCCATGTCATCAATCCATGTGACATACAACATCCACCATCCATTTTCCTCAAATCTCCACCATTCAATCCACCTAACTTTTCCTATAAATAAACCCCCACCCCAAACCATTTTAACCAAGCTAAAGAGCCACAAAGTTGCTGGGATTTTTCCAAGAAGTATCTCTCTTCATCTCTTTTAAATTCTAAACACATACTTCTTCTCAGAAACCTTCTCTCTCTTAGATATACATACATATATACAAGATTTTTGATATACAAGCTTAGTATCACCCAACCAAGCTTGTTCCCACCAAGTAAGCTCATCCACTACCACTCTCCGGCCTCCCGAAGGGCTACTCAAGTTCGACCATATTGCCAAAATACGGTCAAACCTCCGGCGAATTTTTCCGACCGTTTTCCAAAAGTGGTAATTTTTAGCTTCTTCTTTGAGTTTCTTTTATTTGAGATTTGTACTAAATTTATCTACTTCATCTCAAGCTCTAATACTAGATCGCCTATAAAGTAGGTTCTCAAAGAAAAGAGAACAAAGATTCGAACTCGAAGTTCGAATAGGTATTTGATCTTCAAAAAGAAACATATAAAGAAAAAGATCTATATATTACTAGTACTTAAATCTCTATAAATCCTCACGAGTGAGATTTCATAAATCTCTATAACTCCTCACGAGTGAGATTTCATATTTGACAAACCTCGCAAGTTGGCCAATTACTTGAACTTTATTTATCTCGATCTTGGCCAACATATTTCGTGAATATAGAAATAATTATGAAAGGTATCATATAATCCTCACTAACATCTTTAGTGTTCCGTGGGATTATAATTCGATCAATAGTAAGCTTCATAATTTTGTCAAATATCAAAGACGCATTTAATCACACAAGTTGGCCAATTACTTGCACTTCAGTTATTTGGATCTTGGCCAACGCATAGTTCGTGTATATAGTATCATTACGAAAAGTATCGTATAATCCCCACTGACATATTTATGTTCCGTGGGATTATAAATCGATAAATAGTAAACTTCATAATCATCCGTCTAAACTTCAAAAGCACAAATCCAAAGCCAATTACTTGAACTTCTTTTATCTCGATCTTGGCTTATATAGAACCTATATATTGTGCACGAAGTTAAAAGTATACTTTGGCTCTATAATTGTCAAAATACAAGTATACTAAAATCCTTAAGCCTACGAGCTTAAAAAGGATAAGTTACAATTCCGAGAGTGTAACTAAAGTATTCTTCGATCTATAAATACATAATCAAATGAAGAAGAATACTAAAGAAGTCATAAGCTATATTGCTTATTATAAAAGACTTCTTATATTACTCGGATAAACATATATTCTATAAAGACGGAGTAATTAAAAGTATACTTGACATATTATTCTATATCTCAAGTCAAGTATACATAGTTGATATTTAATATTCTCATTTGAATATTATATTATCTTTTGGGCTAGTACCGTAACATACTAGTTCAACCCATATTTTCTCTATACGTTTTATTTTATGGATTGTCTTATTAGTTTTGTAGTGAGGTGAAGTGATGTGAGGTGATTCTCGTTCTAAGACCCAAGTTCTATACCTACTAACGGGGAGTTAGTAGTATTTGCACCGTGAAGAAGAGGAAAGAATCAAGACCAGATCACTAAGATCCAAGACCGACAAAAGCTAAGGAAGTCAGGTCCACACAAGGGCTCTAGATCAACTTTAAATAAATAGTGGGGAGTTATTTTCTAAGATAAGTTGTGTAGGTATTACATTTATTTTGAGGTGGTGACCCTTGTGTTACGCACCAAGACAAATATTTGTAAGGATGTAAAGGCCTCCGCCTATTAAAGGAACAAGTTTATTATAAGGGAAAATCCCGAGTCTGAAAGAGGAGCTCGGGGACTGGACGTAGGGGTGAGCGAATCTATTAGAGGTTGCACTATCGCGAACCAGGATAAAATCACCATGTGGTATTTTCTTTTCTTGCACTTTATTTCCGAACATATAAAATGCATAACTACTCAGTAAAGTTTTAAAAAGGGATAAAATATTTTAAAACGCCATAATAATTTTTTAAATTTGTAATTAAGCTATTCAACCCCCCCCCCCCTTCTAGCTTAATATAGCCATTTTACGGGACCTTACAATTGGTATCAGAGCGGTGCTTTTTAACGTGTTTATTATGTGATTTGCTAATTTATAGGAACAACAAAAAGTGATTCTAAATGGCGTATATTAATCCGGTTGGTTGTGGTGAAGGTCTGTCAAGTTCACGCCCTCCTCTATTTGATGGCACCAACTTTGCAACATGGAAAACGAGATTTCGCATCTATGCTAGATCTCAAGGAGTCAAAGTTTGGATCGCTATCGAAGATGGTGTTCACGTTCCTACCAAAACTGTCGATGACATCATCATCGAAAAGAAGGTTTGTGAATATAATATAGAGGAAGAAGCCACAATGAATATAGCCGCCAAGGCGAAAATGATTCTCACAAGTTTACTTACAGAAAAATAATATAAAAGAGTAAATAATTGCAAGTCGGCACAATAAATATGGAGTAAATTAGTGGTAACCTATGAAGGAACCACTGATATAAAAGATTCATGGATGGAAACATTGAT
This sequence comes from Apium graveolens, assembly GCF_009905375.1. Taxonomy (NCBI): domain Eukaryota; kingdom Viridiplantae; phylum Streptophyta; class Magnoliopsida; order Apiales; family Apiaceae; genus Apium; species Apium graveolens. The sequence goes on along the minus strand of NC_133653.1, from coordinate 215,843,218 downwards.
CCAAGAATATGATAACTTTAAACTCCAAGAAGGAGAAAATTTCATCGATATGGAAACAAGATTTACTGTATTATCGATGAATTATCTCAACTTGGAAAGAATTATACTCAAAATGAAAAGAATAAAAGAGTTCTCAAATCTTTACCTCCAAGTTGGAAATTCAAAGTTACTACTATAAAAGAGATGCACAATCTAAATGAGTATAAGATTGATAACCTATTATTCGTGCTTACGAGGAAGATAATATTTCGGAAAAGGTAACTCCAAAAGTGGATGATAAAAAGAAAAACATGGCTTTAATGGACATATTGGTAGATGAAAATGACAACGACGAGGAGTTGAATGAAGAACTCCAAGATCTCGATGAAAGTGAAATTGTTTTACTTATGAGACAACTTCGTCGTGTGCTTCAAAGAAAATCTCAAAGATATGGAAAAGGCTTCCTTAAATCAAATTATTAACAAAGAGTTTTTAACTCTAACGGAAGGCCAAATTACTCTCAAAATTATTCTTCCAACCACAAGAGTAATTCTCCGTTAACGAGCTACAACAAAGGCAAAGGTAATCAAAATATGAATATGTTTATAGTAATGCCAATGTCTCCACTAATCATCCCGTGTACACTCCTCCAAAATCAAAAGATGCATCTCCGGAGGAAACACAAGATGTGTGTTTTGAATGTAAACAACTCGGTCACTACAAAAGTGAATGTCCTAAACTTTCAAAAGGACGAAGTCTCGTGGCTGAAAATGGTTGGGATTTGATTGAAGATGAAAAAGCGCCGGAAGCTAGTGAAGTAGTGGTTAATCTATGTTTGATGGCTCTCGGAGATGAAACTACCTCAACGGAAGTCTCCACTACAAATCAAGAGGTAACATCTAACTACATCTCAATTAAGTCATTATTAGATGAATCTAACGTATCCCTTATAGATTTGAATAAGCATGATTTAATTGAACTTGTAGTAGACTACAAAATAAATATAGAGATGTTGAAGGAAGGCTTCACCTATTGTGGTCCGAGAAAATGAAAATAGAAGAAATGCATCATACTCAAAACAAAGAGTATACTCGGATGATGGACTTAAGAGTCCAAGATGAAAATGAGATTACATCTCTAAAAGATCAAAACCATCTTATCAAGATTGAGGTAAATAAACTTAGAGAAAATATACTCAATCTTGAAACGGAGAATATATCACTAATTCTTCAAGAAGAAGATATGGTACGTGAAAAGATTCAATTGAATGATGATATATATAAACTTCACGTCGATCTATTGAACTTAAAGATTCAAAATGAATCAAGTGTTCAAACATCTTCTAAAGACAATCTTGATAAAGAAAAAAAAACCTATTAGAAACCAGTGAGCTTACTATTGAAGCTCAAAGGTTAAAAGAAGAAAATCATAAGCTCATAGCTCAAGTTAAGGATCAAGAAAGATTTCTTAACAACAAGATTGATGCCTTAAAGAAAGATAATGAAAATCTTGAAATTGTTATTCAAAGATTTATAAAAGGCAATAAGATGTTGGATCAAATGGTGCATACAAAAACATCATATAATCATGAAGGTTTGGGATATGATAAGAACTCTCCTCCTAAAAAGATTACTCGGAGATTTGTATCACCAACAAAGACTTCACCCGAATCACCATCATATAAATGCTCATATTGCAACAAGATTGGACATACCGTTCAACATTGCAAATTCAAGAATGGTGAAATTAAGGGAAATCATGTATGGATTCGCAAGGAATCATACAAGAAAGATGATAAATGAATTCCTTACAAGAATAGGGAATATAAAGATCAAAGGCAACATAGGTCTCATTAACCTCCCATGTTTCAAAATAGAAACATAAAATATCATTTCAATGGTAATGTATTTAGAAGACAACAACCTCTTAATAGGAATGTGTATGCTAATTACCATGCTAATAATATACATACTGTTTATCTTGATCCGCCTATATTTCATGATAGCTCTAGGTATTATCAATCTCAAACTAGGCATTATGCATCTAGAAATATTTATGTGCCTAATGATAAGTATACCATGCCTAGATTCTTTTATGAAAAAACAAATGTTATGTATGATGTACTAACCCTAGGACCCTCAAGATAAAGGGGTATCTATAATTAATCAGTTTTGTAGGTTTGTCTTGCCGCGAAACAAGACATATGGTACCTTGATAGTGGGTGTTCAAGACATATGACCAAAACCAAGTCACACTTGAACAACATTAAAAGGGTCACCGGGGGGAACGTAACATTTGGAGACAATAGCAAAGGAAACATTTTCGGCATCGGAGATATCGGTAATGATAAAGTTAAAATTTCCTACGTTCAATTAGTCACCAGATTAAGGTACAATCTTCTCTCCATAAGTCAATTATGCGACAATGAATACAAGGTAATCTTCTACACTACTCATTATTTTATTCTAGATAAATCCAGAAAGTTGGTCCTCACTTGCCCTCGAAATAAAAATGTCTATACATGTGACATGAGCAAGCAAATGAGCGTGTGTCTAATCACTATAAATGATGATCCATGGCTATGGCGTAGAAGATTAGGACATGCTAACTTGAAGTTGATACATAATCACTATCTGGATGTTTTGGGTGATTTCTGGAACACAGTTGTAGGCTTATAGTTAGGACAGTTGTGCATGAAGATCAATCTTCAAGCCTGGTTGTTAACTGTCAAATCAAAGGACAACAGGTTGAGATAACTGAAGCTGACATGAACTTGGCCATGAACATTCCAACTGACAAGGTAGTAGGAATCCCAACTCAGGATGAGCTGTATGAATTTATGGACTTCATCAACTACTCTGAGAAGATTAATTTGGCCAGCTTGAACAAGAAAAATCTGAGAAGGGAGGGGTCTTTTCTGTTTTATTCTGTGATAAGAGCTTTTACATGCAAGAAATCAGGATTTGATAACATTTCTAGTATTGTCCAGAAGTTGGTCTACTCAATGGCTCACAACAAACAGATCAATGTAAGACACTACATTCTAGAGGAACTGAGCACCAGGCTCATCATGCCATTCACTTCAAGAGGTAAAGAAATTTTCCTTCCTAGATTCATTATGTCCACTTTAAATCATAAAGTGAATGACATACATATGCTTGAAGGTGTAGATATGTCACTAATAGGCAACTGTAAGCAAGAGTCCAAAATTCTATTTGGATCATTTACTACTAAAAATAAGGTACATGTGGGTCTTAAGTTAACAGCTTTCATTATTGAAAGATTTAAGACCTATCCTTACCCTATGCCTGACAAGAGAACCAATGTGAGTCAAGCTAGTGCAACAATGGTTCCTGAGCCTGTGGATGTACAAACACAGGCACACCCACAAGAACCTATCCATGTTGAGCCTACTTCTTCAAAACCATTAGCAGCTAGGAAACCAACCACTTTATCCTCTTAAAAGGATGAAGTGAGTTAAAAAGAGAAATGAGATAACCCTTACAGTTATGAATGAGAGTGGTGAGGAACAAATGCAAACTAAGTCACCCTTGGTCAGATGAACAAAGAAGGCTAAGAAAACTGAGTTGACCACTCAAACCACCTCTGTATCCTCCCAAAAGGATGCAGTTGTACAAATGGGGCCAAAACATATTCTAGAAACATCCTCTCAACAGGGTGTTTCTATTGAAAAGAGCATTCTCCCAAATGTACCTTGTAAAGAGTTTGCACAACCAACACTTAAAAAAATCCAAGTGTATGGTAGGAGAAATAATGATGGCACACACAAGGAGAGCACATCCCTTGAAGCTCCCTCATCCATTCAGGGAGAGCTGCCAACACTCAGAACTGAGCTTCACAATCTTATATCTAATATTTCTTCTTCTTATACTAAAGCACTTGAATCAAATCCTCAAGTGTTGCCCCAATCAAGTGACTTGGTTCAAGAAACCTTGCTCACCACCCAGAAACCATAATTAGTTGGTGAGAGGCTACATGCTAGGGTAGACCTTTATGACACCAACACAAACATGAGGGATTCATCAGTTTTTACTGAAGACCCCATGGAGATCATAAATGCACCTTCATGTGCAAATCAGTCTTCACATACTGTTAGGTTAAAGGGTAGTACTCCTGAGGGGGAGCTATCTAAATCCTCTCCAATTCAATTGGAGGTTCCTCTTCCAAGAATAACTCCCCTCAAAACCCTAGCAGAAATTGTACTAGCAATTGATGCTAGGAGTATAATTGCCAATGATCCTGTCATAGAGGAGGCAAGTATAGCACATTTAAGTGACAGTTTAGTACAAGACACACAAGGGTTTGAGGCTTTTGCAAATGACAGTAACACACAGTCAAATCCCCTCCAATTCAAATAGAGGTTCCCACAACTGGTGAGGAACAACACCCTGTCATAAACACAAAGAAATCTGTGAGTCAAACCGTGACTCCTGTCACGGGTGGTTCTGGCCCTATACTTCAACCCTCAACCTCAACCTCTTAACAACCTCACCTCATCTCCCAATGGTTGCATACAGATGAAGCTCAACCAACAACTGTGGATGATCTTCTAGTGGATCAGTTGTCTGGACTTGCTCACATCTCTCAACAGCTGTTAACCTCAGATATGTCTAACCAGGATTACCAAGCCATCATGCTCTCATATCAAACAGATGTTCAAGAAAAATAAGATAAAATTGTTCATGAAGCTGAACAGGATGACAACTGTGATGCTTGGCTGAACAAGGACTACAGTCTAGAGATGGAGGTTTATGATGACTATCTAACCATTTTGGGAAGCAATGCCAAAGCTCAAACTCCTGGTGAGGTTTATGATGCAATAAATGAAGTCTCCAAAGCTCAACTCAAAGCTTTCCATCTCTTTAGAAAAGCTCTAGCAAACAAGTTGACTGGTCATGAAGATAAAATAATGGGAATGGTGAGAAGAAAGATGGATGAAATAATCCCCTCACATGTGGAGATCAAGAATCAATTCAAAACCTTTTCAGAATAAATGTCAAGGTATGATCTAAGTGGGGTGGATAAGAGTGTCACACAGCTCAAGGAATCCTTTGTAGCACAAGGTAGTTCAAGATCATATAACAAATTCTAATGACACAAGGTGGAAGTTGGATCAGATACACACTGCACGATATACTCCTTCCCCTTTGGTCATTGATGAAATACAGAATCATGTGCAAGCTTCATTTGGACCATCTACCTCAACCTTTACTTCAAGCTCCTCTACTCAATATATTCAAGATCACAAGGCACGGGTTATTTCTCTAGAGATTTCAAATGCCTCCCTCAATGCTCAAGTTCAGGCTTTGACTTCTCTAGTCAAGAGTCAACAATCAGATATCAACACCCTGGTGGACTCTCACAAGCATCTCCAAATGCAGAATTATGTTGCTTTGGGGGGCATCATGGGGAAGCTCGACATACCATTACCCTCTCTAGCTAAAGAAATAAGGCTAGAATTACCAACTCCCCTACTCATGCCTGTCACCAAGACTAAGGGGGAGATTGAGGCTAGGATTCAACAATCCAAGGATGCTAAAGCTAAGTCTAAAGAGCCTATTCATGTTGGTCAAAGCTCTTCAAGTGCTCAAGTTGATGTTGGAAAAGAAAGACTTCTAAAGGCTGCAGAAGGACCCAATCAAGACCAGGAAATTCATTGAACTTCTTGCAGTACTAAGAATGTCTCTTCAAAATAATTACATGACCTACAAGAAAGCTTTGGCCAAGAACATCAACTTCATCAGGGTGGTAGTTGTAAAAATTGATAATTTCTTGGAGAAAAGAATTATTTTGAATATCAATGATGGTGGCGTGGAAAGATGTCTTCATGTGTCTCTTCCAAATCTTAAAACCTTAAGAGCATATGAACTGGATGTAATGATTGACAGAGTAAATCCAGTTATTCCAGACGACACCCAACTTCTTCATGAGCTAAAAAATGTACAGATATCAGCTTTTCGTGAAGCCTATCTATATCCAAACAAAGGGGTAGTCTACATCTGTCCAACAACCAAGAAATGCAAACATTTCCTTGTTCCTAAAAACTGTGCCAGATCAAACATGAGGCTGATCATGACTTTGCAGTCTGATCTAAAGTACAAAAGGAGCAAGAAGTATGAGGTTGAGGAGATGATACGGATTTTAGACAGAAACCTAATGAACTCTGACACCATATTTCCACCTACTCAGTTTAATCTAAGAAATGACAAGAATGATGATGAGCAGAAGCATGATGAACAAATACCTTATGGCTCAAATCCAAGTCAATTATCAAGAGCAACTGGTAGCAAGGATAAGAAGCGTGATGAGAAGAAGGATGGTGACAAGAAAAGATGAGAAGAAAGGAGAAGCAAAAAAAAAGCAAGATGGCTCAGAACCTTAACAAACCCTAAAAATCCAAACAAATCAAGCTTAACCTTTAAAGCCAACCAACTCATACACTGAACCACCTCCTACCTTAAAGCCTAAATTCTTATACAAACAAACTGCTAACACCTTTCGGAAAATACCAATCACCACAAGCCAAACATTTCTCAAGAAAATTACAAACTTACCTTCTGTAAAGCCATCACTCAAAGTTAACTACAAGTCTGTTGGGAGGAAACCTAAGAAAGCCAAGCATACTGAAGAAGTGCAAGTTACTGAGAGAGCCATCTAGAATTGTTACAAATAAAGTGATTTTCTACCTTTAAATTGGTGCAACTCAGATGAAGATTACTTTCAACAACTAGCTGAGAAAATAGTTAGAGTCTGGGTTGTGACACTAAGAGAAGTAAGAATCTACAATGAAGATGGGTCCTTCACATTTCTTGGAAGCAATTTAATGGACACTTTCTCTCCCATGAAAATTAAAAGAGTGATAAACTTACTAATGGATAAGGATACAACTATAAGAGCATGGAGATATGTTTTAGCTGAATGGTTGATTTCAAGAGAGGAAAGAGGAGCAAGAAATAAAGCTGAATATGAGGAGAAGAAGAGGAAGTATGATGAGGAGATTGAAATGTATATTAAAATATAAAAGCTGGCTCATTCTCAAAGTTTAGGATTGAGATGTTAGATGGTTATCCAAAGCAAGACAAACTCAAACTTGTGGAAGCTCCAACAAGGACACAAATCATAGAGGAACTTGAGATTCTTGTATATCTAAAGGACCTCATTAGAGAAGAATCAAAAGTTCAAGTCTTTGTCTGATGTATGTAACTATTTAAACTCAAGAAATCACCTGATGTATAAATGATGTATTTGTGTCAATTTTTATTTATTAGTCTAATTTTCCATTGTAGCTTGGGGTTAGTCGTTTTAACAGGAATGAATTTGTGTTAAGCAATCTTCTCACAAATTGGGGGAGATTGTTGTGCGAGACATGCCTGTACAATAACAAGACTAAGTCAAATTGACAATCCTAAGTAAGTTGTATGTAATCTATTGTTATTCCTAATGAACTAACAATGAGATTTACAGAAGGGGGGTTGAATGTAAATCTCAAAACTTTTTCAAGTTTTGAGCAGTTTCAAAGGCTATGTGTTTAAGATAAACAAGTGTATGAATTGCTTTAAGCTAATACAGACAGATATATATTCAAACATTAATGTAAAGAACACAACAGACCTTAAAAACTTTTCTGGTGGATTGTTGTTCCACCAGAGATGGTATTTCAGAAAATCTGTGATTCAAGAAGTTGATCACAGCTGCGTCCTAGTACAAACTAGATAATTTTTCTCTCAAGATTTTTCTAAACAGCTCTGGAAAAATTCTTATCTAATTACTAGCTGCTACTTGGTTTATATATCACCAAGTTTACAAGTGAAGACAAAGATAAAAAGTACAATAATAAAATAAGTTTTCCACTTGTTTCTTCTCCATTTTACTCCAGTGCATTGTTGACTATAGCCTCTTTATACTAGAGTAGAACGGCTGCTTTTTCTGATGTTCCTGAATTAGGCTACCACATCTCAGTTGTCTCTGTCAACCCATGTGCCTCTGTTTGTAGGTACAACTACCACTTGTCAACTGCTATTTAACAGAACATCTGTTGAAGCCTTCATCCGTTGATGGCTTTATCCGTTGATGTGTTAGCAGTTGAAGCTCTATCCGTTGATGCACTCATCCGTTGAAGGATGTTATCCGTTGAAGCTTTAGAGACATCCGTTGAAGCTTTGTTTCTCATCCGTTGAAGGTCTTTAAGTTATCCGTTGACACCATTTCATTTATACAAAATTACAAGGTATGAAATACTTACAATTGGCCTTCCTATCTGCATATCCTCTAGTAGTCAACATGACTTATAATTTCCCTCAACATTTAAGAATTATATCTCAAATTCAGAGACTGAAATGTGCTACAACACTAGACTTATTTCTAAGTAAAGCTACACCATCAACGGATAGCCAAAATGGTCTTATCCGTTGAGGCTACAAACACTAGATTTCTACTTAAGTGTTTTGTTAAACATATCATCAAACTAATGCACATATATTCCTAACAATCTCCCCCTATTTATGTCTATAAGAATTGTAGACATAAATTCAAGGTTAACTTGATGATAACAAAACACTTAAGAAATATATGAACTGAAACTAAGTAGAAATTCAAAAGTGCTGCAAAAGTTATGTACTAGAAGGTAATTGAAGATTTACAGTATTTCCAAGGGTGCTCCTCTAGCCTGAGCAAATCATCTTTTTCTTCTTTGATCCCTGGTTTTCTTTCCTAGCCCTTTGTCATTTTCCTCAATTTGGAGTTGGAGTTGTCTGAAGAATTCAGCTTCATCTTCATCACTGATATCCAACTTAGATTGCATTTCTTTGAGAGTTTCATTGCTGGCAATCTTGAGTTGGTCTTCAAGTCTGAAAAATCTTCTGACTCCTTTATCATCTCTGAATTCCATCAACCAATGAGGTGATTTGTGAATTGTAGTTCCCCTTTCTTGAATGAGTAAGGTTCTGGGCAAAGCATTGGGCTCCCTCCAAGTTTTCCTTATGTTGGCAATCTTGTTGAGAATTTCAGTCTTGGCAGTCCTGGTAAAGCCAGAATCCTTTTGTATGGCTGAAAAGACTCTGATCAAGGTAGAGTAGCCTTCATTCAGAATCCTGTAGAGAGGCCATGTTCTTTCCCCAGCTCCTTTGTATCTGAACACCAATCTCTCTGGTAGCTGTCTGTAGGCAGCAATTCCCCTTACATCCTCCAGCTCATCCAGATAGAGTTCAATGTCTGAAATTTCTTTTATGTCACAGATGTGAACATAATCATCTTTAGAAATGGGTGGCTTAGGGTTAGGTTTATGTTTTTGAGTGAATTTCTTAGAGTTTAGGGGAGGTGTAGATTTGGATTTTCTTTTCTGTTTCTTTGGTAGTTGAAGAGTGGTTAAAAAGGTAGGCAAATTGATGGTGTCCCAATCAATAGGTTCCTCTTTTGGGATGATTGGTTCACCATGGATGTTTATAGTGGGATCAGCAACAAAGGGTTCAGGTATGGAAGGTAGAGATTTAGTTTCTTCAGTGTTGCCTTCACTCCTTCTATGTGCCTTGGCCTTTCTTCTGTTTCCCTTCTGCCATTCCTCTTTTTCCTCCATACTTTCACCAAATATACTCCCAAAAACCTCATCTAAGTTTGCAATCTTGTCTTCACCCCTGACTTTAATTCCTTTCTCATTTTCAACTAGACTTGACTTTAGCTTTTGTTCAAGCTTTGCTTGTGCTCTTTTTTCAGCCTTGAGGTTTTCAGCTTCTTTCTTTAACCTTTTGGTTTCTTCCCTCTTGGCTATTGAGAATTTGGGATGTCCTTGCATCATACATATGCTCTTTCCCTCTCTGAAGATAATAGCCATGTTTCTCCTTACTGCCTCATCCATGGTCTCCTTGTGTTTTATGATGCTAGCACCCAAAACTTTGTCTTCATCAGGCTTTGGAAGAGGAAAGTCCACTTCTTTCATCTGAGCAAAGTCTAGAGGGTTCTTTGTGGAGTCCTTGCTAGATCTAGTGTTGGGCTTGAGAACCATAGGTTTTAGATTCTTGAAAGAAGTCTCTCCAACCTTATTTCTCCTTTCTGGCTTGTGCTCCATATTGATTGGTTCAACCTTTGTGCTATGTTTCACAGATATTGATTTATCTTGTGTAGAGCCAAACAACTGTTGCATCCTTTCATCAATTCTCCTCCTTTGCTCTTTCACTTGAATTTCAGCTGCTGCTAGCTGGATTAAATCAATTCCATCAGGCTTTCCTTTGATTTGAATGATTGGAGAAGTAGTTATGGCAGGAACTAGCACTTTAGATATTTGGATTTTTGTAGATGGCTCTCCTTCCCCTTCCCTTTTACTCTCCCCCTTTTTGTTATCATCAAGGAGAGGGGTCAAGCCTTGTGCTTTTGCCAGCTGCATAAGTAGATTTGTTTGAGATTGTTGGTTGTGAAGAATGGTGGCCACAGAATCTTCAATAACTTGAACTCTGTCTTCCAATTTGGCCAGCCTCTTTTCAGTATGTGATTCCTTTTTCAATCTCAACAAAATGTCCTGCATTGTACCATAGGGCATGACTGAATCCAATTTTTCAGAATTGTAGGATTTCAAGTCAGCAATATCCTTTCTGAGTTCATCCACACTCAGATTCTGTCTTACTTGCTGCAACTTCATGAGATGCAGTGAGTCCAAGTGAGCTGTAAGGATAGCCTTTGTACCAGCATGAGAAGTTTTCTGAATGGCCTGTTTGATAGTATTGATTTGTTTGACCAAGGAGACATTGAATTGCCCTGTTGTAGACTCCTTTGTTAAGGCCCATTCAAGTAGATTTGGAATAGAACTAGGGCCTTCATCTCCCCCTAAGTTCATGCTTCCATCAGAAGAAACAAAGTCATCATCATCAGAATTTACTCCAAATTCTTCAAATGACTCACCAGCTATTGAAGGCATCTTGTTAATAGCAGCTTTGTCCCTTTGAAGAGATGCTGTTGTATGTACTAGATGTAGTGACTTTTCTGCCTCCACATTGCCCTGTGCAGCCAATAATTGATAGGCTGAAACAGGATGAGTAAAAGTGTCAGCATCCAAGGAAATGTTATCAATTACAGCTTTGTAATGTTGCTGAAATTGTCTTTCCTTTTCAGCATCATTCACAATCATTGACTCACTAGCAATGGCTGGTTCCATCCTTATATCTGCTGTACCTGCCTTTCTCTCATTTTCTCTATGTTCTTGCATCAGGGGCTCCCCCTGGCTCACACAACTCACTCCCTCACCTTCACCTACTAAGGTGGTACTCCTCTCACTTACTTTTGCCATGCTGGAAAAAATAGCATGCATATTTGAGCTCTCAATCTCTCCTTTTGCCTGGGAGCAACCCAGCCTCTCACTCAAATTGTCACTCCCTTCCCTCAGTCCTAGAAATGATTGTACAGTAATCAAGTCTTCTACACTTGGAATTGTTTCAGTTGTGTGTGTAGAGACTATCAACGGATGAGGAATAGCCGTTGAAGGTGAAACTGATGGTATCAACGGATAACTGCTGTTAAGCTTATCCGTTGAAGAACAACCACTTGTCAACGGATGAGTGATATCCGTTGAAGAAGGAAAAGAAGTAGAAATTGAAAGTGATATAACTGTTGAATCTGTGTAGATTGATATGAGTTTTGGTGACACAGATCCTTCAATTACATCTGAAAGAATTTGCGGGTGATCCAACAAATCATCTAAAAGATGATGATCACCTGTATTTGAGTGGGGCTCCTCCCTGAGTTGTAAAGAGGGAGAATCAGGAATTGATGGGAATAACATATCCACATCTAGAGATGGTGATGAAGTGTGTGGTGATTGATGTGTGTTAATTGTGAGAGAATGGGGCTGTGACTCCACATTTGTTGGAGCCACATCAAACTGAGTTTGAGAAGGCATAGATACAGATGGATGTATCTGTGCAGTGTGTGCACCCTGTGTAGAAGATTGGGTTCTTGCTCTCTTTCTTCTAATAAAGGCTTTTGTTGGTGAGTGTTTGGCTTTAGTGTCCCTCCCTCGTTTGTTCTGTGTTCCTGGTTGGGAACTATTTTCAATAGTTACATCCGTTTGGGAGGATGCAGCTAGGGATATGCTAGTAACCCTTTCAACCACCACAGCTTTTTGAGGAACTGTGGCTTGGCTAGCTTGGGAAGCACTTATCTCTCCTTCCTTATCCTGGGGGTTTCTTTGATGTTCACCCCTCCCCTCACCACTCACACCCTGTTCACTCCCCTCAGGGTTAATGGTAGATGTTACAACTGTTGTCTTTTGAGAAATAACAGAGGTAGTTTTCTTTGTCTTTGATTTTGAAAGTTTAGTTTTGGTGACCTTGGTAGGAATCTGTTGGGGCATTGTCACAGATTCCATGGCCACACTAGAAGATAAAGAAATAGAGGGGTTGGAAGAAGTAGGAGTTGTAGAAGCAATTACCTCACTTACTTGAGGTGCATTCATGATTGGTAAATATACCAATGGCACACTGCTGTTGAGATCCATTCTCAATAAATCTGCAAGAACTCTTTTCTCTTGTGCCCAACACTTGAGTTTATTATTCTCATTTCATTGGTTATGACCAAACCTTCAGCAACATGGTTAGCCAATAACATAAAGAATCTAGCATAATAGATGTTATTAGATCTATTAGCTTTGTTACCTAATCTAGTACCCAATTCTAGCATAACATAGTTGCTAAAATTAAAATGCCTATCAGAAACAAGCATATAGAGCATATTAAAAAGAGATGAAGTTATGGCATCAAAATTGCTAATTTTCCCAGAGAAAACCTTGATAAAGGCATCCCCAAGAAAACTCCATTCTTTCCTAAGGCCTTTTCTTTTAATACTCCCTAAACTAGCAGAGTTAAGAGAATAACCTATGGAATCTAACATGCTGGATACATCATTATCAGTGTGTGGTGCATGGCATTGTTCTTAGGTAATTTAAAACATGCTAGTAAATCATCACAGTTAACACAGTGATTTTTACCTTTGAGGGTGAAGGAGATAGTCATATCTATTGAGTTGAACTCAGCAGTAGTCCAAATCTCCTCAACTACTTCACAGTAAATCGTTGGGGCTTCCAGCATTGCATAGCTAAGTTTACAGTTTTTGATGAAGTCCATCATTTTGTGATAATCGGAATGGGTTTCATTCTTTTCTACCAAAGCTATGAAATTGTTCTTCTCATAGATGAATCCAGATTGAGACATAATCTTTACTACTGGTGCCATTGTTGTGAGTAGAAATTACAGAGAATAACTTGAAGGTTTTGCAGAGAGAAAATGGTAAAAGCTTTGAAATTTCAAGAAAGCGTAAAGTAAAAATGAAAAATTAGAAGGGCTTATATACTTTCTCAAATTAAAAAGCATAAATAAAAGATTAAACGATAAATGTATGTAAGTGAATTTCAGCCGTTTAAGAATAAACTGTAAGTATTCTAAAAACTAGCTTTAAAACAAATACATACAGCTGTATGTATGAGTATCAACGGTTAATACAATAGAATCAACGGCTGTGAAACACCTGAATCGACTGATGTGATATTTCAACGGATAAGGTAAACTGTCATCCGTTGAAGAGCACTTCAGTTTTATCCGTTGACGGATAAAAAAAAATTCCATAAATGTATATGTCTTTCAACGGATAATGAACATCCGTTGACAGAACAATTTTGACTTTCAACGGATAGGGAATATCTGTTGATGGAATAATCTGTGTTAAAAATCAAATTTGTTCTAGCAGCTAATATATTTCAGGCTTCAATTCAAATTGCAATAAGAACATGAATTTTAAGAGTAATTAAGCATACCTAGCTCACTTACCAATCTTGTGAATGTTGATTCATCAAGTGGCTTGGTAAATATGTCTGTAATTTGTTGTTCACTTGGAACAAAATAAAGTTCCACTGTACCTTTCATCACATGTTCCCTAATGAAGTGGTACTTGATATCAATGTGCTTGGTTCTTGAGTGCTGCACTGGATTTTCAGTAATGGCAATGGCACTTGTGTTGTCACAAAATATTGGAATTTTGTCAACAGTCATACCATAGTCAAATAACTGGTTCCTCATCCATAGTATTTGTGCACAGCAACTACCAGCTGCAATGTACTCAACTTCAGCTGTTGATGTGGAAACAGAATTCTGCTTCTTGCTGAACCATGATACAAGCTTGTTCCCTAGAAATTGACAGGTGCCTGTTGTGCTTTTCCTGTCTATTTTGCAACCTGCATAATCTGCATCTGAGTAGCCAATTAGATCAAAACCAGACTCTCTAGGGTACCAAATTCCTAGATTTGGAGTTCCCTTGAGATATCTGAAAATTCTTTTAATAGCCATTAAGTGAGATTCTTTAGGGTCAGCTTGAAATCTAGCACAGAGACATGTAGAAAACATTATATCAGGTCTACTAGCAGTTAAATATAAAAGTGAGCCAACCATGCCTCTATAACTTGTAATATCCACAGACTTTTCAGCCTTGTTTAATTCAAGCTTAGTGGCAGTGGTCATGGGAGTTTTTGCAGGTGAACAATCCATTAAGTCAAACTTCTTTAAAAGATCATAAATATATTTAGTTTGACTAATGAAAATTCCACCACTAACTTGTTTAACTTGTAACCCAAGAAAGTAAGTTAGCTCTCCCATCATGCTCATTTCATATTTACTTTGCATTAATTTAGCAAACTTTTTACAAAGCTTATCATCTGTAGATCCAAATATAATATCATCTACATAAATTTGTACAAGTATCTTAGAGCCATTAACATTTCTAAAGAAGAGAGTTTTGTCAACAGTACCTCTTGTGAAATGATTATCTAGAAGGAACTTTGACAAAGTCTCATACCAGGCTCTAGGTGCTTGCTTTAGTCCATAGAGTGCTTTCAACAGATAATACACATGGTCTGGAAAATTTTGATCTTCAAAACCTGGAGGTTGGCTTACATAAACTTCTTCCTCCAATTCCCCATTTAGAAATGCACTCTTGACATCCATCTGATAGACTTTGAAATTGGCATTAGCTGCATAGGCTAGAAAGATTCTGATGGCTTCAAGTCTTGCAACTGGAGCAAATGTTTCATCAAAATCTATTCCCTCTTGTTGAGAATAGCCTTTAGCAACCAATCTGGCTTTATTCCTTATGACAATGCCATTTTTATCCATCTTGTTTCTGAATACCCATTTTGTGTCAATGGAACTCTTGTTCTTTGGCTTGGGTACCAGCTTCCAAACTTTATTTCTCTCAAATTGGTTCAGCTCTTCCTGCATAGCTAATATCCAATCTGGATCCATTAAGGTTTCTTCCACTTTCTTAGGTTCCTCCTGAGATAGAAAACTACTATACAGACATTCATTTTGAGTAGCTCTTCTTGTTTGCACTTTAGATGATGCATCACCAATGATCAGTTCAAAGGGATGATTCTTGGTCCATTTCCTTTGAGGTGGAAGATGTGCTCTAGATGAGGTGGCCTCAGTATTGTCGTGATGTGAGACAGAGTGTTGATCAGTTGAAACTCCCCCTGAGTTGTTGGTCCTTTGCAGGAAACTTGGAGTTCTATCAACTGATGATGTAAATCGATTATCCGTTGATGAACTATGATCAACGGATGCTTCATTATGTACTTCAACGGATGATGCACTATGTCTTTCAACGGATACTGCATTGCCTCTTTCAACGGATGCAGAATTCTGTGCATTATCCAAGGGCATATCTTGAATCCCTTTTGAAGTGTCATCTCCATCAATCTCCTCTTCACTATTATCACAATATATCTCAATGTTGTCAAATTTGAGTCTTTCATGGTGTCCCTCATCTGTTAGTCCATCAATCTTTTTATCATCAAACACAACATGCACAGATTCCATAACAATGTTGGTTCTTAGATTGTAGACCCTATAAGATTTTCCAGCTGAGTAACCAACAAATATCCCTTCATCAGCCTTTGCATCAAACTTCCCTTTATGGTCAGATTGATTTCTCAGTATAAAGCATTTACATCCAAAGACATGAAGAAAGTTTAGAGTTGGTTTTCTTCTCTTGAACAACTGATAAGGAGTCATGCCTTTAGCTTGATTGATCAAAGAAATATTCTGAGTGTAGCAGGCACAATTAACAGCTTCAGCCCAGAAATATGTTGATAACTTTGATTCTTCAAGCATTGTTCTAGCAGCCTCAATTAAAGATCTGTTCTTTCTTTCAACTACCCCATTTTACTGAGGTGTTCTTGGAGCTGAGAACTCATGCATGATTCCATTTTCTTCACAGAACAGCCTCATTGACAAATTCTTGAACTCAGTTCCATTGTCACTCCTGATATTCCTAACCTTCAAGTCAGGATGATTATTGACTTGCCTGATGTGATTGATAATGATTTCACTTGCTTCATCCTTTGATCCAAGAAAATAGACCCATGAAAACTTTGAGAAATCATCTACAATCACCAAGCAATATCTTTTTCTTGCAATTGACAATACATTGACTGGTCCAAACAAATCCATATGTAGCAGCTGTAATGGTTCATCAATTGTTGTTTCAAGCTTCTTTTTGAATGATGCTTTCCTTTGTTTGCCTTTCTGACAAGCATCACACAAACCATCCCTTGAGAATTCAACTAGAGGAATTCCTCTAACTAAGTCCTTTTTGACTAGATCATTCATTGTCTTGAAATTCAAATGGGATAGCTTCTTGTGCCATAGCCAACTTTCAGCTGAACTTGCTTTGCTGAAGAGACAAGTAATAGATTCTGCATCTGTAGAGTTGAAGTCAGCTAAGTACACATTTCCTTTTCTAACTCCTGTTAGAACCACTTTGTTGTCTTTCTTACTGGTGACAACACAGGCTTCTGAATTGAAGGAAATTGTATTCCCTCTATCACATAGTTGACTGATGCTCAGTAAGTTGTGCTTGAGACCATCAACTAATGCAACTTCATCAATTATGACATTCCTTGTTGAAATCAAGCCATATCCCATAGTAAACCCTTTGTTGTCATCTCCAAAGGTTATGCTAGGGCCAGCTCTCTCCTTAAACTCTGTGAGCAGGGAGAAATCTCCTGTCATGTGTCTTGAACAGCCACTGTCCAAGTACCATAGATTTCTTCTTTTTCCCTGCACACCATAAAATCAATCAAGTTGATTTTGGTACCCAAGTTTCCTTGGGTCCATTCTTGTTAGCCTTTCTCCTAGACTTCATTCCTCCTGCATCTTTAGACTTAGGTAACTTTGAGTCAACCTTGATCTTAGATGTAGTTGGTTGAGGTGTAGGGTTAGTCACAGAATCATTTAGCACATTTGGAATTTGATAAGGCATGGATTGTGCAAGCATGTTATTCCATATTGGCATATTGTATGGCATTTGAGGCATACTAAATGCAGCAAGATAAGGATTGTTAAAATATGGCATGTTTGCAAAATGTGCATAAGGATTCTGTTGAGACATAACAGGCATAGCATGCAGAGGTGATGCAGACATATTAGGCATGGAAGAGGGCACATGTATGGGAGTTTTCTTAATAGATTTGCAATTAGCAGATAGATGATTAACACTACTACAATGCACACAGCTTTTTCTAGGAGCATACTTATCAGGTGTGTAATTGTTATGTTTGTTAACCCCTACCTTCCCATTTCTATTAGATTTCCTTTTAGTTTCCTTTTTATCCTCAACCACTTTGAGCCTATTCTTTAACTGTTCTAAGGTCATGTGTCCTATATTCACCTTGTTGAAATCTTTGGATGTGCTTGCTTCTTCTTTGACAAAGTTCTTGGAAGTTGAACCAAACTTTTTGTTGAGTTTCTTTAGATTTTCACTTTTAGAAACATCTGCCTGTTTTAATTGAGGAACCTTCAACGGATGCTCCTTTTCTTCCTTCAACGGATTATTTTCATCATCCGTTGATTCCACATCCGTTGACAGCCCATCAATTAATTCCATTTTCTTTTTGTTTTTATCCCAGGCAGTCTCACAGAATGATTCAATTCCTTGGACCTTGGCAATTTGAGCACTAACATCCCTAGATGTCTTCCAGGCTTTAATCACCTCTTGCTCTCTCTCTAATTGATTAGAAAGTATTTCTACTTTCTTAACAGATTCAGCTAGTTCATTTTCAACAGATATACAATGTAGCTTAGTTTTCTCTAGGTCAATCAACTTATCTTCTAACACAGCATTTCTATCACTTAAAAACAAATTGTTCTCTTTAATCCTACTATTTTCTTTGGCAAGAGATTTAAGAGACACACGCAAATGATACAGTTCAGTAGACATGTCATTAAAAGCATCATTGCACTCTTCTTTAGTAAGTTGTGTTAAATCAGTAGTGATTACCTGGTTGCTTGATGAACTAACTTCATTTTCCTCAGAATCAGCCATGAGAGCCAAGTTGACATATTCCACATCTTCATCCTCTTCTTCTCCATCAGCTGCCCAGTCTTTTTCTTGAGTAATGAAAGCCCTCTCCTTTTGCTTGAGCAGATCAAAATATTTCTTTTTTTAATCTACTTGGTCAAATTTCTTCTTTTCAGAAGTTGGATTTCTGCACTCACTTGCAAAGTGTCCACTTATACCACAATTGAAACACTTGAACTTGGATTTGTCCACCATGTTCTTATGAGGCTTAGTGGTTCTAGTGTTTTTCCTAAATTTCATCTTTGCAAATCTTCTGGACAGAAATGCAAGATGCTCATCAATACCATCAGAATCATCTTGGCTGGAGTTGTCTTCATTCTCAGCAACTTGCTCCTTACCCTTGCTTGATTCTGATTTGCTTGTGCCATCTTTGGAGTTTAATGTTGATCTCACAGTTTCTTGTCTGCATTCTTTCTCATTTTCAGCTACCAAGGCAACTGAACCTCCTTTCTTTCTTCCCTTCTCCAATACCTCATCCTGTTCCAGCTCTAGTTCATAAGTCTTCAAGATTCCATATAATCTTTCAAGAGTGAAGTCCTTATAATCTTGAGAGTTTCTCAAGGAGACAGTCATGGGTTTCCATTCCTTTGGCA
This sequence comes from Apium graveolens, assembly GCF_009905375.1. Lineage (NCBI taxonomy): Eukaryota > Viridiplantae > Streptophyta > Magnoliopsida > Apiales > Apiaceae > Apium > Apium graveolens. The sequence continues at coordinate 215,824,241 of NC_133653.1, read as the reverse complement.
AGGATCTTAAAAATTTAAGATTTGAATTCTTCACCTGGTACACTCTACCATACAGCTTCAGTCCATTCAACAGCTTTTGGAATCTATTGAATGTGTCATTTAAAGATTCATTTTCTTCAAAATGAAAATACTCATACTGTTGAATGAGAAGCTGCATTTTGTTTTCTTTTACTTGTTCTGTACCTTCACACAGTAGCTGAACTGTGTCCCAAACCTCTTTGGCAGTTGTGCAATTTATCACATTATCAAACATATCCTTGTCAAGACCATTAAACAAAATGTTCATAGCCTTCTTATCCTTGTGGACTTCTTCTGTGTCTTCCATTGTCCATTCTGCTCTAGGTTTTGGAATGGATTGACCAACAGCAATTGTGGCTGTAGCAACTTTGGCTACTTTGTGGGGAATGTGAGGACCATTCTCAATGCAGTTTACATAACCTTCATCTTGGGAGAGTAGATGAAGGTGCATTTTCACCTTCCAATGGTGATAACTGTCTTTGTCAAGAACTGGGATTTTTACTCCAATATCCTTCTTACTCATCTTTGTTAGTTTCCAAGATCTTTAAACTCTTTGTGTGTCAAGAGCTTGCTCTGATACCAATTGTTATTCCTAATGAACTAACAATGAGATTTACAGAAGGGGGGTTGAATGTAAATCTCAAAACTTTTTCAAGTTTTGAGCAGTTTCAAAGGCTATGTGTTTAAGATAAACAAGTGTATGAATTGCTTTAAGCTAATACAGACAGATATATATTCAAGCACTAATGTAAAGAACACAACAGACCTTAAAAACTTTTCTGGTGGATTGTTGTTCCACCAGAGATGGTATTTCAGAAAATCTGTGATTCAAGAAGTTGATCACAGCTGCGTCCTAGTACAAACTAGATAATTTTTCTCTCAAGATTTTTCTAAACAGCTCTGGAAAAATTCTTATCTAATTACTAGCTGCTACTTGGTTTATATATCACCAAGTTTACAAGTGAAGACAAAGATAAAAAGTACAATAATAAAATAAGTTATCCACTTGTTTCTTCTCCATTTTACTCCAGTGCATTGTTGACTATTGCCTCTTTATACTAGAGTAGAACAGCTGCTTTTTCTGATGTTCCTGAATTAGGCTACCACATCTCAGTTGTCTCTGTCAACCCATGTGCCTCTGTTTGTAGGTACAACTACCACTTGTCAACTGCTATTTAACAGAACATCCGTTGAAGCCTTTATCCGTTGATGGCTTTATCCGTTGATGTGTTAGCAGTTGAAGCTCTATCCGTTGATGCACTCATCCGTTGAAGGATGTTATCCGTTGAAGCTTTAGAGACATCCGTTGAAGCTTTGTTTCTCATTCGTTGAAGGTCTTTAAGTTATCCGTTGACACCATTTCATTTATACAAAATTACAAGGCATGAAATACTTACAATTGGCCTTCCTATCTGCATATCCTCTAGTAGTCAACATAACTTATAATTTCCCTCAACATTTAAGAATTATATCTCAAATTCAGAGACTGAAATGTGCTACAACACTAGACTTATTTCTAAGTAAAGCTACACCATCAACGGATAGCCAAAATGGTCTTATCCGTTGAGGCTACAAACACTAGATTTCTACTTAAGTGTTTTGTTAAACATATCATCAAACTAATGCACATATATTCCTAACATCTATGTTTGCATTGTGTATTGTAACACTTAAGTCTGTAAAAATGTTCAAGGGCAGACTGGAGTCTTTTTCTGTAAACAGTATCAAGCCTAAGAATTCTATCTGGAAGAAGATCAAGAAGATCATGCCTCAGAAGAATTGTGAAGAAGCTTGGAGTTGAATAAATCTGTTTTGGGAAAAATATTCTAAGTCAAGTTCTCTACAAGTCACAGATTAAGTATTATAGAGAAGTCATTCGAGAACTCCAGAATGACTTATCGAGAAGTCAGGAAAAGCTAATAGAGAACTCAGAGATATCGACAAGCCAAATTGAAGACATGAAGATTGGAGATATTGACAAGTCATTTCTTCACTAGAGAACTCTAGAGATATCGATAAGTCAAAATATCACTAGAGATCTCTGAGATATCGATAAGTATATTTGTCACTAGAGAACTCAGAGATATCGATAAGCCAAAGTGAAGACATGAAGATAAGAGATCTCAACAAGCCAAATTCTCTTATAGAAAACTCAGAGACCTCGATAATTTAAAACAACTATAGAGTGATTAGAGATCTCGATAAGCCAATATATTTATCGAGATATCAAGTTCTCTATATACCAAACTGGAGCTCTCGAGGTAAAACTCAAAGTACAAAGTGCTAACCAGTTCAATATCCAAGATTATCAATCAAGAGACAATCTAATCAGTTGGATTGACAAGTTTACAAAAGCAGCTTGAAGAGTACAAGATCAAAGGTCAAGATGAACTGGCAAAGTAAAGACACAGGCGTGCAAGATTAGCAAAGATAAACTGAGCCAGAAATAGAATGATTTGATTATCCAAAAATAGGGCTTAGTACATTTTAATGCATGTTGTGTAATAACCAGTATTTATTATTAATATAAAGTAAACATCGGATGCTTTGTAAGATGTAACAATTTAGATCAGAAAAATCTTGTATTCTCTCAAGGAAAAAGCTAAGCTCTTTATCAACAAAGAGCCTAGAAATTTTGTAGCAAAACATTCTTAATTTTGATATAAAATTAAGTGAGTTTTGAAAGATTTGTGTTCACTGTTTTATTTTTCTAAATCCAGCACTAACACATTTAACTACAAGATTTTAATTTACTTTGTTCAACACCATAAACACTTCAAGAAAAGCAGAAAAACACAAAAACACATTCCCCCCCTGTATGTGATTCATTATCTAACACATACTTGTGGAAAAATCGTGTATTTTTGTCCCCATCCCGGAGCTAAAACTGTTTGACTCTTTGACGCTAAAAAAATTCTTGTTTCTCAAGTAACCTTATGTAGTGCCATCTTGCTTCACCATATTTGCGCACACCTTCACTATCTCGACGAGACCTTAATCGCTTCATCTCCATTCTATACTTTGTCATTTTTAACTTCATATATTTCACCATCCCACCACCCCACTCTTCTAACTGAGCACAACATTTTTCCATCTTTTTCAATAAGTCACACGTCTCATCTTCGTCCCAGCATTCCTGGATGATACTACTGCATTCTGTTTCTCTAATCCACATGTTCTCAAAGCGAAATCTATTACTTTTTTGACATAAACCTGGGTATGTAGTTGCAAGAAAAGAGGCATATGATCAGATGTAGACGCTTCCAATACTTGAATTTGTGCTGATTTGAATATCTTAATCCAATCACTAGTAGCAAGTCCTCTGTCTAAACTTTCCTACACCCATCTTTCTGTCCCTCTCGATCTCTCCCATGTATACATAGATCCCGTAAATCCTAGGTCAATCAGTCCACGGTCCATAATGGTTTCTGAGAACGCATCTAGCAACACACGTGGATGGCTTTGTCCCCCCCCCATTTCTCCTCCAGGGACATCATATCATTAAAATCTCCGAGTATGCACCAAGGTAAGTTTGATGCAGCAACTAATTCCCTTAACATGTCCCATGCCTCCCGTCTTCGACCTCTCTCAGGAAACCCATAGTAGCCCGTATATCTCCACCGTCCCAAGGTTTCATGATTGCATTCGAAATTAATAAAGTTACTACAACTATTTACAATGGTGACCCTTCCTTCATTCTTCTAGAAAAACGCAATCCGACCCCCATGTCCTTGAGGTTCGATACCAAAGCAACCGGAAAAACCTAATTTTTTCCTTATTTTTCAATGCTTTTGTTGTTAATGATAGTCTCGCTTAAGAAAATTAAACTGGGTCTATGTTGGTTGTTGATTTCATTTAGAAATTGAACTGTTCGTGGGTTGGTCATCCCACGATAGTTCCAGGCAATACAACTCATGGTCCTTGGTGGGCCTGGACTCCAGGACCCGCCATTAGCAAGTTTTTTGGCCCGTTTTGAAATTGGTTATTCAAACATTCCAATTTATCACCTCCTTGATTTTCTCCCGTATCATGCTCCTCAATCCTCTTTCTTTTAGGGTCAATGATTATATTTCCTTATTTATGTTCCTCATTCAGTGCATGCACGTTCCTATTTCCATGCTCCGTGATTTCAGTATCCAACCCATGTACTAATTGGTCCCTACTTTCTCGCGATTTGACCTTAATCTCCTCCACCTCTTTCGTGACTTGTTAAACCACTCCATCAACCTCCATGAACCTCCCATCTTCCCGTGCACCACCGTAGGCATTGGTTGGTACTCCCTTTTCAGAACTTTTTTATCCCCATGCTCCTTCCTCTTCACTTGAATTTCTTAACCACCTAGCTCCTGTGTTATTTCTCACATTTCTGGACGGTGCACGTAACCAAACACCATACATTTTGTCTATCTGCTTTTCAGGATTATCATAAACAATATTACAGTCTCTGTCAGAATGCCCAATGATTCTACCGACAAAGAAAAATGTACCAAGTCTTTCGTACTTGAAATTTAGCCAACTCCATTGATCCCCTTCCCTTTTTATCTTTAACCTTTGTTTTAACGGTTTATCTACATTCACTGCAACTCTAATTCGGACGTATGGTTTCCATGCCCCTCGAATGTGTTTGAATCAGACTTAATGTATTTACCAAGAGATGCACCCACACTTTTTATTATATTTTCCGACAGAAAACCCCTAGGGATATCATATATCTGCACCCACATTTCAACCTCATTTAACTTAAGCGTCAGTGGATCTTCTCCGTCTCCCACCTGCTGGTAGGATCTACATCGCTTGCTCAAACGACCATGGTCCTCCATCCACTACCTTTTGAAGATCCATTTGATGGAAAAATACAAACGAGTTTCTGAGTCCCCCCATATTATGCACCTCCATGCCTTCCTTTGGTCTCCACAGCCCGGCCATTACATTCTGCATTGCATTATAGTTTACGTTCCTCTCCGTCGGAAATTTATCTATTAACATGTACGTTTTCTTAGGAGTTACCATTTCACTGCTCTTCTCCATCGGAAATTTACCTATTAACATATATGTTTTCTTAGGAGTTACCATTTCACTGCTAGCCACCACAATCCCTCCATCCTCTTCATCGTCAATTACCAAATTCGCATACATTTCCTCTAACGAACTCTGCATTCGTGTCATTTCCTCCAACTATTTATAAAAGCTCTTAACAAGTGAAATATTTGTTCTTTTTGTTTGTTTGATAATTGATGACACATGCACATATCAAGAGTCAAAAACTTGACATCATGTAAAAGGAAAAAAAGTTCAACCACTACACACTGTGTGAACTTTTTATTATCGCTTTATTAACCCAAGTGAAATTTATGTTATTTTGTATTAAAAAATTAAAGATTTGTTGTATCTATCAGTTTTAACATGTTGATATCTGAAATAAAATTACATATTTATTTACTTATTAACGTAAAAATTTCAATCAAAGCCCCCGGAATAAACAGAGAATTCGAGTTCTCAAAGTTACAAACATAGAAAGTCGAACTGAAGCCCCAAATTACACAAAGAATTCAAATTTCTTATAGTTTCAGTGCATTTCTACTTCAAAACGACTAATGTCATTTTATGTCTGAAAAACAATTATATAATTGCTACGTTGCAAATGAGAATCGTCTCTATTTGTGACGAGCACGATCAAGTCAGTACAAGCTAGTTTGAGTCACAAAATTCCCGCCCGTTTATTTAAAATATATTAATAAAAAAATATTGCCGACTTATTATCATTTCTGTTAACAGATTAAATTCAATGATTTAGACAACAAAATACATCTCCCAACTCATTTATCATTCCCCGTGACTGAATATTTCTAATTATCCAAACATCAAGGTCAGTTTACATTTCTTTCTTACACAAGGTCCATATATGTTTTACCTACATATTTGTGCAGAATTCACCTGCATGCATCCAACTGTAAGACCCTTTCTCTGCAAACATAATTCACCAGATGTATTTGCTTAGTGTAAGTATATGACAAACCCTCTTCTAATATGCCTCTCCTGACATGAAAACATAAAGATAAACTCTTCACTCAATTGTACCAATTTTTTTACAGACACAACACCACAAACATTAATGAATAAAAGGCCTAGAGTGTTCCTTTTTGTTATTATGTAGTTGCAAGCAAACAAAGATATTGAGAAAAACCATTTCTTTAAATTTCACACTTGAAACAGTCATAGAAGTATCCTCTTGACTAAAAACTTTTAACCATTCTTCTTGTTCGACAAGGTAATAGAACTACAAACTTATGAAGTTCTCCATTGTAGCTCGATCTGAATCCGCCCATTTTTGGAATCTATGAGGTGGAACTTCTCATTGATCCGCTTGTTATGTACAACATCTGCAAGGCTGATATCAATGTAACCCAGAGACTCCTGCATCAGATCAACAATGCATTAATATTGCAACTGTGGCTGGAAGTGAATGTGAGTGCTGAAAGATGGTAGATATGTACAAGATCCGGAAACATAACGCTACACATGTATACTATCCGAAGCAAAGTTAAGTGACCAGGTCTAATTTTCTTTGCAATGATGTTTGATATTGCACATTTTATCTGAACAAATTCATTTAAGGTTTCCTGTTTAAACAACAAATAAACGGTCCCACTCGGTTTGAAACAGTTGCCACGTTTTGCAAGAGTATTTAGCAATAGTTCAAACATAAAATTAGGCTATAGGTTATAGCTAATAGTGTTTTGCAGAACCGAGTAATGCAGAAGGGAGTTCTACTTGGATCATTTGGCAAGCCGGTAGAGGTATATAAAGAGGTGAGAAACAAGGAACGAACCGATAAAAAAGGTGAGAGCTGTTTGATAATAAATTTCAAAGCGGATTTTGTGGGCTTAAATTTTAAGAAAGATTACAACAGGGTATAAGTCAAATTGATATCAATGCAGAACTAGATAAGGGAACATCGGTTGTAATGACTTCACATATCCAGCTTAAAAGTTTTGTACAAACCACAACGAGACAAGGTCACAACAAGGAGCGTTAGATCAGAAAATCAACAGCGTCTTTATTATCCAACTTAAATGGAAAAACAAAAAATTCCCACTCAACGGGCAAAGAAAATCCACGTGCAGAAATATCAAATAACAAATCAAATGAAGTGAAGACACGAGAATGTACCCTAGGATGGAGTATGCCAATCCTTGATGAGCTGCTAAGAACTTCCACGTGCAGTCTGTCATTTGTGGGTGGCTCTTCTAATACGAAGGAGAACTCCTCTTCCCATCTTGGATCTCTATTCTTCTTTACATGCTGTGCAAATGAATGAACAAAATCTCTCTTAATGCTAAAACAAGAAATGCGATTTTCTAAACAAATCTTAGCCCTTATATAAAAATTTCTTCCATTGTCTATAATATTGTAGTAGAAAAGGAAACCTATAACATTACCCTGAAGTGTTATCTAACAGCATATGTAATCTAGAGTTAACAAAATGATTACATTACATATACGATATATATTGCAGTGAAAGGAATGAAAATAGATAACTAAGGGCTAATTCTTGCTATCTACACACCTTAGTTTTCCTTTCTTCCCCTCGGAAAAGGATCCTGGCAAATGGATTAGTGTGGTGCTTTCCCTCAACATCCTGAGCTTCATGAACTATAATAACAAGCATGCCTCCCCCTGAGGGAGTTCCTTCAGGGGCCTTTTCTACTTCACCTGATTCATCAAAATCTTTTGGCATATCCTCCTCCTTGAAAGGCTTGTATGTCAACTCGACCACCAGCTGCCCGCGGGACTTCTCATTCACCGGATCATTTGGATTCATGTTCTTCAAGAGATCAAGTGTCAGTTCTTTAGGCTCGTCTGCTGTAAGCTCCTTCAAAGAAACTACATTCATACCCATCTTGTCATGTTTGCCAACCTGAAGGACATAAAATAAATAAACACCAGTAGACACAAAATAAGACCGATTCTACTTTCTGAAGAAAAATATCACCTGCTCCCAATCATAAACAATTAACTCTAATGCTTGGGATTCTGGATCTTTAACAACAATATTAAAATCCTGATTCCATTCAGGATTCAAATTCTTATGCTTCACGACAGTTTTCTTTGAGGGAAGCTTATCTTCAGTGAGCTTTAGTTTAACATAAGGGTCAGAAGCACCCATCAAATCTTTCTTTTTCAGCTTCATTGCCCTTAGGACTTTCACATGGAGAATTCCGACAGGTCGCTTCATGGCTCTGAAATATAGCTATTAAATAACACAAGATATAGCATGCAAGAACAGAAATCATAACAAAAGAAAAGAAACATACTTTGCTGGATCCATAACTGGTACTTCTAGAGTTTTAGGCCATAAATACATGTTTGCAACTTGATCTTTGATGAGCTCCTACAAAAGCAAAGTGTCTAATATTGATCAAAAAGCTTAAACAAAAAGATCTTAAGAGCAAAGATGCGTTGTAAAAACATGGTCCAAGAAATTGGGTAACATCCAAGATTTGCAGAATTATTGGACTCTCTGCACATAAGACGCTACTGGACCTCCAGGTTAGTATATCATGAGGCATTCATCGCACCATCCATACGCGTTCCACGTGTTCATATGGATATTTTCAGTTACTGTTATATTTGCATGTAAGTATGCATCAATCGAACACCATAATATTATTATTACAAGTCATTTATATCAATTTCCTTCTTTTTAATGTTTTCACTTCCAAAAGTATAAAATGATCTGATATGTTGTCATCACTCTGGATTTTTGATGTACAGATGAAAGAAACATGAATTACTGGGTACAACTAAAATGTGAACAGCGAATATTATTCCAGATCACATATATACACTCTGCAAAATCGTGTGCCTGGATGCATATCGTACAAATGACGACGAAAGACAGATGCAGTAACAACTAGCAACTATGACAATCTATTTCATTCTAAAACTTTACCAAGGATATGCAAAGCATACAGCATGACCTGGCCAATGATTGAAATGAACAGAACGAATATCTGCCAACTCAACTTTAATATAAGTGCTACTTTTACCGGGTGATCGACCAAAATGTAATTTTTTTATTAATTTAAGAAAATCAAGCACACCTGCAGTTCCATTTATATAAAGTGAAATTTACATAAACTAAAAAAAGTCAGCATTGCTAAGCAGATCTGAGATGGGATAAGCCGATAAGGTTATCGAAGATAAAAACGGAAAGTGTAAAAAGTGTCAGAAATTTGCAATGAATAAGGAGGTAGTGCACTATTGTCCAATTTTTTACCAACTATAGAAAGGATGGCATTTCATCAAGGTATCTTGGAACACTTAATTTTTTTTTAAACAGCTACACAGATAAAGCATAAAAGTTCAGGTATACATCAGTACTGTGAAGTGTGTACCGTACATCTCAAGCGCAAGCGTGTATTATACAAAAACACCCAAAGTTAAAACAAAACCCGAGTCCCTAAAGCAACAAAAATTATAAGCAAATTAATAAATGAGAATTAAGAGCTCTAGCAACTCAAATCAGAACTTAGATTTTAGTCTGACTATTCCAACTTCTTCCATTTAGCCAAATGAATTTCAACATTATCATGGAGGCAACGACAATGCTGATTTTTCCTTCATAAGACTTCCCCTATCATGCAGACATAACAACATCGAACTTACACAATAAACAAAATAGCAGGTCTGGACTTTGATTCTTATCCCTACGCCCACCACAATACCCCATCCCACTTGTAATAAAGAGAAATCGTAATAAAGAAAATAAGCTCAGGAGTAAGAAATTAGCTACAACGAGTGATGTATTATGTACAATGAATTAGAGTCGCTCATTCAGCTTGCCATGATTCATATATATATGCCAAGTTGTACAAAAAATAACAAATAAAACTGTACCTGGACAAATCTATAAACACCAGGTATCGACATCAGGTCAGCTCCTAGAAGTTTAAGTCCAAAATCAACATGAGGCTGCATCACAGAAAAGTGATCAAGTAAACAAACAAGATAACACAACAGAAAGTAATTTAATTAATCATTATAATGCTTGAATTCAAAAAATCATTCCCTTGTGTAATCTTATATGGTCTTCAAAGGACTGGAATAGTAGTTAACAATCAATAAAATCTCTGGGCTGTGTTCACATATTAAAATACATCCAACAGCAGGAATGCGCTAATATTTGAATTACAACATAATCAAATTCTCATTTCTTGATTATTTCAAGTATCCTTGATCATTTCAAGTATTTTAAGAGAATCACCTTATCCATGAGAGACACAAATATATTGGCAAAACAAGGAATGCTCGGAACCAAGGGCTTCAAAGTTATTCGCGGTGAGGCAAAGACTTGCAGATCCACCACCTAAATTACTTCAAATAATTAATTATAGAGTTCCTAAACAGTATAAGGTAGAAAAACACCGTGTTACACAGAATTCAAGTCAAATCACTTGTCCAGGAAAAAATACAGCAGGTAACCTGAACAGTTGCTTTTAGCCCATATGCCTTAACAGCAACAGTGACATTAGGGTTTCCTGCCCATTTAAACGCCGGTTCCATAATCAACTCCTTCTCATCAGTAACATAAACCTTCATACCTGACAAAAATTGTTCATAGTTTTAGGAATGTACAGGAATAGCATCACAATTCAATGTAACTAATAAGGTTATTGATACTTGGGAATAAGTAATTTTGCGTCAATCACAATTCAAAATCTTCAAATGGCATCAGTTCCTATAATGACAGAAAAAACCTTCTTATGGATAAAAACTAGGTGACAGTTGTGAATTCATTATGAACAAAAATGTCTTTCAATTTTGGCAATCTGGACATCATGGCACTTCAAAGGTGAGATGAAAAGATCATTATCAGCTAGTATGACTACTTGACAACACCAATACAGCACTTAAGCATAGTAATAACTATTTTAAGCCTAATAATTTCATGCTACAAACATAAGTGAAACTAAAAAAATCTCTTGTGGCATACAATAAACTGAACAGCTCATTCCAGTCCACACTTACCTCAGCAGAAAATATATATCCACACACACCTATAACAAGTTCGAAAGTGATAAAGGACCAGCTAAGCACATTTTCAAGCTCTAGGACTAGGACATCGTATTTTACTCACTGACACTGTTCAAGAAATTCCTTCGAAGACCAACTAAATTTTCTTCTAATCCTATAGACAACTTTTAAACGAATTGAGTCATTTGGAAGCTCAAGTCACTAGCATCATCCGGATGGTGCTCAAGTGAAACGAAAAATAAGTTAAAAACGAAATAAGTTAAACGGCCATTTCTTAGAGCAGCGCTCACAGGAAAGGACACAATATTCTGCAACAACTTGAATTTTGCATGGTTAAACAATCCAATTGTTTTAGCTTCCTAGTTAACAAGGTCTGCATGTTTCAAGAACTTCAATAAGCTTATATAAAATTTTCAGACAAGTGTTTCTACATAAACAACAATACAATGAAGTAAATCAACGACAAGATAATAAATTTTAAAATCTATACCATGAAATGTAGGTGGCAGAGACCCCAACGTCAGTGTTTCAAATTCAACTGATTCAATTTTATACTTCGGAATTTGTTCAGCAATAATAGGCTTTGCAATATTCTTTGCAGTCTTGCAAATTGCCTATATGGAAAAATTCATGTAATAGTAAGCAAGGGAACAGCCAAAAGGAAAAAGAAAAGAAAACTGTACATATAGAAATATTACCTTGTCTAGATAAGGCCACATATATTCAAGGAACTTGTTAAGCCAGTCAACCTATATGTCATTGATTTTGAGAAAATCAATTATATGTATTAGTCATTTTGAGGTTGATAACCAAGGCATCACATAGCATATTAGCATTTGCCAAGTGCTAGAAAAGAGTAAATACATACCCGGTCATAATCAGGGTTTTTCACCCAAAGAGGTATCTCAGGGAGCAAGCGCTGCAAACTTTTAGTGTCTTGCTCAACCAATGGACGGATTACAGGATCCTAGTCCAGCCAATATAGTAAACCACAGTATTAAATAAATAACAATTCAAAGTCAACATTAATTTATGCAGATATGGTTCCATTATATATACAGTTATATTTCCTAATATTAATAAAAAAATTCAGAATAAAGAACACAACCATTAAAATACAACATAAAATAATAGTGATCATGCAAGTCAGTCCAACAGCCTATACTACTTAAAATAACTTTGCAAACACAGATCCTACTTGCAAATGTTAATCTATGAGTTTATGATGATATTCAGTTTGCAACTCAACAGGATTTTAGAGTCCAGAAAATGCAGGTGATTCAGATTCTCCAGGAATACAGTTTCCAGTTAGAGTTTTATGTAAATCAAGTTTGATTGGATAAATATCTTTTCATCTTATTTCAAACAAACCCTATCTTATAAACCAAGTTTGAATCATTCAAGACTTATATTTACCTGGTTTATTTATTTCAAACAAACTAACAGATTAGCTTTCAAGATTTATTCAAATATTTTCAAACATACTTGTGTTTTAAAATCTTATATATCTTATCCTTTTGTTTGAAAATAAAATCTGTTAGAACTTTGTTTATAAATACAACTCACGATTTCAGATTTGCTCTTATGCTTTCACGTCAATCTTTTATCATCTGAGACATCTTCTTGTTCATTATATCCGAGATACATATCCAATCGAACAAGATATAGTTTGAGTTGTAATATTTCATTGTTATTTATTGCGTGTATTCATATCAACTTTGTGTCGGGTTGTGGCAAGCTTGATTTCAAAGTATAGCAAGGTAGCTAGAAAGCTAAGGAATAGCAGTGGGCAAGGTAGCTTGGGAAAGGGTTTCTTTCAAGTGTCATTTTTGTAATCAAGGAAAGACTGTAAGTTCTTTTTTAAAATTGATATAATACATTCTCTATGCTAGTTGGCATAGGGACTTGGATGTAGGCCATACACTAAGTGTAGGGGCCGAACCAAGTGAAAACTTTTGGTGTTTTTACTTATTCAAGTTTTCAGCATATTCAAGTTTTCAGCATATTGCATTTTCTTTTCTGTTATATTGTTTCTGCGGTTAATAGAGATTATCTCATACCCTGTCTCATTTATAAAGGGACTGTCCCATTTGCATAAGAGATTGTCTCATTTGCTTAGACACTTAGATTATAATACTATCGAGCCCTTTGAATTTCAGCAAACTCAAAAATGCTATAACCAAGTAGAAATATCATTGTTCATATACCCTGATTTTTCAGTTATTGAAACCATGGCACCATCCTACTTTAATTCGGTTTCTACAAATCCCACTTGCACTTATATCAATTCAACATTATTGTAAAGTTATCCTGATCACTAGAAAAAGATAAGTGCCCGAGACTCACATTGCGGAAATTACATAAACTAAATGCATAAGAAAAATGACTCCATTGGTAAATATATCATCCAGAAGTCCTAGTTATCAGGTGTCAACAAATATAAAATTAGCTTTGATTTTTTAAATCAAATCAAAGAATTCAAAATCTTCATAACTAATCTAACCCAACTCTTTAAACCCCCCCCCAAACCGACCGACACAACGGAAAAAATGTAGAATCATAAGTTTTCGAGATCCCTTTGCCTCACTTATAAGTTCACTAATTTTACAAAGTATTAGCACCGAAGTTCCACAATCTTAGCAAAAATTCATAAAATTCTTACAACCCTGATGTTGAAATCAGCCATAAATCAACTACCAAAAACACCAACAAATTCCAAGCACAAAAATACACAATACAAGCAAACCACAATCATATACAAACATAAACACAAATAAACAGAGATAAAAATAGTTACCTTCACATCAGTAGGCTGAAAGAAAATGAAAAGATAATAACCAATCACAAGCCCAGCAGAAACACCAACTCCAAATCCACTAAAACCCAGTACAGTACTAACAATCCCCATCTCAAAAACCCCAACTTTTCAAATTCTTGATTCAAGAAACCAAACCAAATCTACCCAAATTAGAAAAGTTGAATAAAATACAGTAAACTTGGCAAAACAAAGTCAAACAAAGAAACCCATCTGGAAAAACTGAGAAGAAAAGCTAAAGAAATGATTTTTAGGGGTAAAATTACTTAAAACTCCTTCATGTAGCTACTACAAGACAAGAAGAGGTTGAGTATTATAAAGGGCAAATGAAAGGTTAAAAAATAAAGGGGAGATTTATGACCAAGACACGTATTCTTAGGGACTTGTGGGGCCAGTTGTGGTAGTGAGCTGTGAAAAAAAAATTAAGGAGCTTGTGAATATATCAAGAAAAAAAATGAATTTGTTTAGAAAAAGACAGTGTAGTATTTGACTGGGACCGTGTGTAATATGTCCAATTATACGTGTGTAGATTGTTATGTTGGTGTTCAAACTATTGGTCGAGGATAGATATTTCTAGATTTTTGGTTTTGTCTTGTGATGGACCATTTCATGGACTTGGTTAAATAGTACTTTCAATTTTATTTTTCTTTTTTTGCATGGTGTAAAATACGATGTTTAAATCTAATCAAGCGTAAAAGTCTGTACGAGTATATATATTAGGAATATTATCTCAAACAAATTTTCACATATATATAAATATTTTTTAAATATAATAAATGGTTATTTTATATTTGTACAATAATTATGTAATCATAAATTATACATTCTCATAAATTTAATTACATTTCCTAAATTTAAATAAATAAATAAATATGGAATGAAAATGAGATGACATAGGTCATCACTGGATTATCTTACTTATTTTTATTTCCATATATACTGTTAAAACGGGATTATTTTACTTATTTTTCTTTCTATACACACAGTTAAAATGAGATCAGATAAATTAAATGGTGAGATCTTATTTTTTCGTATATTTCAATTTTCGCTCATCTCGAAAATTTTGAAATTACATACTTATTGTAAGGTATATAAGTCTAAATACTAAAAAATCAAAATTTTATTATTATAGCAAAAAAAAATGAAGTTTTTTTAGGATATGTATCGGGTCACTGTTAGGGCGAAAACATGCACTAATATTCACGCAAGTATACGCGTTCGCAAGTAATATAGAATACTTTCTAGTTCGTTCTCTCAGAGACTCAGACTAAGTTATTGTCTAATTAAACTCACTCACCAATGTATGATTACTTCTCAATGTTAAGATAACACTTAAAATTGTTGATTAAATATTAATTATAATTAACTACTTAATTAACCACTTAACTAACACTTCAATTTATCAATAATAAAACACTCATGAGATCACAACTTCATTATTAATTCCTTCTATAGCCATTGTTATTACCTTTAGCATGTGACAGTGATGACATTAATCGAATAACACGAAACTGATAAAAGCCAACTTTCATTGTACTAATACCATTCTACCAAACATCCACAATTAAGATAGAAGTTGAATAGTCATCAATTATGTTGAGTTCCTATATGTTTACAGAAATTGACAACACAACGATTTAAGCACAAGTTATTCCTCTTGATTACATAGGGCAAATAAAACTGTTAGAGTTACCCACTAATCATGCACAACGTACATGAACCTATGCTAGCATGGCAAGTTCTAAATCTCAAGATCCACCGTCGCTTCACAAGAGATTAACACCCTATCTTATATGTTCGCGACGCACATAAGACGAATACGCACAACCAATACTAGATATCATGCAATCATCACACACTAAAGTATTAAACAATTAACTAAAGAATTTCATAATAAATCCGTTGCAACCCCATGATCACGATTAGCCCATAATAGAACTTATCGCCATCATGGGTTCATATGAAATCATGATAAACAACACAAGAAAATAATAACTAAACTAATTATATTAAAACAGAGTACGTCACAAGAGTAAATAAGTCAAAGCAAGAAAACTAGCATCCAACGTTACAACGAAACAAGAATCACAAGAATATATGCTTCCTCTTCGCTGCAGTGTGCTAAATCGGTCTTCTTCCTTATCTCTTTCACTTCTTGCGCAAAACACAATCTAAAACATAATCTCCTTTTTCTTCCTCTATGAAAACGTTTCAAATCTACTTATATAATAGTCCCATAAAACTCAGATTACATAGAAGTTGGAAGCCAAACAGAAGTAGAAGTCTAAAATAATTCAGCTTTTTCCCCCGACCCTGCGCGGCCGCTCAGCATTTCTGCGTGGGCGCGCAAGGCTGCTGTGCGGCCGCTCAGCATTGCTGCGCGGGCGCGCAGGACCCTACTGGAAAAATTCCAGGTTTGCTCCGTTTCTTCGCCGTAATCTGCCCGTTCTTTTCCTCTCGCAATGGTGAACACATGCCAAGGCTTATTCTTGATGATTCCTCCTCCGAAATGCAACTAATACCCTGAAATGCATAAACACTAGAAAAACGCATCAAATACACAAAATACTTGATTTCAAGACACCAATTTAAGCCATTTTAAGACGTTCTAAGTGGTATAAAATGCCATTTATCACACCCCCAAACTTAAATCGATGCTTGTCCTCAAGCGTCACAGACTCAAAATAAATAAAAATATGCATGAATGCAATCTATATGAAAATACAACGATCCCCCTTACTACAATTAACCAACCAAATTGTCACGTCTCAACGAATGCAGTTAGACACTAAAGATCAATAAACTCATGCAAACGGACATACAGCCAGAAACGTGGTGTGTGCAAATGCTTAACAGATATGCTTCGGAACTAGACCAATTACTATGACTAGACTATCCTCAAGGCAATCCTACGATTATACAAAGAATAAAAATTCTAGGCACAAAGTGATATACAACACTACAAGAACTCTGGAGCTTACTACGGAATCGTGCTTTTTATTTACAACTCAAATGCTTATTTGACCGTGCAATGAGTGAGGTCCACAAAAGACTTATACAATGGTATCCATGTAACGAGCGTTAGGTTAGCGGATCCCAGACTCTAAAAGCCTTAGGTCACTAGGCACAAAGTCCCCTAAGAACTTAATAACTCGAATACCAAAGAGCCCACTCTTGATCAATTATGCAAATTTTTTTTTTTTCTGAGCAAGTGCGTTTCGCTCCATCTTGCTCAACCCTAGACTACTCGCATAACATGCGAGCCGGCTACTAGCCATTTGACGCCTAGCCACAACTAGCAACAAATTCCATTTTTACTCCATTTTTTTTCTTTTTCATGCATTTACCACTAAGAACCTATTATCAAATTCTAAGCATAATAAATAGATTATCCTCGAAAATAATCAGATCATAACAACAATCTAGCCCTTAAGCATTCTCTAAGACTTAGTGAAAATACAAGTGCTTCTAGCATGCATATCAACCTACACAACTTAATATCACTTTAATGCTATCACTACACTCGCATCAATATCACAATTCAGTCGATAAATCATTGCAAAAGGGATCATGGTATATGCATGAGCTATATGATATGACAAACAAATAAAGCTATATAAAAAAAACTATATGGCAAAAATTATGCAACTATATGAACTAACTATCATGAATATGCAGCTATATGACACACATAAAATATTCCTTAACTACCACCCCCAAACTTAAAATCTTCACTGTCCCCAGTGAAGGTAGTAGAAAGGAACACAGGGTATACCTACTCAGAGTCATCATCATCATCACCCTCAGTGGGTGGAGTATCAGGCGGCGGGTATGCAGAGTCCTCACCAAAAACTGGCCACTGGATATCAGCTCCAAGGCCTCGAAAAGCAGTCCCTAACGCAAGGGTGAGCTCCTGAGCAAACCTGCTCTGCGTCTCATACATGACATCCATCCGTCGTGAAAGCCTCCTATACTGGGCATCACCCATCCCAGCACCCTCCTGAGCTCTCGAAGAACCAGCCTCACCACGTCCTGGCCTAGCCATAGTAGCACCTCGTGCTGGACGTCCTCCTGGAAGATGATAACCCAGCCCATGCTCCTCAGGCTCACCACCGGTCCACTCCTGCATCCCATTCAGAGTGCCAAAATCTATCGGAGCTGCTGGCAACTGCAACTGCTCATGAGCCGGCCAGTTCACTCCTACTGCTCGGCATAGCTTCGTAACCGTGGATGCATAAGGGATGTTCATCTGCTTTGTTCCCCTCAAAAACTTCAGAATTCCTTGGTAGATAAACTCACCAAGGTCCACATCGTATTCCTCATTCAGAATTCCCCACAACAACTGTGCTCTCTCAACTGTGACCTCGTGTGCATGTGAAGAAGGCAAAATATTAGCACATATAAATGCATTCCATGCACGGGCATACCTGTTCATGGCGATCGCCGGAAAGTGACGATACTCATTATTGGCTGGACTGCGGTTCCAAACTGTGCCCGGTCGACAGAGAGTCGCACAAATTAAATCCAAGTCAAAATCCTCAGCAGTCTTTTCATTCCAGTTCTCCTCCTCGGGCTTCCTCTCTCGCTGTCCAATCACACGGCGAATCGCCGCAGGATGATAATCAACCGTCAGCCCACGAACTACAGAAAACCCATTCTTTTCAGCCTTCGCGTTCGCGTAGAACTCGCGAACAACGCTCATCGGTACTGCTTCGGGTGACTCACAAAAAGCTATCCACCCCTTCTCTGCAATCATGGGCAACAACTCACCATCCCTCCCTGATGGTAAAAACCCCATCTCCTTCAGAATCGGCTTCCCCAACAGCCTAGTGTACTCCTCCTCTGCAGCTCTGTCAGTTAACCGAGGCCTTGCAGCAGTACCCCTTGATGAATCAGCAGTAGGAACTGTGCTGCTGCTGTCAATAGTGCGTGCTCTCTTGGGTGCCATTGATTTGTGAATAAAAGTGTGTAAGAACTGATTTTTGATGTTTATGAGAGGGTTTAAGTGTAGGAAGTTTGTGGGAGATATGTAGGATAGGTGTATGTATATATAGGGTGTGGAGTAGGTTAAATTAGATTAGGAGTGGGGTTGAGGGATAAAATCATGGGGTAATGGGAAAAGAATTCGTGGGTTTATGGGCTGTGATGGGTTTTTGTGTTTTTGTTTTTTTTTTCTCTGAACTGTAAAAAATTTTCTGGAACTCGACCCCTGCGCGGCCGCTCAGCATTTCTGCGCGGGCGCTCAGCATAGCTGCGCGGGCGCGCAGAGGGTCTCTGGAATTTTTTTTTTTCAGCCCCTGTTTTCTGATTTTTTTTGTGTTTTTGGATAGGTTATTAACTTCTAAGGGTTCCTGTAACAACAATTCATGGGTTGCCTCCCACGCAGCGCTTTCTTTTTCGTCATTAGCTTGACGTTCCGTACCTTTCTGAAGTAGTCAACAAAATGGCACTAACCACCTCTCGGTTTGCCATGTCCCCATAGTAGTGCTTCAACCGCTGACCGTTAACCTTGAATGCTTGGTCCGAATCATTCTCAAAAATTTCCACCGCTCCATGTGGAAACACAGTTTTGACAATAAAAGGTCCAGACCACCTTGATTTCAACTTCCCAGGAAAAAGTCGGAGTCGAGAGTTGAATAACAGAACTTGTTGCCCTGGCATAAATAACTTAGGATGTAGCTTCCTATCGTGCCACCTCTTCACCTTTTCCTTATACATTTTATTATTCTCGTACGCTTGAAGTCGAAATTCATCAAGTTCATTAAGCTGAAGCATTCTTTTCTTACCAGCTACATCTAAATCCAGGTTCAATTTCTTCAATGCCCAGTAGGCCTTATGCTCAAGCTCCGCCGGTAGATGACATCCCTTACCGTACACCAACTGAAACGGTGACATCCCAAGTGGAGTTTTGTATGCTGTTCTGTAAGCCCAAACAGCTTCATCGAGCTTTAAAGACCAATCCTTCCTTGACGGACAAACAACCTTCTCTAGAATGCGCTTTATCTCTCTGTTAGACACTTCCGCTTGACCATTTGTTTGCGGATGATAGGCAGTAGCTACTCGATGATTCACATTATAACGCTGCATCATAGAAGTGAACTTACGGTTGCAAAAATGCGATCCTTCATCACTTATGATTACCTGAGGCGTTCCAAACCTTGTGAAAATTTGCTTATGAAGAAAATTTAGTACTACCTTTGCATCATTTGTCGGTAAAGCTTTAACTTCGACCCATTTTGAGACATAATCGACTGCCAGCAAGATGTACTGATTATTGCAAGACGAGATAAAAGGCCCCATGAAATCGATTCCCCATACATCAAAGACCTCAACTTCAAGCATCACATTTAATGGCATCTCATCCTTCCTTGACAAATTTCCCACTCTTTGGCAACGATCACACCTTAAAACAAACTGATGAGCATCCTTGAACAAAGTAGGCCAGAAAAAACCTGCTTGCAGAATACGAGCTGCCGTCTTCTCACCTCCAGAGTGTCCACCATAAACCGTGGAATGGCAGTCTCGTAATATCCCCTCCGTCTCACAGAACGGGATACATCTCCTGATGATCTGATCAGCTCCCTGTCTAAACAAATATGGTTCATCCCACATATACCACTTCACCTCATACAGAAACTTCTTCTTTTGAGCGGATGTCAAATTAAGCGGCATTATATTGCTGACAAGATAGTTTACAATATCTGCAAACCATGGTTCTTCCTCCTGAATTGCAAACAACTGCTCATCCGGAAAAGATTCATTGATTAACGTCCTATCTTGTGAAGTAGAATCGGGATTCTCCAACCTAGAGAGATGGCCAGCTACTTGATTCTCGGTACATTTTCTATCTTTGATCTCTAACTCAAATTCCTGAAGTAAAAGCACCCAACGAATGAGTCTCGGCTTCGAATCCTTCTTAGAAACCAGATAGCGAATAGCTGCATGATTAGTGAATACTGTCACTTTCGTACCAAGCAGATAAGATCGAAATTTCTCAAAGCCAAAGACTATAGCCAAAAGCTCCTTCTCAGTAGTGGTGTAGTTCAATTGGGCCCCATTTAAAGTCTTACTCGCATAGTAGACCACTTGGAAGAGATTTTTCTTGCGCTGTCACAGAACTGCACCTACCGCATAGTCACTCGCATCACACATCATCTCAAACGGTTCTGTCCAATCTGGTGCTGTAATAACTGGTGTCGTGATCAAACTCTCCTTGAGAGTCTCGAATGCTGCCAAACATTCATCATCAAATTTGAAAGGCACATCTTTCTCAAGTAAATTGCACAACGGCTTAGATATCTTTGAAAAGTCCTTGATGAATCGCCGATAAAAACCCGCATGACCGAGAAAACTACGGATTCCTTTCACCGAATTAGGTGGGGGAAGATTTTCAATGACTCCCACCTTGGCCTTGTCCACCTCCAGACCTTTGCTAGAGACCTTATGCCCAAGGATAATGCCTTCACGCACCATAAAATGACATTTCTCCCAATTAAGCACCAAATTAGTTTCCACGCATCTTTTGAGTACGGCGCGCAGATTATTCAAACATTCATCATATGAGTGTCCAAAGACGGAGAAGTCATCCATGAACACTTCGACGTTATTTCCAATCATGTCAGAGAATATAGCCATCATACATCTCTGAAAGGTGGCCGGGGCGCCACATAACCCAAACGAAACTCTACGAAAAGCAAATGTGCCAAATGGACAAGTGAAGGTAGTCTTTTCCTGATCCTCTGGTGCAATACAAATCTGATTATACCCGGAATAACCATCCAGAAGACAAAAATACTCATGTCCCGCCAATCTGTCAAGCATTTGATCAATGAATGGGAGAGGGAAGTGATCCTTCCTTGTGGCTTTGTTCAATTTTCTATAATCCATGCATACTCTCCATCCTGTAACTGTTCGAGTAGGGATGAGCTCATTCTTTTCATTTGCGACCACAGTGATACCTCCTTTCTTAGGTACACATTGCACGGGGCTCACCTACGAGCTGTCAGAAATAGGATAAATGATGTCTGCATCTAGCCATTTCAGAATTTCTTTCTTCACCACCTCCTTCATGATCGGGTTCAGTCTTCGCTGCTGTTCCACAGTTGGCTTACTACCTTCCTCTAACAGAATTTTATGCATACAATATGAAGGACTTATCCCCTTGATATCTGCTATGGTCCATCCTATAGCCGATTTGAATTCTCTCAAAATCCTTAAGAGCTTGTCTTCCTCACTACCTGAAAGGTCAGCTGAAATAATAACAGGTAACGTAGATGAATCACCTAAAAAAGCATACCTCAAGTGTTCAGGTAATGGTTTGAGCTCCAAGGTAGGTGCTTCCTCTATTGATGGTTTGAGCTTCCCTTCAGCATTCTTAAGGTCAGAAGTACCAAGAGATTCAAATGGTATGTCGAGCTTTCGCTTCCATGGAGAAGCGTTCAGATATTGTAATTGCTCGTTGCTATCTTCATCATCGCTGTCAAAATCCCCCACTAAGGCCTTTTCCAATGCATCAGACATTAGCATGTGATCGAGTTCCGAAGTAACCGCAAAATCAATCACATCCACTTTTAAGCACTCCTCATCTTCTGTAGGGAATTTCATTGCCTTGAATACGTTGAAGGTCACATCCTGATCTTGGACCCGCATAGTAAGTTCCCCTTTTTGCACATCTATCAAGGTACGGCCAGTAGCCAAGAAAGGTCTCCCCAAGATTATGGGAATCTTCTTATCTTCCTCAAAATCCAGAATAACAAAATCAGCAGGAAAGAAGAGCTTATCCACCTTGACGAGCACATCCTCAACTATGCCCCTTGAGTAAGTAATGGAACGGTCCGCCAATTGTAGCGACATGTATGTGGGTTTTGGATCAGGCAGATCCAGCTTTTTAAAGATCGACAAGGGCATCAGATTAATGATTGCTCCCAAATCACAAAGGCACTTGTCGAAAGTTAGATTGCCAATGGTGCAAGGAATGGTGAAGCTTCCTGGATCTTTCAGTTTTGGTGGTAACTTTTGCTGCAGAACAGCGCTGCATTCTTCCGTGAGAGCAACGGTTTCAAGGTCATCCAGTTTCACCTTCCTTGAAAGAATAGTCTTCATAAACTTCGCATAACTAGGCATTTGTTCCAGAGCCTCGGCGAAAGGTATATTGATGTGAAGTTTCTTGAACACCTCCAGAAACTTCCCGAACTGTCTATCCAGCTTTTGTTGCTGCAATCTCTTAGGAAAAGGTGGTGGAGGATAGAGCTGTTTCTCCCCTGTATTAGCCTCAGGCAGAGTGTGTTCAACAGTAGTCTTCTTTGGTTCCGCCACTTTCTCCTTTTGCTTAGATTCTTCATATCTAACTTCAGCTTCGACTTCTTTTGCCTTTTCAGCATCAGCTACTTTTCCAGACCTTAAGGTAATAGCCTTGACTTGCTCTTTAGCTTCCTTCCTGCCTGGTACTTCCGTGTCACTGGGAAGAGTGCCAGGTTGACGATTGAGCACTGCATTGGCTAATTGACCGATTTGATTTTCCAAGGTCTTGATAGAAACCGCCTGACTCTTGCATAACAGCTTAAGTTCCTCAAAATCAGCACTAGTAGGTGCAGCTGTACTTCCCTGTTGAGGATATGATTGCCTTGTAGCATACTGCTGTGGTTGCTGGAATCCAGGTGGGTTAAACTGTTTACTCACTCCTTGCTGATATGGTGGCTGAATAGCATTCTGATTATTTCCCTAGCTGAAATTTGGATGATTTCTGTTGTTAGGATGATAGGTCGCTGGCACAGGCTGCTGTTGTCGCTGATAATTATTCACATACTGAACAGATTCGTTGACAAGAGAACACTGATCCGTAGCATGAGAACCTGCACAAAGCTCACAAACCATAGCTATTTGATTAACTCCATATGTAGCCAAAGAATCAACCTTCATTGATAGCGCTTGGAGCTGGGCTGCAATAGCGGTGGCTGCACCAACTTCCAGAATACCTGCGACCTTGCCTGACGTCATCCTCTGAGTTGGGTTTTGATGCTCATTTGCAGCCATCGTCTCGATAAGATTATACGCCTCAGTATAGCTTTTAGCCCATAAGGCGCCTCCAGCTGCTGCATCGAGCATGGGCCGAGATTGGGCCCCCAAACCATTATAAAAACCAGTGATTACCATCCAATCCGGCATTCCATGATGTGGACATTTTCTCAACATTTCCTTGTAGCGTTCCCAAGCCTCGCACATAGATTCTGTAGGTTGCTGCGCAAACTGAGTAAGAGCACTCCTCATAGCAGCAGTCTTTGCCATTGGATAAAACTTCACCAGAAACTTTTGCGCAAGATCTTGCCACGTAGTGATGGACCCAGCTGGTTCAGAATGTAACCAGTCTTTAGCTTTATCCCTCAGTGAGAATGGGAAAAGCCTCAAATTGATAGCCTCATCAGTCACGCCATTATACTTAAAAGTGCTGCAGATCTCGACAAAATTCCTTATGTGCATGTTGGGGTCTTCAGTTGCCGCTCCTCCAAAAGAAACAGAATTCTGCACCATCTGAATAGTGCCCGGCTTGATTTCAAAGGTGTTAGCTTGAATAGCTGGATGAAGGATGCTTGACTGAATGTCATCAATTTTAGGCCGAGAAAAATCCATAAGAGCTGGATCAGCTTGAACAATACGATCTCCCATGTTTACTGGTTCTTTCTACTCAGTTCCTGAATCCGAATCCTCAAAATCTAACTTCTCCGGAGTATCAAGAACTTCGTCTTTCTCCTCAGCTGTATCTAAGGTCCTCTTGCGAGCACGAGAACGAGTTTGCATAAACGCTTGCTAAAGTACCTGAAACACAACCGAAAAGAGTAATTAACTACTACGTCATAATCACTGAGTCCTAATGACCAATGATGGTAAGTACATAAACTAAACAAATACGCCGAGTCCCCGGCAGCGGCGCCAAAAACTTGTTAGGGCGAAAACATGCACTAATATTCACGCAAGTATACGCGTTCGCAAGTAATATAGAATACTTTCTAGTTCGTTCCCTCAGAGACTCAGACTAAGTTATTGTCTAATTAAACTCACTCACCAATGTATGATTACTTCTCAATGTTAAGATAACACTTAAAATTGTTGATTAAATATTAATTATAATTAACTACTTAATTAACCACTTAACTAACACTTCAATTTATCAATAATAAAACACTCATGAGATCACAACTTCATTATTAATTCCTTCTATAGCCATTGTTATTACCTTTAGCATGTGACAGTGATGACATTAATCGAATAACACGAAACTGATAAAAGCCAACTTTCATTGTACTAATACCATTCTACCAAACATCCACAATTAAGATAGAAGTTGAATAGTCATCAATTATGTTGAGTTCCTATATGTCTACAGAAATTGACAACACAACGATTTAAGCACAAGTTATTCCTCTTGATTACATAGGGCAAATAAAACTGTTAGAGTTACCCACTAATCATGCACAACGTACATGAACCTATGCTAGCATGGCAAGTTCTAAATCTCAAGATCCACCGTCGCTTCACAAGAGATTAACACCCTATCTTATATGTTCGCGACGCACATAAGACGAATACGCACAACCAATACTAGATATCATGCAATCATCACACACTAAAGTATTAAACAATTAACTAAAGAATTTCATAATAAATCCGTTGCAACCCCATGATCACGATTAGCCCATAATAGAACTTATCGCCATTATGGGTTCATATGAAATCATGATAAACAACACAAGAAAATAATAACTAAACTAATTATATTAAAACAGAGTACGTCACAAGAGTAAATAAGTCAAAGCAAGAAAACTAGCATCCAACGTTACAACGAAACAAGAATCACAAGAATATATGCTTCCTCTTCGCTGCAGTGTGCTAAATCGGTCTTCTTCCTTATCTCCTTCACTTCTTGCGCAAAACACAATCTAAAACATAATCTCCTTTTTCTTCCTCTATGAAAACGTCTCAAATCTACTTATATAATAGTCCCATAAAACTCAGATTACATAGAAGTTGGAAGCCAAACAGAAGTAGAAGTCTAAAATAATTCAGCTTTTTCCCCCGACCCTGCGCGGCCGCTCAGCATTTCTGCGCGGGCGCGCAAGGCTGCTGCGCGGCCGCTCTGCATTGCTGCGCGGGCGCGCAGGACCCTACTGGAAAAATTCCAGGTTTGCTCCGTTTCTTCGCCGTAATCTGCCCGTTCTTTTCCTCTCGCAATGGTGAACACATGCCAAGGCTTATTCTTGATGATTCCTCCTCCGAAATGCAACTAATACCCTGAAATGCATAAACACTAGAAAAACGCATCAAATACACAAAATACTTGATTTCAAGACACCAATTTAAGCCATTTTAAGACGTTCTAAGTGGTATAAAATGCCACTTATCAGTCACTTCGGCTTCGCGATGTGCTATTCTCATCCTCAATCCCCGAACCCACCCTGAATCCCAAATGACAATTACTTTCCTCTCAAATCCCCACCCGAACAAAATTCCCGCGAGGGATTCGAGAAATAACTAATAATAATAAATCTCTATTTTTAGTATGTTTTTTAATATTTAATATTTTTTAACATCACATCATATTAAAATAGATTTATAATATAAAGAAATGACAAATTAAATTTTTAAATATTTATATTATATAATATTATAATGTAATGTAAAAAAATTGATTAACAAAATTACAAATTATTTTAAAAATATAATAATATTTTAAATCCAATTTTTTATAATAACTTATTTAATACAATATATAAATATGTTATGCGGAAGGAGAATCTAAAGGTCAAAATAGAAAAAATATCTATTATGCACCTCAAACTTACAATATTTAAATATTAATTAAAAATCCAACCGCACGGATGTAAATATCATGTAAAAATAAGTAAATTTGCAAATTGTCAAATATCTTTGTTATATTTTGGTCATTTTATAACAAAAAATAATCGTTCAATCTATACCGTTAACATTATATAAGAAAATAAATTCATTATAAAATCAATACTATACTATTTTTTTATCGTAGGGAACCCGCAACCGCTACCCTTCGGGTGCGCACTGGGTAAATCCCACGGGCTCACGCAATAGTCTGCAAACCACGTAAACCAAGGTAAATCGCATTTAAGCGACAGACTCTAACTCAGGAAGCATAATCATAAATTCTCCTCCCGTGGGGTTTGAACCTGTGACCAAGAGGATAGAACATGTGACCAAGAGGATATTTATCCCTTCTTTGCTTGAATTTGCGTGAAACTTTTTTTACAATTATATTTTGACTTAATCTTCGCATCGGTACGGTTGGATCGTAAAAAAACATTCAATAAATGTGATTTTGGGCCGCACTAATAGAACCGTTATCTAATTTGGCATTAGAAACTCCAAGCCCTTATGTTATTTTATATATACACACACACACATATATAATCGGGGTCGGGGAATTGGGGCGGGGAGACACTAATCATATACTCCACCGCCATCCCCAAAATATTTATAAAAAAATTCTCATTCCACGCCCCGGCCCCGAAAATTCCCGAATCCCTGATCTGAAGGGGGTGGTGATCTGATCGGGGTTAGACGGACCAGGATTAATGCTCATCCCTATTTAATTAATTAAGACTGAAAAATGAAAAATAAAATAAGAGAGCCTATTTGTTACTAATTCGTCTCAGTCCTTGAGTGTTAACACTTACGCTGTGCTCCAGAGTTTGAAAATTGAAAGAAAAGAAGTGAAGAGAAGGCGTTGTGACGCCCTCAATCTCGGTATTAGGAAATGAGGACCCACACACCTTTAATCTACTAATTAAATAAGCATAAACCCTGATTAGCTACTAACAGGATCAAACAGGATAAAGTATGAGACAAGATTACAACTACCAATCATAAAATATAACTTACAACCCCAAAATAAAACCAAATATACATAGTCGATCCCGGCTTGGAATCGACAGATAACCCATTGTATCTTTAAAACTCTTTGGTTAAGCGCTTGCTCACTCAAAAACTTTACTACCTGCTCTGGCAACCGGAAGCCCTCAACACGATAGGGACCACCAGGTACGCTCTTACGAGTAGTGCGCCTAAGCCTGACCATCTTCTTGCTTAACTGTCATAGTTAGATTAAAACAAAACATATGAGTATAAAACTCAGCAAGTAACTAAACAGTAGTTCTACAATATAAAATCCATATTATGCTTTACTGATCTCAGGGCATTCTACTTTATCAATTCTAGGTGGCAGGTTTATATCTTTCAGGTTATAAAAAGGGGTTATGAAGAAAATTTTGGGCTTTCAAGGAACAAGGCTCAAAGCAGGGTGAAAGCCAACATTCATCACAAATCATTAACAGGATCACAAATGATCTTTCAAATGGAACGCGACAATCTTTTCATTATAAGGAATCAATCATATGATCAACAGAATCAAAATCAGGGTTCATAAGCTACAAGCTTCACAATATCACAATCAACTATTTACAAAGCAACAAACCTTTTTAAATTTTCAAAGAATCAATTACTGAATAGGAAATTTCAATTCCTTTTAAAATCATTAAGGAACCCTTGATTGGACCACTTTATCTTTCATTTCATAATAATACGGGTGATCAGCCCGTACCGACCTCCATCCGATCTTTAAGGTACCAATGGCATAATTTTAGCCTTAAACTGGACTAGCCCCGCTAGCCTCTTACTATGACTGGACTAGTCCCACTACCCTCTTACGTCCCAATCCAATCCATCAGGAATTCGTTTGGAAAACCTTGAGTTGGAAAAAGGTAGGTTTACTAAATTCATTTTATCATTACCAAGAATATGAAATCATTCGGACTCTTTCAAGTCGAAACTCATTCTTAAGTTTAATTTCAAGAATTCAAAGTTAAGGGAATAAATCAGGGATAAGCAAAGTTCAATTCTAGGGATCTTGATCAATGATAACATGGTACTCAAGTTAGGGAAATCAAAACCGTTTCAAGGATCAATAGAGGATAAGGTAAACAAGGAATGAAACATCATTACAAGGGGTTCGTAAAGGTACTTATAGGGTTTATAACAATTCATTGTATAACAAATAATCAGAATAGGAAAAAGGGGTTACCAAAGGGTTGGATCAATAAGCTTATCAATAACAAATTCATAAGATTAATGACAGGGTATCAATAACAGGGGTACATTACTTTAATAGTTCAATACTCTACTTGGCATGAACACTATCCTCTCTATAACCATTTACACAAGTAAAAAGAGTTACTTGCCTGAATTCGCTTTCCTGAAGGTTGAACTACTACCACCTTGTAAACCTTTTCCTTTCCTAGCCTGAATGCCCTCACGCTCCGAATTTACAATCCAAAACCAAAACCTTAATTAGTTTCTTAACTCACATTCCCGTAACACTTAACTTTCCCTTTAAACGTAATACCCTAAGGGTATGCATATATGTTGGTGAGACTACGTAGCTGTATGAACAGTTACGTGATAACTCAACACGATAACAATACTAGAATAGGACAGGTTAATAATACTACGTCTACATAATAAATCAGGAAGAATGAAGACAAGGCAAATACAAAGAATCAGAAGATTAGAAGAAAGCCTGAAGTCTGTCTACAGGTCACTGAAAGAAGTTCATTAATATGATCATGCCTCAGTGAAGAACAAAGGGTAAAGACTTTCAGGGTTTCAG
Source organism: Apium graveolens (assembly GCF_009905375.1). NCBI lineage: Eukaryota > Viridiplantae > Streptophyta > Magnoliopsida > Apiales > Apiaceae > Apium > Apium graveolens. Next base: position 215,794,683 of record NC_133653.1, on the reverse strand, counting down.
AAATGTTGAAGATTCAGTATACAAGTGCTACCGGAAGATTTCAGTGTATTGGCATTGATTGAAGATAGACAGTGTTCGAAGCATAGGAATCTGGAGAATTGAAGACAGGGTATAGACATAGGTTAATTAAGATGTTGTCTAAAGTACCGAAAAGGATTCCAGTGAAAGTACAGTTGTTTATTGACAATCAGTGTCTGAAGCAATAAAGTTGAGGCAAGCTTAACAATGTAATCAAGGCTATAATACCAAGACCTGAATCGGGGTTAGTCGTCTGTGAACCAGACCAGTTGCACTAGGCATCAACAGCTCGTGAAAGGAATCTGTGTATTATTTATAGAAGAATTGTTAAGTTGAGGAACGTACTTGGATTGAACGTTTATCTGTTAAAGTACGAGATGAGGTGCGCGGGGTATACAGCTAAACAGCTTAGGGGACTGGCGAAGTTCAAAGTTTAATTAGTAAATTAAATAAAATTATTTAATGGACTTTAATATAATTTATTTAATAAACTTAAATTGATTTATCTTATAAACATTAAATAAGTTTATTTTATAAATCTAAATTAGTTTATTTACATAAGTTATATTTAAGTTTATTTTATAAATTAATTTAGTTACAATTTAAACTTAAAAGGAAAAAGAAAAAGAAAATACAAAAAGAAAACAAAAAAAAAGAAAAGAGAAAAAGAAAAGGAAAATAGAAAAAGAAAACAAAAAGGAAATGAAAAAGAAAATGAAAAGGTTAAAAGAAAAAAAGGAAAAAAGGAAACCAAGGGTGTTATTCCCTGGTCGCCACAGAAGGAGAAGGTGACATGAGGTTTATTTACCAAGTACATTTACATGTACTTGGTGTACAAGTGAATAAGGGGTTTGTCGCCACAGGAGATTCCCCCTCCCCTCCTTGTCGCCGCACACTCCTTGTCGCCACAGAGAAAAGCTGTCGCCACAAAGAGCTCCTCAATTCTCACCACACAATTTTATTGTGTATAAAGTCTACATTTTGCAGCAGAAGATAATCATCCATTCATTCTGAATTATTTACTGTTAATCTTCTCTCCCAAAAGAGAAGTGAAAATGGTAGCATTGATTTACAGAGAAGCTCAAGCTATTTGTATATCCGTTTAACTTCTCACTAGAGTAACGTTATAATGCCGATTTAACTCTTGTATATTCTTAGGGGTATTATAATCGTTACCCGGTAATTAAATTCTAGTACAAACAAAAGCTAGATTATTGTATAGGATTTGATCTGTAAATCTTTGTAGAAGTTAGGAACTTTGTTGTTCTTAGATTGTAGCCGGTTAATTTATTTACCGGAGTGTAGCAACACCCTCGAGGATTTATATACGAATATATATTTCCCCGAATATCTTGTGTTCCTCGTTTTTATCGTTCCAAACACTATTCCTCTCAAGAACACGAAACCACTAACCGAGCACTAAATATTTTATCCGCTAAAGATTCGAAAGAATTTTTAATTTAGTGATTATCGTATTCAACCCCCCCCCCTCTACTATAATTCGGGACCTAACAATTGGTATCAGAGCTGACTGATTGATACACAAATCAGGATCCTCAGATAAATTTATTTTATTAATTTGAATTTACATAATTTATTTTTATAAATTTGATTTAGGAAATTTATTCTATAAATTTAATTTAAATGAGTTTATTATTTAAACTTGAATAAGTTTATTTTATAAACTTGATTTAAATATATTTATTTTATAAATTTGATTTAAATTAATTTATTATTTAAATTATTCTAAACAAGAATTTTTAATTTATTTTATTTTTCGGGTACCAGTTCTTAATTCTAGTAAAATTGCCTGCCAGTTTCGCGTTTTTTTCTTCCTACCATTTTCTTAATTAGCTATCATTTGTAGTAGATACAAGTTAAATGATCAAGTGGCTTTGGCAGCAAATTTTCATGTACATATCTTGGTTTGGTGTTGAAGGAAATGGGTTGGCTGAGCAGTAAACAGAATGCACGGAGAGTGACAACACGCGCCAGGAAATTGTCTGTAGGTTGACACGCACGCGCGGGATTAAAGGCGGTAGGCTGCTAAGCATCACGCGCGACAAACTGGTTGGCTTTGTCCAACTCAACTCTGTTGCGACTTGTTCTAGTCGCCATAGAGGAAATCGCCACAGACGAATAAGTCCCGCGCAGGTAGTCGCCGCACAAAACAAGGCATCGCCATACAGAGTGATCGCCGCATGAGCTCATGCCTTGAGTCGCCACAACCTCACTTAAACATTTTTTTCCCTAATTTTTTTTCTGATCTATTTATTTTTTCTATAAAATTTAAATTTCTTTAATTTAAATTTTTCTTAGATAATAATTTACGTTATATTTAATTTTTAAGAAAATTCGAAATTCTTGAAAATTAGATTTTATGTAAATATTTATTTTTGATTAATTTATTTTCTAAGAAAATTAAAATATTAGAAATTTAATTTTTTCTTAAATATTAAATTAAGGGTACTCAAGGATTGGTAGATTCAGGATTCCTCCGGGCTTTTATAGTGGATTTTAATCTTTTGAAGAAAACGAAGACCATGTGCTATTCAGACGGAAATTTCCCGCATACGGAAATTACAGATAATGGTTTTCTTACTCCAATGGAATTGATTTCAAGACCTACATACAAAAATTGTGGAACTTCCTCAAAGGCTTACTCCATAGGATACCACTGGGTTTTCAGACGCAGGAAATGAATGAAATTTCTACGGGTACAGTTTTTATCGGAGATTTTAAGACAACTCTATGATTCCAGATTATACAATCACACAGTGGTTTGTACCAATGCTATTTTTATCCGGGAATCAATGAAATCATACAGGCAGGAATTTTGGAGGTCAGAGAGAATAGTGGGGACAAACAAATATCTCAGTTACAGACATTAAAGTTGGAACCTCGGGATAGAATGTAAGAGTTACTGATAGCTGAATTAAAGGAAGCTTAGGTAGAATTACTAGAGGGACTGGATTTCAGGGCAGTGTTTCACTTGTCAGGAAAGTTTGGTCGCATCAGATTCACAAGGAGTACATAAGCTATATCCAAGGATCAAGCCTATCAATTCTGAAGCAGAGATTCTTACAGATTCAGTTCAAGAGGTGATTACAAGACTGAGATTGGGACATAAACAAGATTTGATAGCTACGGTTATGACAAGACATATGTGTCAAGTAATTATCAGGAGTTTTGCTACAACAGAACAAGAAGCTTGATAAACAAGGATGAGTAGGGATTCAGTTGAAGAGTTGTGACAAAGGTGGAATGCTTTCTTAGGGAAGCAGCCAATCAAAACTTATAGTGCACGGGAAAGAGTTGGGATGGATCAGATGACGAGAATAATGAACATCTTGCTTTCATAGCAATCTCTGAAGATGGTTCAACTCATATATCTCAGGTTTCAAATTCTTGAACCACTGCAATACTTTGCTCTCAATATTCAATGCATGATAAGATCATAATGTTTAAATGTTTAACACTCGCATAAGCATAATAGCATCACACATAGATAATGTTGAACTAGTTTACTAGATTATTTTTCTGGTAACTAGGAATGATGTTTACTTGTGCATGTTACATTAGATGATCTTAAATGTAACGTCTGAGAAATATTATGTAATTATTTTTATCAATAAATAATTATTATGTGATTTTTGTGTGAATTTTGGTGAATTGTTTGATAATTGATGTTAATATTTGGATGTGTATTCTTGATGAAGAGTTAAATATTTTAATCTTTATTTATCTAGAATTAAATCTAGATAATTTTGGTATTTTTCTGGTAATTTTTGGAATATTATATAATTTTATAAGGATTTATAGAATTAATAATGATTATTTTTACATAATTATAAAATTACTTTTTAGAATCAGAAATCGTCCCACTTCAATCATTTTTGCGTTTTTACAACCCGAAACTCTTCCGAAAAATCCTTCCTAACCTAATCTGATAATTCTGAACATTTTTCATGTTTTGACTTTTTCGACCCGGGGTACGGTTTGACCTGTACGGGTCCCGGTGTGAAATTGTCGATACGCAAATCATTTTATATATCGATAAGAATCCAGATTCTCAAAAGGCGAGACATTATCACCTTAATTTCGTTTAAAGTATTTTATAGGAAGCTCTGTGTTGAAAATTATCCAATTCTGATATTAAAATCGTATCGTGTTTTTAGTTACTTAGCAGCTAAGTAACCTATTTTCGAATCTGATGTGTAAATATAATTATCAAATTATTAAATAAATAAGATATGTGAGGATAGTGATTTGATGTTAAGCTTAAGCGATTATCTGAGTTAGGGTATTTCAACCCTGTAGGTTTTAGTTGGAAGACCCGAGACGTGACATCGGACTAGGAACGATCTAGTGATTAAACGTCGAGATCAACGAAGTTTCAACTGAAGAGTCTGAATGTTGGGATCGTATCCGGAATAGGATAGTAGTTTGACGATAAAGCCGAACGTTCAAGTTAAACCAAAGTCAACTAGTAATAGCGGTTAAAGCTTATCGAGGCAAGTATTCCTGAACTTTCTTTTAAATACTGCAAGCATTCCTGATTTTCTTTTAAATTACTGCAATTATTTCTTCGATCCTATTCTAAGTTCAGAATAGTTAAATTGTTTTACATTTCGCTGCAATTACTCTGATTATGCATGTTCATTTATTCTTGTTCCTATAATTCGATTGCTCTCTTGAGCAAATACTCATTCTTTCGGGTTATTTGCGAACCCTGAATTGGGATGTTTTGAATTCAAAATGATTTGATATCAAAATACTCCATGGGCTGGATAATGATGACATTTTGGGGATTAAGTGTCTTAATCCTGAGGACCGGGATATGACTGGTGCCTCGAGATGGGCCGTAGTACCTGGATATCCGACCGGATCTATATATTGAGATATAGATCTGCATTATATTCTGACTGATCAGCAGAATATAGATGCGAACTAGTGTCCAGTCTAATTTGTTGTTGATCGCCATTAACGACAATCTCTTTCGAAAGGTTTTCATGATTCCAAAACCGGACAGAACCCTGATTCAGGAGATGAATCGGGGAATCGCTTGTCAATTTTAAATTTATAGTTAAAGGCTGGTGACAACCAACATTTATTCGCTCCACTCATTCAAAATAGAATTGTTTAAAATTATTTTGAGATTTTGTCCGGAAGTTTTCTTTGATATTAATGTTTGAAACTCAAATTATATACTTGTTGGGCATTTTTGGCTCACTCTTGCTTTGTCAATTCTTATTTCTGCCAGAAACAGATAAGGATAATAATGAATAGCTTAGATAGACAGCAGAAGTTCGAGAAATCTCCGCTGCGAGAGGTTGAAGAAGTTAGAAGAATATTATACGAGCATTAGTTCAAAGGTATTTACATTTGTATTTTAGTTGTTGAAAGTTGTAGAAGATTAGATTCTTGTTTCATACCATAACCTGTAAACGATCCAGATAAAAGGGGTTAATTGAATATTCTTTTATTTTATGTAAAGATTGTTTTGTGACACCAAATCTTGACCCCGGATTTGGGTTGTTATATTAAATATGTGTTTGAATATTTGTTGAACATGATTAATTGCCTTAGTGAGGTATATGTTTTCCAGCATGTAAGACCTTTGTTTATGCTCATCTCCTGTATCCTATTACAATGTGTTTTATTCTTTTAATCTGAATTATTTGTTAAGATGTATTAGTTTATTATTTGATTGAGATAGCTAGATGAGATTTATCAACGGGATTAGACTAGATAGAATTAGTGATTTATTTGTTAATTCTGTTTGTTCCATATCATGCTTGTCTTGCTTAATTCTTATGTGTAATATTTCTGAATGAATGCCATGTATTCTTAATACAATGCTTGCTTATTTCAATACCATAAATGCATCTCTTAGTACTTGAATTAATTATAGAAAAATCATGTTTAGGATTACAATAGGGCAAAGACTGCTAGTCCTCCTTATGTAAGGTTGGAACCATTTTTCTCTTAGCATAGGGACAAATCTGTCAAGGGTATTAAAATGGAGAAAATGGTCAGTCAAAGACAAGAATTAGCATGATAAGGTTGCAGTTGTTGTTATCTCTATTTATAATAATATCTCTAATCCATCTGGACCCAAACTGATAAGTTGGGTACCAAGAACTGTTAATCCATTTGTGAGTGCAGGACATAATAGGTTAATTGATTCATATGTATTCTTAATAATTCATACTAAAGGCATATGATCAAAGAAAGAGCCTCACAATCAAATGTGATTGACAAAAGCTATTCCGTCAATAATTTTTGGAGATGACAACAAAGGTTTTAATTACGGGACAATCTATGTAGAAAAGGGATGTCATCATGGATTCAACAATTGCTATCATTGATAACAACTAATCATTGGAGTCACTGATAACAGTTGAAGCAACTTCCTTTCTGGAGAATCAAGGCATAAATCCTCTGTTAGGTCACACACACACTGTAGAGGGGGTGAATACAGTGTATAGTATAATCAAATCGAACTTTAATAACTCAAGTAACAGAAAACAAACTTTATTGAAACAATAAACTCTGTTACAGTATGGAACTGTTCTCTCTCAGTGATGAACAAATATCACGAGAGCTGCTAGGGTTACAATAAATAATCTTCTCGATTGTGATAACACTTATAGTGTAAACCCTATATCTGTGTTTATATACTACACAGTTACAAGATAATCGCTAATCGATATTGAATTTAATTCTGCTTCCTAAAATATATCAATCAGATATCTTTTCTTCCAAGTATTCTATTCTTCATAAAATTCCTTCTTCATGCATATCTCTTCTTATGTTTGTCTCGATATTCTTTCCTTTAACCAGCTGCCTTCCTTATCTGAACGTCCTTCGTGAAAGGAATATGTCCTAAGTCCAATCATGTATTAGGATTTAGGAATAACTTTTATGTAATCTGTTTTGATTTCATTGATATTAATAAAAGACTTGTTTTGTTTTTATTACGGGCTCTATCTATTTAAGTGTTTAAATAAGATATACCATAGTTTAGAGTAAAGCTTTTATGGATTATGATGAGATCATAATAGTGAGACCTAAAAGATGATAACTCTAAACTTAAATAGTTCTTGGTCATAGAATTACTAACTGGTAATTAATAATCCGCAAAGATCGGTACATACTATGCTTGCTTCATTTTGAAGGATGTTTGTTCTCATAGATATTTGTGTTGTGACACTATAACTAGTATGTAGGTGCTTATTATAGAATAAGTTCACTGAACATGACTCGCACAGCTGAACAACTGATGGAGTTCACTCACGTGTCAGCAGTTGTTCACATAGTGATAGTTGTACAAGTATCCTTAGACTTGTAGTCATCATAGTCATCTTGTGTACACTGAACTATGCTTTGGTTTAGTTCTTAGTCTCCAGGGACAATTATTAGGGCTCTACTGGGTATAAGAATTTGTACACGAAGATAGTGTATGATCAATAAAGGATCTACCCCTTCCAGTGAAGGAAGCGAATGTTCAAGGCTGATCCGCTTATGCTAGTTCAGGAATCTCTGGCCAGAGTGAATGAAATTAGAAAGGAGTTTCTAATTTGCATAGAACTAAGCATAGTAAATGGTAAGCAAGTGATTAAATTAGATAGGCTTGACACGAGATCCATGCCTTGTATTTAATCAGGACATTGTAGGGTAGAAGGAGTTTATTGTACGGTAACTATTCTCTGAATAGGTTCTTGGTATTCTGAGCAGTGAATTCGTATTATCCGGATAGTCGCGATATGCTGAGAAGTATCCCTCACGATGTAGAATAAAAATATGATTAATTAATTAATCATATTTAATAAATTAGAGAATTTATATAAATAATGATAAAATAGTTTTATTATTATTTATTTCTACTACCGGCTTAATATTGAACCTACAGGGTCACACCATAAAAAGAGAATGATTTAATGGTGGAGGAATTAATTAATAATGGTTGATAATTATTTATTTATGAAATAAATAATTAATTGGCAAATTTAATAATAGATTAAATGAGATTTAATTGATTATAAATCAATTAAGAAAAGTTCTTAATATTATTAATTAAAAATTTAATTTTTGGAAATTAAATCAAGAGAGAGAATTATTTCTAAAGTGTTTAGAAAAAGGATTAATAATTAAAAGGTATTTTAATTATTAATGAGAATAATAAATGGGATAATAATAATAATATTTTATGGGAAAATTTCAGCTGAAAATTTGCCTATAAATATACTATTATAAACCCTATTTTTATTCTAACCCGAACCCAAAATTTTTAGAAAAACCTAATTCTCTCCACCTCCACCTCCTCCTCCTCCTCCTTAACGTCATTTTCTTGGTGGATACCGGTGGAGTGCTTCACGTTTGAGGAGCAGCTGCTAAGGATCTCCGATCGTTGCTTTTGGATCGCTATTAAAGGTTAGTAATCGATTCATATGTTTTAATCACGATTTATATGCTTTTATTTGGATTTTGTATGTGTAAAAGTATTTTACCATGCCTCCGCTGCGATTAAAAATCCAACAATGGTATCAGAGCATAGATTGTATGCGTATAGATCTGTGGTAAAAAGTTCAGAATTTTATGTGCTTGTATGAATTAATTATGATTTTTACAAGTTATATTATGGATTAATTATGTCTGATGAGAAATCGTTTCTCAGAATAATTTTGAATGTTGATCTGGGTTCTACAAGTGTTGTAGATCGTCTGGGTATTTTTCTTATAATTTTCTGATGTATAGATTTTTTATTATGAATTTTGAAAGATCTTGCAATTAAATTCGTAATTAAATAATCATGTATATATATATAATATAAAGTATGTATATATCTGTTGTTGTCTGCTATTATTTGTGTTGAATGCACGGAAAGTAGTAAAGAGAATGTCTGGCGCGGCGATCGAGAGAAAAAGCAACGGCGGCTACTGCAGGCGCGTGCGGCGAACGCGCGCGCGCGCGGGGTGTCGCGCATTCCGGGAATGCGTTACACCCTGTGGCACATTCACGGAATGCGTTACACCTTTTAATGGCTTAAAACGGTTGTAATGCATTACCAGAATGCGTTACAGGGCTTGTAACGCGTTCTTGTAATGCGTTACAGCCCGTCTGTCCACATTAAATTTGATTTTTTGGGAGTTTCGTAACTCCGTTTTGGGCGTGCAATATATCGTTGGATTCGTTTTTCCGAGACGGATCTAATGGAGTGATCAAATTTTAGTTTATATAAAAGTTTTGAACTGTTCATATTTCCGAAAGTGTTTTAAAGCTGTTTTTAACTGTTTTAATTGCTTTTAAATGCTTCATGTGATACATAGAGATGTATAATGCTTAGACCAATATGCTAGATGATGTAACATGCCTACCTTGACATTTAGTCATGTTTATATATGTGATATATGCTTAGTTTATCATGCGATGATAGATTTAGGTGAACTTAAATAAACATAAGGCGCTTGTTAGACAATCTAGTATAGTGAAATTGTTTCATAACCTTAATAATAATATTATGAATACAATCATGAGATTCTCGTGTTTATGAAACACGTAATTGAATATGAATTTTTGATATGAGAGAGAGGATGATTCTGTCAACAACAAATTTCTATCTGTAAGAAAGGGTTATTAAGTGACGCCTCTTGACAATGCTCCACCCGATCTGGGAATCATCTGATTATTGATTATTGATTTGAAATATTTAATTTAAAAGGAAGAATCTCTTTATAATATGATTATGATTATAACGTAATATAATCCCTCTAAAATTAAATAATATCAAGTAGTAATTGGCCAATGATACAAAGGGCTTGTGTCGGTCATAGCCTTCCAACATGATAGAAAAGTAGTTCTTATTTTTAAATCATTGTCGGTTCGTGCTACAGCCGAGGGCTTTGATTTCGAAATAAGAAATACTTGTCTATTACATAGAGATGTGTACATTGAATAAGAATCTAAAGGTCGGTACGTGCCACAGCCGTGGGCCTTTGGGGACTGATTCAATTGTACGGAATGTTGGGTTAGACTTGACTTAGAATATTGAGTTTGTCGTGCCACAGCCGTGACTCAATTATTCAAGAGGCTAAAGTTTGATTAGGGAATAACATAAGATGTAATTGACAAGAGTTGTCTGCCTATTGAACATTATATGGCGGTTCGTGCTACAGCCGGGGTTGTGTAATGGAATGTAGGATCCCTATTCCCACTAGCATTATGAATGCTTAATTTTTTCATGTAGGGGGTTGAATAAATTAGATAAACTAGTGGGAGCCACTTATAAATAAAGACCCGATTCATATAGTGTTTTTAAAATGAAATTGAATATTTGCTAAGTGTTGTTACAATATACATTATGTCTTCTATACTATCACTCAGGAGCATACTGGATGCTCACAAGTTGACTGGTCCTAATTATGCTGACTGGCTTCGAAACTTGAGAATTGTTCTCAGGATTGAGAAGCTGGAATACATGATTGACTCACCTAAGCCTACTGAACCTGCTAGTGATGCACATAATGATGAACATGTTGTGTATCGTAAGTGGGTAGATGATGCAAATGTTGCTCAATGCATCATGCTAGCTTCCATGAACATTGAGCTACAGAAGCAACATGAGCATATGGATGCTCACACTATCCTCATGCATCTACAAGAGTTGTATGATGTGGCAGGGAGGACAGCTCGATATGAGATATCGAAGGAGCTGTTCGGTTGTAGGATGTCTGAGGGATCATCTGTGAATGACCATGTACTTAAGATGATCAATTTGATTGAACGTCTTGGACAACTTGGTTTTGCCATGGATGGGGAGCTGAGCCAAGACTTGGTCGTGCAATCGCTTCCGAGTTCGTTCTCGCAGTTTGTTGTGAACTTTCACAAGAATAAGTTGGATGTCAGCCTGCCTGAACTCCACAACATGTTGAAAACTGCGGAATCGAATTTTCCCCCTAAGAAGAGTTCTGTTCTTGTAATTGGTGAATGTTCCAATCCTAAGAAAATGAAGAGGAACCCTTCCAAGAAGAAGAAAGGATGTGAGAAAATGCCGGTTCCACCAAAAGCTGAAGACCCCAAGAGCAAAGTTGTTTGCTTTCACTATAACAAGGTGGGGCACTGGAAGAGGAACTGCAAGGTTTACCTTGCAGAATTGAAGAAGAAGAAGGGTAGTGAGAGTACCGCTTCTGATTCAGGTATGTTCATGATAGAAGTGAATATGTCAATAAATCAAATTTCTACTTGGGTATTAGATACCGCCTGTGGTTCTCATATCTGCAATTTGTTGCAGGGACTAAGGAGAAGTAGGACTCTTGAGAAAGAGGAGGTGATTCTACTGATGGGAAATGGAGCAAGAGTTGCTGCTAAAGATGTAGAATCATTTCATTTACATATGCCTACGGGCAAGACTATTGTTTTAAATAATTGTTATTTTGTTCCCTCGATTGTGAGGAATATTATTTCTATTCCCATGTTAGACTTGGATGGATTTTCATTTATTATTGAGAATAATGAATGTTCTATTCTTAGAGATAATATTCTTTATGGACGTGGTACTTTAAATAATGGTCTGTATGAATGTGACATAATTTACTTCAGATTGAACAAACTAATAAAAAAAAGGGATGATGAAAATCTCACTTCATTGTGGCACTGCAGTCTCCATTTAGTAGACATGGAGAGAGGGCTGCAAATTTGCTAGGAATGGTACACACAGATGTATGTGGACCAATGTCTACGCATGCCATGGGTGGATTTTCATACTTCATGACTTTCATGGATAATAGATCTAGATTCGGATATGTGTTTGATGAAACACAAGTCTGAAGCCTTTAAAAAGTTCAAAGAGTATAAGTATGAAGTGGAGAAATAAACCAAATATAGTATTATAATTCTTCGATTAGATCGAGGTGGTGAATACTTGAATGAGAGTTTCTGGATTATCTCAAAGTAAATGGTATAGTCTCCCAGTGGACGCCTCTAGATTGGTATCTGAAAGGAGAAATCGAACTTTGTTAGACATAGTTCGGTCCATGATGAGATATACAAATCTTCCAGTATTTCTATGGGGTTATGCATTGGAAACCTCAGCATATTTACTAAATAAGGTGCCTTCCAAATCTGTTCCTCAAACTCCGTATGAGATATGGAAAGAAAGGAAACCGAGTCCTAAACACGTTAAGATTTGGGGATGTCCAGCTTATGTCAAGTAAGTTGACCCAGATAAGCTGGAATATCGATTCATATAATGTAGTTTTGTGGGATATCCTAAAGAGACTTTAGGGTATTACTTTTACACCGATCATCGGGTGTTTGTCTCCAGACATGCTACCTTCTTGGAAAAGGAGTTTATCCTTGAAGGAAACAGTGGGAGCAAAATTGAACTTGATAAAGTTCAAGAAACACAAACTACTACGGATCAAGTGGAAACACCTGTTCTGACTGAACAACCTTCTGTGGAACAACCCATTCGTAGGTCAGGGAGAGTGTCTCGCCAACCTGAGAGGTAATATGGCCTTGTCATTGAGAATGACAATGAGTTGTCGATCATTGATAATGATGACCCTGTGACCTATAATGAGGCTATGAGTAGTGTTGACTCAGAGAAATGGCATTGTGCCATGAAATCCGGAATGAACTCTATGTATACGGGATACAAAAGAATGATTAGAGCAGATGGCCAGGTGGAGACCTTTAAGGCCAGGCTTGTGGCAAAAGAATTCAAACAAAGGCAATGGATTGACTTTGATGAAACCTTTTACCTGTAGCCCTGTTATAATCAGTTCGGATTTTGCTTGCGAATGCTGCTTACTACGACTATGAGATCTGGCAAATAGCGAGATGGTTTTCTTTCCAAGAGAAATGAAAACCTAGTGTGTAAGCTGCTGCGAACCATATGTGGTTTAAAGCAAGCTTCTCGTAGATGGAACATCCATTTTGATGAGACAATCAAAGAGTTTGGTTTTATGAAAAACGTAGATGAACCATGTGTCTACGAAAGGGTTAGTGGGAGCGCGATAACATTTCTTGTGTTGTATTGAAATAGAGTTGACACACATAACAACATAGCAGACCCACTCACAAAGCTACTTTATGAAAGTAACTTTGATCGTCATAAAGACTAGATGGGTATTAGATACCAGAGTGATTGGCTTTAGTACAAGTGGGAGATTGAAAGGAATATGTCCTAAGTCCAATCATGTATTAGGATTTAGGAATCACTTTTATGTAATCTGTTTTGATTTCATTGATATTAATAAAAGACTTGTTTTGTTTTTATTACGGGCTCTATCTATTTAAGTGTTTAAATAAGATATACCATAGTTTAGAGTAAAGCTTTTATGGATTATGATGAGATCATAATAGTGAGACCTAAAAGATGATAACTCTAAACTTAAATAGTTCCTGGTCATAGGATTACTAACTGGTAATTAATAATCCGCAAAGATCGGTACATACTATGCTTGCTTCATTTTGAAGGATGTCTGTTCTCATAGATATTTGTGTGGTGACACTATAGCTAGTATGTAGGTGCTTATTATAGAATAAGTTCACTGAACATGACTCGCACAGCTGAACAACTGATAGAGTTCACTCACGTGTCAGCAGTTGTTCACATAGTGATAGTTGTACAAGTATCCTTAGACTTGAGGTCATCATAGTCATCTTGTGTACACTGAACTATGTTTTGGTTTAGTTCTTAGTCTCCAGGGACAATTATTAGGGCTCTACTGGGTATAGGAATTTGTACACGAAGATAGTGTATGATCAAGAAAGGATCTACCCCTTCCCAGTGAAGGAAGCGAATGTTCAAGGCTGATCCACTTATGCTAGTTCAGGAATCTCTGGCCATAGTGAATGAAATTAGAAAGGAGTTTCTAATTTGTATAGAACTAAGCATAGTAAATGGTAAGCAAGTGATTAAATTAGATAGGCTTGACACGAGATCCATGCCTTGTATTTAATCAGGACATTATAGGGTAGAAGGAGTTTATTGTACGGTAACTATTCACTGAATAGGTTCTTGGTATTCTAAGCAGTGAATTCGTATTATCCGGATAGTCGCGATATGCTGAGAAGTATCCCTCACGATGTAGAATAAATATGATTAATTAATTAATCATATTTAATAAATTAGAAAATTTATATAAATAATGATAAAATAGTTTTATTATTATTTATTTCTACTACCGGCTTAATATTGAACCTACAGGGTCACACCATAAAAAGAGAATGATTTAATGGTGGAGGAATTAATTAATAATGGCTGATAATTATTTATTTATGAAATAAATAATTAATTGGCAAATTTAATAATTGATTAAATGAGATTTAATTGATTATAAATTAATTAAGAAAAGTTCTTAATATTATTAATTAAGAATTTAATTTTTGGAAATTAAATCAAGAGAGAGAATTATTTCTAAAGTGTTTAGAAAAAAGGATTAATAATTAAAAGGTGTTTTAATTATTAATGAGAATAATAAATGGGTTAATAATAATAATATTTTATGGGAAAATTTCAGCTGAAAATTTTGCCTATAAATATACTATTATAAACCCTATTTTTATTCTAACCCGAACCCAAAAAATTTAGAAAAACCTAATTCTCTCCACCTCCTCCTTAACGTCGTTTTCTTGGTGGATACCGGTGGAGTGCTTCACGTTTGAGGAACAGCTGCTAAGGATCTCCGATCGTTGCTTTTGGATCGCTATTAAAGGTTAGTAATCGATTTATATGTTTTAATCACGATTTATATGCTTTTATTTGGATTTTGTATGTGTAAAAGTGTTTTACCATGCCTCCGCTGCGATTAAAAATCCAACACTTCGGTACTTAAGTTCTGATATCCATCTTCTGATAATTATCTCCTGATAATATAAATACTTATATCCTTAAGTCCTGACTTCCAGTAAGTACTGATTTATCCTGTTTAAGTAAGATCTGAAAACTAAACATAAATCACAATAGCCATGACATTATCAAATATATCTAACAATCTCCCCCAACTTGTAAATTAGAATAATATACAAGTTTAACAGATATTTGATGATGTCAAAAACATTAAGTACAAATGCATGAGAATTTGACTAGATAACTACAGCTTACAGTCCTTAAAGCTTTACCAATCTTTAACTTGTGATAACAACTTCAGTCTGTATTCATATCAGAATTTAAGCAGTTGTAGATCTTGACTTGGCTTCATCTTCTGATCTCTCTGATATCAGGAGTTGTTCTGAGATAGTTCTTCAACAAACATCTCTCAGCATATCTGAGTTCATCAATCATCCTCCTTTTAGCATCTTTAAGTTCTGCAGAATCTTCACCAGTTTGAAAGATTGTAGCCCTAAGATCATTAATTTTAGCTTTCTTTATGTCCTGATCCAGTCTGATCAAATATGCCTTGTCAGACTCAAGATTGAATTCCACAGCCCTATAACCCAGAAAGGTAGTTATAATCTTAGCAGAATTGGGCTTTATCTCAACAATATCACCCTTATGATCTCTGTACTTTGGAAGATATGAGCTGTCAGACTTAATAGAATAAAGCTTTTTCTGTTTCTGAATTTGACTCTTCAAAAAGTTTGCAGCACTTTCTGTTATTTTGTCATTCACTTGAAGTAAGAATAATACATGTTCCAGCTCTTCAAAATACTTCAGTGGAATGGCATTTTCCCTTATATGATAAACCCTACCATCTGTCATGAAGTACAACAAGATGTGTTCTTTCAAGTAGGTATGGTAAACCATTTGTACAGATTCCAGTTGATTCAATCTTTCAGGAGTTGATCCAATACCGGGTTCACTTAAGGAAGTTGGATCATTGGTAGTGTTCTGTATTCTTCTTTCATCAGCACTTCCCAATCCAGTTTTATCTCTTGCTTCCTTTCCAGTAACCACTCTTCCTTCAAAACCACTTGCAGCAGTCTTCAAAGGTTGAGTCTGTTTGGCTTTAGTGAATACTGGTAGGAGTGTCTTTAATTTATCGGAACTAACTATTTCTTGACTCTGAACAACTTGAGCCATGTCAGAGGTTGTCTTAAAAACTTTTCTTGAAGTCAGAGCAAGATCAGCATCTTCATCAGTAATTTCTTCATTCACAGGAGGCACATAAACCTTGATAGGTTCACCAACTTTCTCTTTGCCCTTGGACCTTGGATCTATCTGCAGTTGTGATTTAGCCATGGTTGCTTCAGGATTTGTCCTTTCTTTTATCACAATGCCTTTGAGTTTTGGAAGTTTCTTTTTATCAGAAGCTTCAGCTTTAGATTTGACTTTTTCTGATTTAAGTCTAGCTTCTTCTTCCATCAGACTCTCCAAGTCCATTCCTGGATTTTCCTTAAGAAATAACTGTCTTGATATTTCTTCATCAAGATCTAAAAGTTCATCAGAACTTATCCTTTTACCAGTAGCAGAAGTAATTCTTTTTCCAGCATCAGAACTTGTCCTGTGACTTGTGATTTCAGCTTTTCTTGATGAGAAACCTCTACCTTGACTATGACCTCCACCCATTCCAGAGTTTCCCTGGTCATCTTTTTCATCATTCTTCCCCTTCAGTGTCTTATCAGTTTTGCATTTGGACTTAATTACTTTCTCCCCCTTTTTGGCATCAGCAGGTAACATAAGAGAGACAAGCAATTCCACTGAGGCTTGGATTTCATCAAGTTGAGATTGCTGAGAAGCTTGATTTTTCAAAATATCATCAATCTGAGATTGTTATTTCTCTTGAGTCTTCTCAATATAAGCAACTCTGTCAAAGGTAGGTTGGAAGAATTTTTTCTTGTCAATTTTCTGAACTTGGTCTTGCTTGATTAATTCTTCCTGAATTTTATGTATCTCTGCATGAGTAGTTGAATGGAGACCTTGCAGATGTTTAGTACTCAATGCAGTGACTCGAAGCTGTGTTTTGAAATCATCAGTAATTAACATCTCATCAGCTTTTGTCAAGTGCTCAGCAAGACTCTTTGCAGATGGAACACAGGTAACTGAATTCCATTCCCTAGTCCACTCCTGTCCTGCAGGAGTTTCACTCCAAGGCACTGGTGCTTCTCTTGTAACAAACTTCTTAACTAGTTCACTTTTGTGAACAATTTGCTGAGGTGCATGTCCTGAAGGACCTGCTTCATCAGCATCTGCATTTGGAGTAGCATCACCAGTATCTCCAGCATTTGCAGCATCAGAACTTACAGAATCAGCATCTTCTGATAAAACAACAGTATGAGAAGCAATTGAGGCTTCAGCATCATCCTCTGAGTGCTGATCTGGTTCCAAGTTCTGATCAACAGCCATATCCTGATGCTCACCTACATTCTGATCACCAACATCTAGATGCAGAGAAGGTGTAGTAGATAATTCTGGAGTTTGAGTAGCATCAGTGACAGGTGTTGTTGATGGATGAATTGTTGTTGGAGCTTTTAAGTAAAGTACTTCAGGCACAACCAGGTTCTGAACATGAGATACAGTCTTTTGAACAGGAGACACAGATGGTGTGTTTTCCATTTCAGTAGCAGCTTCCTGAGGTGGAGTTAATGGAGAAGCAGTGGCTTTAGCAGATTCTGGTTCTTGTGAGATCAAAGATTCCTGATCTCCTTCCTTAGCTGCTGCTTCCTCATCATCTGAAACTGGCCTTTTAGCTCTCTGTTTCTTGTATCTCTTTGAAGGTGGGGATTCCTTGGGAGGTTCAGCAGAAGTCATTCTTCTAAGCCTTTTAAGAAGCTTAGATCCCCCAATTTCAGAATCCTTCTGAGAAGGAACTTTCTCAGCTTCTTTAACAACAGGTTCTGAGAAAGAAACCTGTTCCTTACTATCAGACTCATCTTTCAGAACAATCCTCCTTCTCTTCTGTGGTGTTTGAGAAACAGTCTTTGTCCTCTTGGGCTTGGAAGATGAAGGTTTCACAGTAGGTGCTGAGGATGAAGGTTGAGCTGTCTGTGAAGTTGAGAGATATGATTTGAGATATGTTCTAAGGGAAGGTTGAGAAATTGATGTATGAGTGGTATGTTCTGATGGTTGCTATGGTGTTTGGGTTGTGGTGGTGGGTTGGACATCAGGATAAACAGATCTATAGGTTTGAGGATCAGCATTTACCAAGATCTATTTTACAGACTGAGGAATCTGTAAAGGTCTAACCACCTTTTTCTTAAGGTCAGCATTTACCAAGTCATTAAAGGCTCGTTTTGTAATTTTGAATGATGAAGTTAAGGTACTGGCTAGTTGAGGGGGATCAGTACAGCAAAAGTTATATATAAACTGACAGAATCTAGCAAAATAAACTACATTTCTATCTTCTGTCATCCTATCCCCTATGAAACCTATCACAGCACTTGCAAAATCAAAATGAGTTTGGTTAATGATAGCATACCCGATGTGCTGACTCATTATAGGAATGGCATCAAAGTTGGAACACTTATTCCCAAAAGCTTTAGTGATGTAGTCGAAGAAGAAGCTCCATTCCTTTCTGATATGAGCCTGTTTCAACTGCCCAAGCTTAGCCAAACTCTGCTCATACCCCAAACTGGCCATTAACTCTTGAAGAGCTGATTCCTCCGGGGTTGAAAAAGTACATCCTTCTGGTAAATGTAGGGCCTTGCGAATTGTACCAGGAGTTACCACATGTGTAGAATCATCCACTTCGAAAACAATACTGGGAGTACCATTCGTACCACCATTATCAAAGTGCCCAGTCCGCCAAAACGTCAGAACTTGTTGGCTTGAAAAGACTGAAGGCTGGGTCAATGCATACCCAATTTCATTGTGTGTAAGAAGATCTTGCACAAAATACAACTCAGATGGAGCTTCAGCATGATCGAGAATTTCAGCATAGTTATTTGGAACGAACTTAGCTCCATCAATGATCAAATCCTTAGGTGCCATGAGAAAAATCGAAAATTAAGAGTTGCCTGTTAGGTGTTTGAGAAAATGTCTGTATGAAAAACCAACGTCAGGAGATGAAAGAGAGTAAAAGCAAAGAAAGAGAGATAAAGTGTAAAAGTAAATAAAAGATTGGAAAATCTTCTCTCTGTCTTACTTATACTTGGAAAAAAAATATAATCGTTGGACACCTGTCAGACATGCAGTAATAATGAATAGTTAATGGGCACGGGGAAACAATAATCATTACTTACCCACTTGCAGTTTTTCAAGGAAAAACCGTTCCACTTACCCAGTAATTCTGTTAGGAATATATGTGCATTAGTTTGATGATATGTTTAACAAAACACTTAAGTAGAAGTTTTGTGTTTGTAGCCTCAACGGATAAGACCATTTTGGCTATCCGTTGATGGTGCAGCTTTACTTAGAAATAAGTCTAGTGTTGTAGCACATTTCAGTCTCTGTATTTAAGATATAATTCTTAGAAGTTGAGAGAAAATATAAGTCATGTTGACTACTAAAAGATATGCAAATAGGAAGGCCAATTGTAAATATTTCATGCCTTGTAATTTTGTATAAATGAAGTGGTATCAACGGATGTCTTAAAGACCTTCAACGGATGAGAAACAAAGCTTCAACGGATGTCTCTAAAGCTTCAACGGATAGAGCTTCAACTGCTAACACATCAACGGATAAAGCCATCAATGGATGAAGGCTTCAACGGATGTTCTGTTAAATAGCAGTTGATAAGTGGTAGTTGTAACAGCAGACAGAGGCACATGGGTTGACTGAGATAACTGAAATGTGGAAGCCTAATTTCAGGAACATCAGAAAAAGCAGCCGTTCTACTCTAGTACAAAGAGGCAATAGTCAACAAAGTACTTGAGTGATATGGAGAAGAAACAAGTGGAGAACTTATTTTATTATTGTATTTTTATCTTTGTCTTCACTTGTACACTTGGTGATATATAAACCAAGTAGCAGCTAGTAATTAGATAAGAATTTTTCCAGTGTTGTTTAGAAAAATCTTGAGAGAAAAATTATCTAGTTTGTACTAGGATGCAGCTGTGATCAACATATTGAATCACAGATTTTCTGAAATACCATCTCTGGTGGAACAACAAATCCACCAGAAAAGTTTTTAAGGTCTGTTGTGTTCTTTACATTAGTGCTTGAATATATATCTGTCTGTATTAGCTTAAAGCAATTCACACACTTGTTTATCTTGAATACAAAACCTTTAAAACTGCTCAAAATAAGTAAAAGTTTTGAGATTTACATTCAACCCCCCCTTCTATAAATCTCATTGTTAGTCCACTAGGAATAACAATTGGTATCAGAGCAAGCTCTTGACACACAAAGAGTTTAAAGGTCTTGGAAACTAACAAAGATGAGTAAGAAGGATATTGGAGTAAAAATCCCAGTTCTTGACAAAGACAGTTATCACCATTGGAAGGTGAAAATGCACCTTCATCTACTCTCCCAAGATGAAGGTTATGTAAACTGCATTGAGAATGGTCCTCACATTCCCCACAAAGTAGCCACAGTTGCTACGGCCACAATTGCTGTTGGTCAATCCATTCCAAAACCTAGAGCAGAATGGACAATGGAAGACACAGAAGAAGTCCACAAGGATAAGAAGGCTATGAACATTTTGTTTAATGGTCTTGACAAGGATATGTTTGATAATGTGATAAATTGCACAACTGTCAAAGAGGTTTGGGACACAGTTCAACTACTGTGTGAAGGTACAGAACAAGTAAAAGAAAACAAAATGCAGCTTCTCATTCAACAGTATGAGTATTTTCATTTTGAAGAAAATGAATCTTTAAATGACACATTCAATAGATTCCAAAAGCTGTTGAATGGACTGAAGCTGTATGGTAGAGTGTACCAGGTGAAGGATTCAAATCTTAAATTTTTAAGATCCTTGCCAAAGGAATGGAAACCCATAACTGTCTCCTTGAGAAACTCTCAAGATTATAAGGACTTCACTCTTGAAAGATTATATGGAATCTTGAAGACTTATGAACTAGAGCTGGAACAGGATGAGGTATTGGAGAAGGGAAGAAAGAAAGGAGGTTCAGTTGCCTTGGTAGCTGAAAACGAGAAAGAATGCAGACAAGAAACTGTGAGATCTACATCAAACTCCAAAGATGGCACAAGCAAATCAGAATCAAGCAAGGGTAAGGAGCAAGTTGCTGAAAATGAAGACAACTTCAGCCAAGATGACTCTGATGGTATTGATGAGC
Organism: Apium graveolens; assembly: GCF_009905375.1. NCBI lineage: Eukaryota > Viridiplantae > Streptophyta > Magnoliopsida > Apiales > Apiaceae > Apium > Apium graveolens. Next base: position 215,773,539 of record NC_133653.1, on the reverse strand, counting down.
ATCTTGCATTTCTGTCCAGGAGATTTGCAAAGATGAAATTTAGGAAAAACACTAGAGCCACTAAACCTCATAAGAACATGGTGGACAAATCCAAGTTCAAGTGTTTCAATTATGGTATAAGTGGACACTTTGCAAGTGAGTGCAGAAAGCCAACTTCTGAAAAGAAGAAATTTGACCAAGTAGATTACAAAAAGAAATATTTTGATCTGCTCAAGCAAAAGGAGAGGGCTTTCATTACTCAAGAAAAAGACTGGGCAGCTGATGGAGAAGAAGAGGATGAAGATGTGGAATATGTCAACTTGGCTCTCATGGCTGATTCTGAGGAAAATGAAGTTAGTTCATCAAGCAACCAGGTAATCACTACTGATTTAACATAACTTACTAAAGAAGAGTGCAATGATGCTTTTAATGACATGTCTACTGAACTGTATCATTTGCGTGTGTCTCTTAAATCTCTTGCCAAAGAAAATAGTAGGATTAAAGAGAACAATTTGTTTTTAAGTGATAGAAATGCTGTGTTAGAAGATAAGTTGATTGACCTAGAGAAAACTAAGCTATATTGTATATCTGTTGAAAATGAACTAGCTGAATCTGTTAAGAAAGTAGAAATACTTTCTAATCAATTAGAGAGAGAGCAAGAGGTGATTAAAGCCTGGAAGACATCTAGGGATGTTAGTGCTCAAATTGCCAAGGTCCAAGGAATTGAATCATTCTGTGAGACTGCCTGGGATAAAAACAAAAAGAAAATGGAATTAATTGATGGGCTGTCAACGGATGTGGAATCAACGGATGATGAAAATAATCCGTTGAAGGAAGAAAAGGAGCATCCGTTGAAGGTTCCTCAATTAAAATAGGCAGATGTTTCTAAAAGTGAAAATCTAAAGAAACTCAACAAAAAGTTTGGTTCAACTTCCAAGAACTTTGTCAAAGAAGAAGCAAGCACATCCAAAGATTTCAGCAAGGTGAATATAGGACACATGACCTTAGAACAGTTAAAGAATAGGCTCAAAGTGGTTGAGGATAAAAAGGAAACTAAAAGGAAATCTAATAGAAATGGGAAGGTAGGGGTTAACAAACATAACAATTACACACCTGATAAGTATGCTCCTAGAAAAGCTGTGTGCATTGTAGTAGTGTTAATCATCTATCTGCTAATTGCAAATCTATTAAGAAAACTCCCATACCTGTGCCCTCTTCCATGCCTAATATGTCTGCATCACCTCTGCATGCTATGCCTGTTATGTCTCAACAGAATCCTTATGCACATTTTGCAAACATGCCATATTTTAACAATCCTTATCTTGCTGCATTTAGTATGCCTCAAATGCCATACAATATGCCAATATGGAATAACATGCTTGCACAATCCATGCCTTATCAAATTCCAAATGTGCTAAATGATTCTGTGACTAACCCTACACCTCAACCAACTACATCTAAGATCAAGGTTGACTCAAAGTTACCTAAGTCTAAAGATGCAGGAGGAATGAAGTCTAGGAGAAAGGCTAACAAGAATGGACCCAAGGAAACTTGGGTACCAAAATCAACTTGATTGATTTTATGGTGTGCAGGGAAAAAGAAGAAATCTATGGTACTTGGACAGTGGCTGTTCAAGACACATGATAGGAGATTTCTCCCTACTCACTGAGTTTAAGGAGAGAGCTGGCCCTAGCATAACCTTTGGAGATGACAGCAAAGGGTTTACTATGGGATATGGCTTGATTTCAACAAGGAATGTCATCATTGATGAAGTTGCATTAGTTGATGGTCTCAAGCATAACTTACTGAGTATCAGTCAACTATGTGATAGAGGGAATACAATTTCCTTCAATTCAGAAGCCTGTGTTGTCACCAGCAAGAAAGACAACAAAGTGGTTCTAACTGGAGTTAGAAAAGGGAATGTGTACTTAGCTGACTTCAACTCTACAAATGCAGAATCTATTACTTGTCTCTTCAGCAAAGCGAGTCCAGTTGAAAGTTGGCTATGGCACAAGAAGCTATCCCATTTGAATTTCAAGACAATGAATGATCTAGTCAAAAAGGACTTAGTCAGAGGAATTCCTCTTGTTGAATTCTCAAGAGATGGTTTGTGTGATGCTTGTCAGAAAGGCAAACAAAGGAAAGCATCATTCAAAAAGAAGCTTGAAACAACAATTGATGAACCATTACAGTTGCTGCATATGGATTTGTTTGGACCAGTCAATGTATTGTCAATTGCAAGAAAAAGATATTGCTTAGTGATTGTAGATGATTTCTCAAAGTTTTCATGGGTCTATTTTCTTGGATCAAAGGATGAAGCAAGTGAAATCATTATCAATCACATCAGGCAAGTCAATAATCATCCTGACTTGAAGGTTAGGAATATCAGGAGTGACAATGGAACTGAGTTCAAGAATTTGTCAATAAGGCTGTTCTGTGAAGAAAATGGAATCATGCATGAGTTCTCAGCTCCAAGAACACCTCAGCAAAATGGGGTAGTTGAAAGAAAGAACAGATCTTTGATTGAGGCTGCCAGAACAATGCTTGAAGAATCAAAGTTACCCACATATTTCTGGGCTGAAGCTGTTAATTGTGCCTGCTACACTCAGAATATTTCTTTGATCAATCAAGCTAAAGGCATGACTCCTTATCAGTTGTTCAAGAGAAGAAAACCAACTCTAAACTTTCTTCATGTCTTTGGATGTAAATGCTTTATACTGAGGAATCAATCTGACCATAAAGGAAAGTTTGATGCAAAGGCTGATGAAGGGATATTTGTTGGTTACTCAGCTGGAAAATCTTATAGGGTCTACAATCTAAGAACCAACATTGTTATGGAATCTGTGCATGTTGTGTTTGATGATAAAAAGATTGATGGACTAACAGATGAGGGACACCATGAGAGACTCAAATTTGACAACATTGAGATATATTGTGATGATAGTGAAGAGGAGATTGATGGAGATGACACTTCAAAAGGGATTCAAAATTTGCCCTTGGATAATGCACAAAATTCTGCATCCGTTGATAGAGGCAATGCAGTATCCGTTGAAAGACATAGTGCATCATCCGTTGAAGTACAAAATGAAGCATCCGTTGATCATAGTTCATCAACGGATAATCGATTTACATCATCAGTTGATAGAACTCCAAATTCCCTGCAAAGAACCAACAACTCAGGGGGAGTTTCAACTAATCAACACTCTGTCTCACATCATGACAATACTGAGGCCACCTCATCTAGAGCACATCTTCCACCTCAAAGGAAATGGACCAAGAATCATCCCTTTGAACTGATCATTGGTGATACATCATCTAAAGTGCAAACAAGAAAAGCTACTCAAGATGAATGCCTGTATAGTAGTTTTCTATCTCAGGAGGAACCTAAGAAAGTGGAAGAAGCTTTATTGGATCCAGATTGGATATTAGCTATGCAGGAAGAGCTGAACCAATTTGAGAGAAACAAAGTTTGGAAGCTGGTACCCAAACCAAAGAACAAGAGTCCTATTGACACAAAATGGGTATTCAGAAACAAGATGGATGAAAATGGCATTGTCATAAAGAATAAAGCCAGATTGGTTGCTAAAGGCTATTCTCAACAAGAGGGAATAGATTTTGATGAAACATATGCTCCTGTTGCAAGACTTGAAGCCATCAGAATTTTTCTAGCCTATGCAGCCCATGCCAATTTCAAAGTCTATCAAATGGATGTCAAGAGTGCATTTCTAAATGGGAAATTGGAGGAAGAAGTCTATGTAAGTCAACCTCCAGGGTTTGAAGATCCAAATTTTCCAGACTATGTGTATTATCTGTTGAAAGCACTCTATGGACTGAAGCAAGCACCTAGAGCCTGGTATGAAACCCTATCAAAATTCCTTTTGGAGAATCACTTCACTAGAGGTACTGTTGATAAAACTCTCTTCTTTAGGAATGTTAATGGCTCTAGTATACTTGTTCAAATTTATGTAGATGACATAATATTTGGTTCTAAAGATAATAAACTTTGCAAAAAGTTTGCTAAGCTAATGCAAAGTAATTATGAAATGAGCCTGATGGGAGAACTAACCTATTTTCTTGGTTTACAAGTTAAACAAGTTAGTGATGGAATTTTCATTAGTCAAACTAAATATATTCATGATCTTTTAAAGAAGTTTGACTTAATGGAATGTTCATCTGCAAAAACTCCCATGGCCACTGTCACCAAACTTGAATTAAATAAGACTGAAAGGTCTGTGGACATTACAAGTTATAGAGGCATGGTTGGTTCACTTTTATATTTAACTACTAGCAGACCAGATATAATGTTTGCTACATGTCTGTGTGCTAGATTTCAAGCTAATCCTAGGGAGTCTCACTTAATTGCTATCAAGAGGATTTTCAGATATCTCAAGGGTACACCAAATTTAGGTATTTGGTATCCTAGAGAATCTGGCTTTGATCTAATTGGTTATTCAGATGCAGACTATGCAGGTTGCAAAATAGACAGGAAAAGTACAATAGGCTCCTGCCAATTCCTGGGAAACAAGCTTGTATCATGGTTTAGCAAAAAGCAAAATTCAGTCTCTTTTTCTACAGCTGAGGCTGAATACATTGCTGCTGGAAGTTGCTGCTCTCAAGTGTTATGGATGAGGAATCTACTCCTTGATTATGGACTTCATGTTGATAGAATTCCTATCTTTTGTGACAACACAAGTGCCATAGCCATAACAGAGAATCCTGTGCAGCACTCAAGGACCAAGCACATTGATATCAAGTACCACTTCATCAGAGAGCATGTCATGAATGGTACAGTGGAACTATATTTTGTTCCAAGTGAACAACAAATTGCAGACATATTTACCAAGCCACTTGATGAATCAACATTCACAAGATTGGTAAGTGAGCTAGGTATGCTTAATTACTCATAAAATTTATGTCCTTATTGCAATTTGAATTGAAGCCTGAAATGTATTAGTTGCTAGAACAAATTTGACTTTTTAACAAAGATTATTCCATCAACGGATATTTCCTATCCGTTGAAAGTCAAAATTGTTCTGTCAACGGATGTTCATTATCCGTTGAAAGACATATACATTTCTGGAATTTTTATCCGTCAACGGATAAAACTAAAGTACCTTTCAACGGATGACAGTTTACTTTATCCATTGAAATGTCACATCAGTCGATTCAGGTGTTTCACAGCCGTTGATTCTATTTTCTTAACCGTTGATACTCATACATACAGCTGTATGTATTTGTTTTAAAGGTAGTTTTTAGAATACTTACAGTTTATTCTTAAACGGCTGAAATTCACTAACATATATTTATTGTTTAATCTTTTATTTATGCTTTTTAATTTGAGAAAGTATATAAGCCCTTCTGATTTTTCATTTTTACTTTACGCTTTCTTGAAATTTCAAAGCTTTTACCATTTTCTCTCTACAAATCCTTCAAGTTATTCTCTGCAACTTCTACTTACAACAATGGCACCAGTAGTAAAAATTATGTCTCAATCTGGGTTCATCTATGAGAAGAACAATTTCATAGCTTTGGTAGCAAAGAATGAAGCCCACTCAGATTATCACAAAATGATGGACTTCATCAAAAACTGTAAACTTAACTATGCAATGCTGGAAGCCCCAACGATTTACTGTGAAGTAGTTGAGGAGATTTGGACATCTGCTGAGTTCAACTCCATAGATATGACCATCTCTTTCACTCTCAAAGGTAAAAATCACTGTGTTAACTGTGATGATTTACTAGCATGTTTTAAATTGCCTGAAAACAATGCCATGACACCACACACTGATAATGATGTATCCAGCATGTTAGATTCCATAGGTTATTCTCTTAACTCTGCTAGTTTAGGGAGTATTAAAAGAAAAGGCCTTAGGAAAGAATGGAGTTTTCTTGGGGATGCCTTTATCAAGGTTTTCTCTGGGAAAATTAGTAATTTTGATGCCATAACTTCATCTCTTGTTAATATGCTCTATATGCTTGTTTCTGATAGGTATTTTAACTTTAGCAATTATGTTATGCTAGAATTGGGTACTAGATTAGGTAACAAAGCTAATAGACCTAATAACATCTATTATGCTAGATTCTTTATGTTATTGGCTAACCATGTTGCTGAAGGTTTGGTCATAACCAATGAGAATAACAAACTCAAGTGCTGGGCACAAGAGAAAAGAGTTCTTGCAGATTTATTGAGAATGGATCTCAACAGCAGTGTACCATTGGTATATTTACCAATCATGGATGCACCTCAGGTAAGTGAGGTAATTGTTTCTACAACTCCTACTTCTTCCAACCCCTCTATTTCTTTATCTTCTAGTGTGCCTATGGAATCTGTGACAATGCCCCAACAGATTCCTACCAAGGTCACCAAAACTAAACTTTCAAAATCAAAGACAAAGAAAACCACCTCTGTTGTTTCTCAAAAGACAATAGTTGTAACACCTACCCTTAACCCTGAGGGGAGTGAACAGGGTGTGAGTGGTGAGGGGAGGGGTGAACATCAAAGAAACCCCCAAGATAAGGAAGGAGAGATAAGTGTTTCCCAAGCTAGCCAAACCACAGTTTCTCAAAAAGCTGTGGTGGTTGAAAAGGTTACTAGCACATCCCTAGCTGCATTCTCCCAAAAGGATGTAACTATTGAAAATAGTTCCCAACCAGGAACACAAATCAAACAAGGGAGGGACACAGAAGCCAAACACTCACCAACAAAAGCTTTTATTAGAAGAAAGAGTGCTAGAACCCAATCTTCTACACAGGGTGCACACACTGCACAGATACATCCATCTGTATTTATGCCTTCTCAAACTCAGTTTGATGTGGCTCCAACAAATGTGGAGTCGCAGCCCCATTCTCTCACAATTAACACACATCAATCACCACACACTTCGTCACCATATCTGGATGTGGATATGTTATTCCCATCAGTTCCTGATTCTCCCTCTTTACAACTCAGGGAGGAGCCCCACTCAAATACAGGTGATCATCATCTTTTAGATGATTTGTTGGATCACCCGCAAATTCTTTCAGATGTAATTGAAGGATCTGTGTCACCAAAACTCAAATCAATCCACACAGATTCAACAGTTATATCACTTTCAATTTCTACTTCTTTTCCTTCTTCAACGGATATCACTCATCCGTTGACAAGTGGTTGTTCTTCAACGGATAAGCTTAACAGCAGTTATCCGTTGATACCATCAGTGTCACCTTCAACGGCTATTCCATATCCGTTGATAGTCTCTACACACTCAACTGAAACAATTCCAAGTGTAGAAGACATGATTACTGTACAATCACTTTTAGGACTGAGGGAAGGGAGTGACAATTTGAGTGAGAGGCTGGGTTGCTCCCAGGCAAAAGGAGAGATTGAGAGCTCAAATAAGCATGCTATTTCTTCCAGCATGGCAAAAGTAAGTGAGAGGAGTACCACCTTAGTAGGTGAAGGTGAGGGTGTGAGGAGTGTGAGCCAGGGGGAGCCCCTGATGCAAGAATATAGAGAAAAAGAGAGAAAGGCAGGTACAGCAGATATAAGGGTGGATCCAGCCATTGCTAGTGAGTCAATGATTGTGGATGATGCTGAAAAGGAAAGACAATTTCAGTAACATTACAAAACTGTAATTGATAACATTTCCTTGGATGCTGACACTTTTACTCATCCTGTGTCAGCCTATCAGTTGTTGGCTGCTCAGGGCAATGAGGAGGCAGAAAAGACACTACATCTAGTACATACAACAGAATCTCTTCAAAGGGATAAAGCTGCTATTAACAAGATGCCTTCTACAGCTGGTGAGTCATCTGAGGAATTTGGAGTAAATTCTGATGATGATGACTCTGTTTCTTTTGATGGAAGCATGAACTTAGGGGGAGATGAAGGCCCTAGTTCTATTCCAAATTTACCTGAATGGGCCTTGACAAAGGAGTCTACATCAGGGCAATTCAATGTCTCCTTAGTCAAACAAATCAGTACTATCCAACAAGCCATTCAAAAAACTTCACATGCTGGTACCAAGGCAATCCTTACAGCTCACCTGGACTCACTGCATCTCATGAAGTTGTAGCAAGTAAGACAGAATCTGAGTGTGGATGAACTCAAGAAGGATATTGCTGACTTGAAATCCTACAATTCTGAAAAATTGGATTCAGTCATGCCCTATGGTACAATGAAGGACTTATTGTTGAGATTGAAAAAGGATTCAAATACTGAAAAGAGGCTGGCTAAGTTAGAAGACAGAGTCCAAGTTATTGAAAATTCTGTGGCCAGCATTCTTCACAACCAACAATCTCAAACAAGTCTACTTATGCAGCTGGCAAAGACACAAGGCTTGACCCCTCTCCTTGATGATAACAAAAAGGGGGAGAGAAAAAGGGAAGGGGAAGGAGAGCCATCTACAAAAATCCAGATATCTAAAGTGCTAGTTCCTACCATCACTACTTCTCCAATTATGCAAATCAAAGGAAAGCCTGATGGAATTGACCTAATCCAGCTAGCAGCAGCTGAAATTCAAGTGAAAGAGCAAAGGAGGAGAATTGATGAAAGGGTGCAACAAGTGTTTGGCTCAACACAAGATAAATCAATATCTGTGAAACATAGCACAAAGGTTGAACCAATCATTATGGAGCACAAGCCAGAAAGGAGGAATAAGGTTGGAGAGACTTCTTTCAAGAATCTAAAACCTATGGTTCTCAAGCCCAACACTAGATCCAGCAAGGACTCCACAAAGAACCCCCTAGACTTTGCTCATATGAAAGAAGTGGACTTTCCTCTTCCAAAGCCTGATGAAGACAAAGTTTTGGGTGCTAACATCATAAAGTACAAGGAGACCAAGGACATAGTTGAAAGAATGAAAATGGCCATTATCTTTAGAGAGGGAAAGAGTATCTGTGTGATGCAAGGACATCCCAAATTTCAAAAGGCCAAGAGGGAAGAAACCAAAAGGTTGAAGAAAGAAGCTGAAAAACTCAAGGCTGACAAAAGAGCACAAGCAAAGCTTGAACAACAGCTAAAATCAAGTCAAGTTGAAGGAGAGAAAGGAATTGAAGTCAGGGGTGAAGACAAGATTGCAAACCTAGATGAGGTTTTTGGGAGTATATTTGGTGAGAGTATGGAGGAAAGAGAGGAATGGCAGAAGGGAAACAGAAGAAAGGCCAAGGCACATAGAAGGAGTGAAGATAACACTGAAGAAACTAAATCAATATCTAAACCACTACCTTCCATACCTGAACCTTGTGTTGCTGATCCCACTATAAACATCCATGGTGAACTAATCATCCCAAAAGAGGAACCTATTGATTGGGACACCATCAAATTGCCTACCTTTTTAACCACTCTTCCACTACCAAAGAAACAGAAAAGAAAATCCAAATCTACACCTCCCCTAACCTCTAAGAAATTCACTCAAAAACAAAAACCTAAGCCTAAGCCACCCATTTCTAAAGATGATTATGTTCACATCTGTGACATAAAAGAAATTTCAGACATTGAACTCTATCTGGATGAGCTGGAGGATGTAAGAGGAATAGCTGCCTATAGACAGCTACCAGAGAGATTGGTGTTCAGATACAAAGGAGCTGGGGAAAGAACATGGCCTCTCTACAGGATTCTGAATGAAGGCTACTCTACCTTGATCAGAGTCTTTTCAGCCATACAAAAGGATTCTGGCTTTACCAGGACTGCCAAGACTGAAATTCTCAACAAGATTGCCAACATAAGGAAAACTTGGAGGGAGCCCAATGCTTTGCCCAGAACTTTACTTATTCAAGAAAGGGGAATTACAATCCACAAATCACCTCATTGGTTGATGGAATTTAGAGATGATAAAGGAGTCAGAAGATTTTTCAGACTTGAAGACCAACTCAAGATTACCAGCAATGAAACTCTCAAGGAAATGTAATCTAAGTTGGATATCAGTAATGAAGATGAAGCTGAATTCTACAGACAACTCCAACTCCAAATTGAGGAAAATGACAAAGGGCTAGGAAAGAAAACAAGGGAACAAAGAAGAAAAAGATGATTTGCTCAGACTAAAGGAGCACCCTTGGAAATTCTGTAAATCTTCAATTACCTCCTAGTACATACACTTTTGCAGCACTTTTAAATTTCTACTTAGTTTCAATTCATATATTTGTTAAGTGTTTTGTTATCATCAAGTTAACCCTGAATTTATGTCTACAATTCTTATAGACATAAATAGGGGGAGATTGTTAGGAATATATGTGCATTAGTTTGATGATATGTTTAACAAAACACTTAAGTAGAAGTTTAGTGTTTGTAGCCTCAACGGATAAGACCACTTTGGCTATCCGTTGATGGTGCAGCTTTACTTAGAAATAAGTCTAGTGTTGTAGCACATTTCAGTCTCTGTATTTAAGATATAATTCTTAGAAGTTGAGAGAAAATATAAGTCATGTTGACTACTAAAAGATATGCAAATAGGAAGGCCAATTGTAAATATTTCATGCCTTATAATTTTGTATAAATGAAGTGGTATCAACGGATGTCTTAAAGACCTTCAACGGATGAGAAACAAAGCTTCAACGGATGTCTCTAAAGCTTCAACGGATAGAGCTTCAACTGCTAACACATCAACGGATAAAGCCATCAACGGATGAAGGCTTCAACGGATGTTCTGTTAAATAGCAGTTGATAAGTGGTAGTTGTAACAGCAGACAGAGGCACATGGGTTGACTGAGATAACTGAAATGTGGAAGCCTAATTTCAGGAACATCAGAAAAAGCAGCCGTTCTACTCTAGTACAAAGAGGCAATAGTCAACAAAGTACTTGAGTGATATGGAGAAGAAACAAGTGGAGAACTTATTTTATTATTGTATTTTTATCTTTGTCTTCACTTGTACACTTGGTGATATATAAACCAAGTAGCAGCTAGTAATTAGATAAGAATTTTTCCAGTGCTTTTGATTTAAATTAAGTCCTGATCTTGCAATATCTGTACTTATTTACTTGATTTAATTTTGGTCATTCTCATACTTGAATCTCTTCTCAGAATATTGGTGTTGCAGTGAAACATAATTGAATAAGTGGGAACAGTTTCAATTTTGAATTAAAACTGATTTACCTCGATTAATGGAATTACTGGGTAAGTGGAACGGTTTTTCCTTGAAAAACTGCAAGTGGGTAAGTAATGATTACTGTTTTCCCGTGCCTATTAACTATTCATTATTACTGCATGTCTGACAGGTGTCCAACGGTTATTTTATTTTTAAGTATAAGTAAGAGAGAGAGAAGATTATAAAATCTTTTATTTACTTTTACACTTTATCTCTCTTTCTTTGCTTCTACTCTCTTTCATCTCCTGACGTTGTTTTTCATACAAACAATTTATCAAACACCTAACAGGCACTCTTAAATCTCAATTATTCTCATGGCATCTAAGGATTTGATCATTGATGGAGCCAAATTTGTTCCAAATAACTATGCTGCAATTCTTGATAATGCTGAAGCTCCGTTTGAGTTGCATTTTATGCAAGATCTTCATGCACACAGTGAAATTGGGTATGCATTGACCCAGCCTTCAGTCTTTTCGAGCCAACAAGTTCTGACGTTTTGGCGGACTGGGCACTTTGATAATGGTTGTGCAAATGGTACTCCCAGTATTGCTTTCGAAGTGGATGATTCTACACATGTGGTAACTCCTGGTACAATTCGCAAGGCCCTACATTTACCAGAAGGTTGTATTTTTTCAACCCCGGAGGAATCAGCTCTACAAGAGTTAATGGACAGTTTGGGATATGAAAAGAGTTTGGCAAAGCTTGGGCAGTTGAAAAGGGCTCGTATCAGAAAGGAATGGAGCTTCTTCTTCGACTGCATCACTAAAGCTTTTGGGAATAAGTGTTTCAACTTTGATGTCATCCCTATAATGAGTCAACACATCGGGTATGCTATCATTAACCAAACTCATTTTGATTTTGCAAATGATGTGATAGGTTTTATTGGGGATAGAATGACAGAGGATAGGAATGTAGTTTACTTTGCTAGATTCTGTCAGCTTATATATACATTTTGTTGTGCTGATGCCCCTCAACTAGCCAGTTCTTTATATCCACCATTTAAAATTGTAAAACGAGCCTTTAATGACTTGGTAAATGTTGATCTTAAGAAAACGGTGGTTAGACCTTTACAGATTCCTCAGTCTGTAAAACAGATCTTGGTAAATGTTGATCCTGAAACCTATAGATCTGATTATTCTGATGTACAACCCACCACCACCTCCCAAACACCACAACAACCATCAGAACATACCACTCATACTACTCAACCATCCCTCAGAACATATCTCAAATCATATCTCTCCACTTCACAGACAGCTCAACCCTCATCCTCAGCACCTACTGTGAAGCCTTCATCTTCCAAGCCTAAGAGGACAAAAACTGTTCCTCAAACACCTAAGAAGAGAAGGAGGATTGTTTTGAGAGATGAGTCTGATAGTGAGGAACAAGTTTCTACATCAGACCCTGTTATCAAAGAAGCTGAGAAAGTTTCTTCTCAGAAGGATTCTGGAATTGGGGAATCTAAGCTTCTCAAAAGGCTTAGAAAAATGACTTCTGTCGAACCTCCCAAGGAATCCCCATCTTCAAAGAGATACAAGAAACAGAGAGCAAAAAGGCCAGTTTCAGATGATGAGGAAGCAGCACCTAAGGAAGGAGATCAGGAATCTCTGATCTCACAAGAAAAGGAATCTGCTCAAACCCCTGCTTCTCCATTAACTCCAACTAATGAAGCAGCTACTGAAATGGCTAACACACCATCTGTGTCTCCTATTCATAAGACTGTATCTCCTGTTGATCCAGGCACAAGTGCTGAAATTGATATCCAGAACTTGGTTGTGCCTGAAGTGTTTTACTTAGAAGCTCCAACAACAACTAATCCATCAACAACACATGTTACTGATGCTGCTCAAACTCCAGAACTATCTACTACACCTTCTCTGAATCTAGATGCTGATAATCAGAATGTAGGTGAGCATCAGAATATGGCTGTTGATCAGAACTTGGAACTAGATCAGCAATTAGAGGATGATGCTGAAGCCTTAATTGCTTCTCATACTGTTGTTTTATCAGAAGATGCTAATTCTGAAAGTTCTGATGCTGCAAATGCTGGAGATACTGGTGATGTTGCTCCAAATGCAGATTTTGATGAAGCAGGTCCTTCAGGACATGTCCCTCAACAAACTGTTCTTAAATTTGAACTAGTTAAGAAGTTTATCATCAGAGAAGCACCAGTGCCTTGGAGTGAAACTCCTGCAGGACAGGAGTGGACTAAGGAATGGAACTCAGTTACCTGTATTCCATCTGCAAAGAATCTTGCTGAGCACTTGACAAAAGCTGATGAGATGTTAATGTTAGGTCACACACACACTGTAGAGGGGGTGAATACAGTGTATAGTACACTCAAATCGAACTTTAAGAACTTAAGTAACAGAAAACAAACTTTATTGAAACAATAAACTTTGTTACAGTATGGAACTGTTACCTCTCAGTGATGAACAAATATCACGAGAGCTGCTAGGGTTACAAAGAATAATAACTTCGATAATGATAACACTTATAGTGTAAACCCTATGCATGTGTTTATATACTACACAGTTACAAGATAATCGCTAATTGATATGGAATATAATTCTGCTTCCTAAAATATATCAATCAGATATCTTTTCTTCCAAGTATTCCATTCTTCACGGAATTCCTTCTTCATGCATATCTCTTCTTATGTTTATCTCGATCTTCTTTCCTTTAATCAGCTACTGTCCTTATCTGATTGTCCTTCAGCACTTAAGTTATGATATCTATCTTCTGATAATTATCTCCTGATAATATAAGCACTGATATCCTTAAGTCCTGACTTCCAGTATAAGTACTGATCATCAGTTAAGTACTGATTTATCCTGTTCACGTAAGATCTGAAAGCTAAACATAAAACATATTAGCCATGACATTATCAAATATATCTCACAATCTCCCCCAACTTGTAAATTAACAAAATATACAAGTTTAACAGATATTTGATGATGTCAAAAACATTAAGTACAAATGCATGAGAAATAGACTAGATAACTACAACTTACAGTCCTTAAAGTTTTTACCAATTTCAACTTCTGATAACAACTTCAATCTGTATAAATATCATAATTTAAGCAGTTGTAGATCTTCGACTTGGCTTCTTCATTTTCTGATCTCTCTGATGTCAGGAGTTGTTCTGAGATAGTTCTTCAACAAACATTTCTCAGCATATCTTAGTTCATCAATCATTCTCCTTTTAACACCTTTAAGCTCTGCAGTATCTTCACCAGTTTGAAAGATTGCAGCTCTGAGATCATTAATCTTTACTTTTCTTAACTCCTGATCTAGTCTTATGACATAAGCTTTGTCAGATTCAAGATTGAATTCAAGTCCCTTAATACCAAGATACGTTCTGATCTGTGCAGTATTAGGCTTCATATCAACAATATCACCATTGTGATCTCTATACTTTGGAACATATATGCTGTCAGACTTAATAGAATAAAACCTTTTCTATCTCTGAATCTGTTCTTTTAAGTAGTTTGCAGCAGTCTATGTTATTCTGTCATCCACTTGAAGTAAGAAAAGTACATGCTCCAATTCTTCAAAATACTTCAAAGGAATGGCATTTTGTCTTATATGATAAACCCTACCATCTGTCATGAAATACAACATGATGTATTCTTTCAAGTAGGTATGGTAAACCATCTGTACAGATTCCAGTTGATTCAATCTCTCAGGAGTTGCTCCAATACCTGGTTCACTCAAGGAAGTTGGATCATTGGTAGTGTTGTGTACTTTTCTTTCATCAGCACTTCCCAATCCAGTTTTATCTCTAGCTTCCTTTCCAGTAACTACTCTTGCTTCAAAACCACTTGCAGTAGTCTTCAAAGATTGAGTCTGTTTTGCTTTAGTGAATCCTGGTAGGAGTGTTTTAGATCTATTTTCTGATATCAAGTTAACTTGAGCACTGTCAGAGGTTACTTGCTTCTTCTAAATATCAGAACTTACAATTTCTTGACTCTGAACAACTTGAGCCATGTCAGAGGTTGTTTTAAGAACTTTTCTTGTAGTCAGAGCAAGATCATCTTTTCCATCAGTAATTTCTTCTTCCTCAGGAGGTACATAAGGCTTGATAGGTTCACCAACCTTTTCTTTACCCTTGGATCTTGGATCTATCTGTGGTTGTGATCTAGCCAAAGTTGCTTCATTATGTATCCTTTCTTTGATCACAATGCCTTTAGGTTTTGGAAGTAACTTTTTACCAAAAGCTTCAGATTTAGATGTGACTTTCTCTGATTTAAGTCTGGCTTCTTCTTCCTTTAAACTTTCCAAGTCCATCCCTGGATTTTCTTGAAGAAATAACTATCTTGACATTTCCTCATCAAGATCTAGAAGTTCAACAGAACTTATCCTTTTATAAGCAGCAGAACTTATTCTTTTCCCAGTATCAGAACTTGTTATGTGACTAGCTTGTCTTGATGTAAACCTTCTACCTTGACTATGACCACTACCCAATCCAGAGGTTCCTTGGTCATCTTTTCCATCATCCTTTCCTTGCAGTGTCTTGTTGGTTTTGCATTTAGACTTAATTACCTTCTCCCCCTTTTTGGCATCAGCAGGTAATAAAAGAGAGATAAGTAGTTCCACTGAGGTCTGGATTTCAGTAAGTTGCGATTGCTGAGAAGCTTGATTTGTCAGAATTTGATCAATCTGAGCTTGTTGCTTCTCTTGAGTTTTCTCAATATAAGCAACCCAGTCAATGGTAGGTTGGAAGAACTTTTTCTTATCAATTTTCCAAACTTGTTCCTGTTTGATAAAGTTCTCCTGAATCTTGTGTAGCTCTGCATGAGTATTGGAATGAAGACCTTGTAGATGTTTAGTACTCAATGCAGTGACTCTAAGCTGGGTTTTAAAATCATCAGAATTTAACATTTCATCAGCTTTAGTCAAGTGTTCAGCAAGATGTAAAGCATTTGGAACACATGAAACTGAGTTCCATTCCTTAGTCCACTCCTGTCCTGCAGGAGTTTCACTCCAAGGTACTGGTACATCCCTGATAACAAACTCCTTTACCAGTTCAGACTTAGGAAGAGTCGGTGGAGGAGTATGTCCTGAAGGACCTGCTTCATCAGCATCTACAGTTGTAGCAGCTTCACCAGTATCTCCAACATTTGCAGCATCAGAACTTAAAGAATCAGTATCTTCTGATAAGACAACAGTGTGAGTAGCAATGGAGGCTTCAGCATCCTCTAATTGCTGATTTGATACCAAGTTCTGATCAACAGCCATATCCTGATGCTCACCTAAAATCTGATCATCAGCATCTTGAGGCAGAGAAGGTGTTGTTGATAACTCTGGAGTTTGATCAGCATCAATAACAGGTGTTGTAGAAGTATTATTTACTGTTGGAGCTTCTAAGAAAAGTATTTCAGGCACAACCAGGTTCTGAATATCAATTTCAGCACTTGTGCCTGGATCAACAAGAGACACAGATGGTGAGTTAGTCTTGTCAGATACAGCTTCCGGAGATGGAGTTGATGGAGAAGAAGTGACTGGAGCAAATTCCTTGTCTTGTGAGAACAGAGATTCCTGATCCCCTTCCTTAGCTGCTTCCTCCTCATCATCTGAAACTGGCCTTTGTGCCCTCTGTTTCTTGTACTTCCTTGTTGATTTGGATTCCTTGGGAGTTTCAGGAACTATCATCGTTCTAAGCCTCTTGAGAAGCCTAGAACCCCCAATGTCAGAATCCTTCTGAGAAGTTGCGTTCTCAGCTTCAACCACAACAGGTTCTGAAGAAGGAATCTGTTCCTCAGAATCTGATTCATCTCTCAAAGTAAATCTCCTCCTCTTTTGAGGTGTTTGAGGAACAGTCTTTGTTCTCTTTGGCTTAGAGGATGTAGACTTCACAGTAGGTGTTGAAGAAGAAGGTTGAGCAGTATGTGAAGTGGAGAGATAGGATTTGAGATAAGTTCTGAGGGTAGGTTGAGTAGAATGAGAGGTAGGTACTGAGGTTGATGGATTTTGGTTATGGTGAGTTGGTTGAACATTTGAGTAAACAGATTTGTAAGTAGCAGGATCAGCATTTACCAGAATCTGTTTCACAGTCTGAGGAATCTGTAATTGTCTCACCATCGATTTCTTTATGTCAGCATTTATCAGGTCGTTAAAGTACCTTTTTGCAACCTTAAAAGGTGGGGTTTGAGTGCTGACTAACTGGGGTTCATCAGTACAGTAAGTGTAAATAAGTTGACAGAATCTAGCAAAATAAACAACATCTCGATCCTCTGTCATCCTATCCCCAATAAAACCAATTATTCCAGTTGCAAAATCAAAATGAGTTTGATGGATAATAGCATACCCTATGTGCTGACTCAGAATTGGGATAGCATCAAAATTTGAACATTTGTTCCCAAAAGCTTTGGTGATGCAATCAAAGAAGAAACTCCATTCCCTTCTGATATTAGCCCGTTTTAACTGTCCAAGTTTCGTCAGACTCTTTTTATATCCCAATTCAGCCATTAACTCCCGAAGGGCTGAGTCCTCTGGAACTGAGAAAGTACAATCCTCTGGAAGATGTAAAGCCATGCGTACTGTACCAGGAGTGACTACAAAAGATGAATCACCCACTTGGAAGATAATACTGGGAGTTCCACGGTTACCACCATCATCAAAAACGCCAGTCCTCCAGAACCTCAGAACTTGTTGACTTGAAAATAATTCAGGTTGAGTTAAGGCGTACCCAACCTCACTATGTGCAAGAAGATCTTGCACAAAGTGCAATTCAGATGGAGCGTCAGCATGATCAAGAATTGCAGCATAGTTGTTTGGAACAAACTTAGCTCCATCAATGATTAAATCCTTTGGTGCCATATAAAAAAAATTGAGAATTAAGTATGCCTGATAGGTGTTTGATATAATATCTGTATGAAAACAACGGAAATAGTAAAGTGAAGGAGAGTAAAAGTAAGAAGAGAGATAAAAGATGAAGAAATTAAAAAGATTAAAGAAATCTTCTCTCTGCTATACTTATACAAAAAAAATATTACCGTTGGACACCTGTCAGACATGCAGTAATAACGGATAGTTACTGGGCTCGAGAAAATAGTAATCATTACTTACCCATTTGCCGAGTTTCAAGGAAAAACTGTTCCATTTATCAAGGGAAACAATTTTAATTCAGAATTTAAACCGTTAGCACTGATTGAATTATATTTCACTGCAACATTAATATTCTGAAAATAAATCATGTTAAAAATGACCGAGATAATTTCGATGAATAAGTGCTGACAGAGAATCAGAACTTAAATAAAAGCACAATTTAAATGGTCATCAGAATATCAATCAGGATTTATCAACACAAGATAAAATAACTCAGAGACAAAATCTTGAAGTAAAAACAATTTTCATTAATATATCAAGTCAATACATTTATGAAATGGAAATGACATCAATACTTATACAAGATTTTTCCTAAGCTTCTAATCCTAACGTCAACAGCTTTAGTCCTAGCTAAGAAGCCTGACAAAGCTGATGATGAAGAAGAACAGGAAGAAGACGAGATTAAGTCATCTTCCTCTTCTTATCTTCGATGAACAGGATGGCGAGTCGTATGATTTGCTCTTGTTGACGTATACGACGAAGGTGAAGGTCTCTTCGAACGGCCACCAGATCACGTTTGATAACCTCTGGAAATTGAATCCAGAGATTGTGAGGGATGTTGGTGATAGGGTAGGGAGTTGGAATTCCATTCAAAAAGACATGCACAGTCTCATCACCGTAATTGTAGAACCAGCCAAATTCAACCATTTGTGATAGTAAATGAAAAACAAGACTGAATTTGTGATAAAAGTGTGATGAGAAGACTAATGTGAAGTGGCTGTTTATATAGGCAAGAGAATGCCAAGAGACGCAAAGATATTTAATGTTGACAGGTAGAATTAATTCTACCTCGTCTCCCTAGACTTTGAAAAAGAATAACAGTCATTGGAAAGAGGAAGCATGGCTAGACCGCACAAAACACAAGAAACAGTGGTCTGTTCAAGTACAAATACCATTAATCCTAATCACAGTGACTATTAATCTTCCACTTCAACCTATTCGAGTACAAACTGAGACTGTTATCAAATTTTATTCAAAGATAAGCCAAGTAAAGGATTAGACTGAGAAATCAGAACTTAGACCTATACCAGAACTTAACAGTCATCAGAACATAATTTCTTAACTCGAAAAAGGAATTCCTATCTTAGTAAGTACTCATACAAGTTCTGAGTTATGAACGTCAGTACTTAATCATCAGAACGTGTAACTTAGAACTTGTCCTCAGAATTTGTGCAATAATGACACATTGACTGTTTTATCTAAAATAACATAGACCACCACAGAAATTTTCATCATTCAGATGGAGTGATTAGTGTGTGCATTAAGCTAAAAACAGACAAAGAGTAAAGTTTGATTCACTGCAGTACATCTTAGAAATAAGGCATAACTAAAATTTTGCTAAAGATCTGTCATTGTCCTGAAACCGACTGAAGAATGAGTTTATGCTTGAGTCCACCTCAACTATTTTGTGCTAATTTTATGCATTTTTGAAATTCTATTTTACAGTGGCTTCTCAGTGTAAGTGAGTCACGACTGTTTATCAGAATTTATGCTATTTTCAGAGTATTTCTCCAGTAATCATAGAGTGTGAAAAGTCACCAAGAAAATATTTTGCTTTTCTGATGCATATTTACTTAATACCAGCAATGCACTTGGGTCGTCCCTTCCACATTTTTACTCTAGATCTCAAAGGAGTACATGCTTTTAATCTTTGATCTTTTTGCTTTTGCTGTTGATAAGAGAGGTCTATCAGCACTTAGTACATTCAGCAGATTTACTAGTATCAGAAATTAACAGATGAGTAGCATTATTCTAATTTGTGACTTAGTAATAAGATATACAAAGTGAACTTAACTAAGCTTAGTTATCAGAATTTGCTAGTGTCATAAGATTTCCACTGAAATAATTACTTCTTCCATGGAATCATTTGTTTATTGAAGACTACTAGGTCAGTATCTAGCACAGTTATCCTCATAGGATTGAATAGGTACTAGAACAGACATATCACTTATCAGAGTTTAGAAACATATATCAGACCACAGTCAGTACTTAAAGACATTTATCAATTAAGCACAGAATACACAATGAGATGAATTCTGTAAATACTGAGCATAAAGTCTGATAACACAGAACAAGTCTAAGCAGATTTAGAGAAGGAACCTGAAACCATTCCAAGTTCATTTACCAATCTTGTAAAAGTAGCTTCACATAATGGTTTTGTGAAGATATCTGCCAACTGTTGATCTGTGGGAACAAAATGCAATTCCACTGTACCTTCATCCACATGTTCCCTGATGAAGTGGTACCTGATGCTGATGTGCTTTATCATTGAGTGTTGAACTGGATTACCTGTCATAGCAATAGCACTTTGATTATCACAGTAAATAGGGATTTTGAAATATGTTAACCCATAATCCAGTAACTGATTCTTCATCTAAAGAATCTGTGCACAACAGCTTCCTGCAGCAATATACTCTGCTTCTGCAGTTGATGTGGAAATTGACTTTTGTTTCTTGTTGTACCAAGAAACCAATCTGCCTCCAAGAAATTGGCAGCTTCCACTTGTGCTTTTCCTGTCAATTTTGCAACCTGTAAAATCTGCATCTGAGTAACCTATTAGTTTAAAATCTGATTCTCTAGGATACCATAATCCCAGAGCAGCTGTTCCTTTAAGATACTTAAAGATTCTTTTTACAGCTGTTAAGTGAGGTTCTCTTGGATCTGCTTGAAATCTTGCACAAAGACAGGTAGCATACATGATATCAGGTCTACTAGCAGTTAGATAGAGTAGAGAGCCAATCATACCTCTGTAGTCAGTAATATCTACTGATTTACCGGTATCCTTATCCAGTTTTGTTGCAGTGGCCATTGGAGTGGATGCACTTGAACAATCTTGCATTCCAAATTTCTTTAGCAAGTTTCTGGTGTACTTGGTTTGACAAATAAAAGTGCCTTCCTCATTCTGCTTGACTTGAAGGCCCAGAAAATAGCTAAGTTCCCCCATCATACTCATCTGATATCTTGACTGCATAAGTTTGGCAAACTTCTTGCAAAGTTTGTCATTTGTAGATCCAAAAATGATATCATCAACATAAATCTGGACTAGAAGTAAGTCCTTTCCATGGTTGAGGTAGAACAATGTTTTGTCTATTGTCCCTCTGTTGAATCCACTTTCCAGAAGAAACTGAGCTAAAGTCTCATACCATGCTCTAGGAGCTTGCTTAAGTCCATAAAGTGCTTTGTCGAGTCTGTAGACATAATCTGGATGATTGGTATCTACAAAACCTGGAGGTTGTTCAACATATACCTCTTCCTCCAATTCTCCATTGAGAAAAGCACTTTTCACATCCATTTGAAAGACAGTAAACTTTTTGTGAGTAGCATAAGCCAAAAATATCCTTATGGCTTCTAACCTAGCAACTGGTGCAAATGTTTCATCATAATCAATTCCCTCCTGTTGAGAATATCCTTTTGCAACCAGCCTTGCCTTATTCCTTGTAATTATGCCATCACTGTCAGTTTTGTTTCTGAATACCCACTTTGTACCAACAACAGATTTATTCTTTGGTCTTGGTACTAGGGTCCAGACTTTGTTTCTTTCAAATTCATTCAACTCTTCCTGCATTGCTTGCAGCCAATCAGCATCTTGAAGAGCTTCTTCCACTTTCTTTGGCTCAGTCTGAGAGAGAAAAGAATTGTAAAGACACTCATTTGAAGTACCAGTTCTAGTTCTGACACCTGCATCAGGATTTCCAATTATCAAATCAGGTGTATGTGATTTTGTCCACTTCCTTGCAGATGGAAGGTTTTCTCTAGAACTGGATGCTCCCCCATGATCCATGCTATCTTCATTTTCATTTTCTGATGCTCCCCCTGAAACTATGCTCTCTGAGTTGGATTCTTCAGTATTTAGATTTTCAGCACTATCAGAACTTGGCTTATCAGAACTTGACGAATCAGAACTTGAAGAGCCAGATGCATGTTCGAATGTTTCTTGAGATGTGGTAGGATTTTGAGTATGCTCCCCCTGCATAGGGGCATCTTCATTTAACGTAGTCACCACAGTTTCAATAACATCAGAATTTAATCCATCAGAGTTTGCTGTATCAGGACTTAGACTGTCAGGATTTCCAGTATCAGAATATGAGTCTTTATTTTCAAATCTCAGCTGATCATGGTCAACGAAATCTTTAAGACCAGTGATCTTCTTGTCATCAAAAGAGACATTGATAGATTCCATGACCACTTTTGTTCTCAAATTATAGACTCTGAAGGCTTTTGTGGAAAGTGGATATCCAACAAAGATTCCTTCATCAGCTTTTAGATCAAACTTTGATAGCTGTTCAGGATGAGTCTTTAGAACAAAACACTTGCATCCAAATACATGAAAATATTTCAGATTTGGCTTCTTTTTCTTCACCATCTCATATGGTGTTTTTCCATACTTGTTAATGAGTGTTGCATTTTGAGTAAAACAAGCAGTCTGCACAGCTTTAGCCCAGAAATAGGTTGGAAGCTTTGCTTCTTCAAGCATTGTACGTGCAGCTTCAACGAGAGTTCTATTCTTCCTTTCAACAACTCCATTTTGCTGTGGAGTTCCAGGAGCAGAAAATTCCTGCTTTATTCCATGGCTTTTGCAGAACTCTTCCATTATCAAATTCTTGAACTCAATGCCATTATCACTCCTTAAAATTTTCACAGAATCTTTGACTATTTTATCCAGCTGTTTGACATGATCAATCAAGATAGATGCAGTTTCACTTTTTGTGTGCAAGAAATACACCCATGTGTATCTGGTGAACTCATCCACTATGACCAACGCATACTTGTTCTTTGCAATAGTCATGACATTTACTGGACCAAATAGATCAACATGTATAAGATGATAAGGCTCAAGAATTGATGATTCAGTCTTGCTCTTGAATGAAGATTTTCTTTGTTTGGCTTTCTGACATGAATCACAAAGACCATCAGGAGCAAATACTGTGTTTGGCAATCCTCTCACAAGATCTTTCTTGACAAGTTCATTTATATTGTTGAAATTTAAATGAGAGAGTTTCTTATGCCAATTCCAGCTTTCTTCAATTGATGCTCTACTTAACAGACAGATTGCAGAGCCATCAGTACTTGTTGAAAGATTAGCTTCATAAATATTACCACATGTGTATCCTTTCAGAACAACTTTGCCTTTAGATTTACTCACAACTTCACAGTGTTCTTCAAAGAAATCAACATGATAACCTCTGTCACGGATTTGACTTATACTCAGTAGGTTGTGTTTAAGTCCTGAGACCAGAGCTACTTCTTTAATGATGACATTCCCAAGATTGATATTGTCATATCCCAATGTTTTTCCAATGTTGCCATCTCCATAAGAAACACTTGGGCCAGCTTTCTCCACAAAGTCTGATAGCAGGGCCTTATTTCCAGTCATATGACCTGAACATCCACTGTCCAGAACTAGAATATTTTTCCTGTTGCCCTGCAATCACAAAGACCACTAATTATTAGTTTTAAGGACCCAGACTTGCGTGGATCCTTTGGCCTTATTAAGTTTGTTAACATTTGCAGCGGATTTAGCATCAGAGTTTATGTTAACATTTTTCTTATCAGAATTGACATTATCGGACTTTGAATCAGAATTTACACTAGAAGGAACAATGGAAACTTTCTTCAAAGAAGGTTTTATTTGACAATAATCATAGTACAAACTATGATATTCCTTACAAGTATAAATGGAATGCCATAAACTACCACAATGAAAACAAGGATTTTGTGGTTTGTATCTAACTAACTGACTCTTAACTCCTGATTTTGAAGGTAAGGAGTTAATATTCTTATTTTTCCTGCAAAAAGAAGCCAGATGGTTAGAACTTCCACAGTTATGACATATTTTCCTAGGAGCATCAGGAACAGGTTTATAATCATTGCTTTTATTCACACCTTCCTTTCCATTCCTATTTTTCCTAGGTGATTTTACCTTGTTTGCATTCTTGACATCTTTCAGCTTATGCTTAAGCTGCTTCTTTGTCATTAAGCCTATGTTTACTTCAGCTGTCTTTTCCTGTTTTAGTTTGTCAGAAGTTAATTCCTCTTTAACTTCTGATTTCTCATTATCAGACTTTACAGTTACAAACTTAACAGGTTTTAACTTTGGCTTTTGCTTAACAACAGGCTTAATTTCTTCAGTTCCTTTGTCATTCTTATTCTCTCCATAACCTAAGCCCTCTTTCCAATTTTCACTACTTAGCAAATTTTGAGTTGTTCTGTCAGAGTTAGTCCAAGTCCTGATTATCTCTCTTTCCTTTTCTAACTCAGTTTTTAGAGATTCATTAATTTTTAGCACTTCATCCCTAACATAAAAAGCATCATCTCTATCCTTCTGAGTTTGATGGAATATAACTAACTCTTTTTCTAAGAAATCATTTCTTTTCTTAAAAGCAAGATTTTCAGAAGTTAATCTTTCACATGTTAAGGTTTGATCTCTATAACTGACACACATGGTTTTAAGATATCTTCTCAACTCATTAATATCATCAGTATGAAAAGCATAAGTAGTCTGAGGTACCTTTGTTTCAGCAGCTTCAGAACTGCTCTCAGCACTTTCTTTATCAGCATTTGCCATCAATGCATAGTTCTCCTCACTTTCAGAGTCTGAAGTGTCTGTCCAGCTTTTCTGCTTTGTGACAAGAGCCTTGCCTCTGTCACCCTTTACCTTCTTGCAGTCAGGAGATATGTGGCCTTTCTCACCACAGTTATAGCATTTAACATTGGTGTAATCTCCTCTGTCAGACTTTCCTCCTCTGCCTTCAGATCTTCTGAAATTCTTCTTATCAGAACTTATGCTTTTTCTGGAAAACTTCTTTCCCTTCCTGAACTTCCTGTATGCAATCTTGGTGATTCCTTTCACCATAAGAGCACACAGCTTCATCATCTCCTCATCAGCATCGGTCTCAGGCAAGCTTTCAGAATCTGAGTCATCATCACTCTCAGAACTTGATGACTCAGTATCAGACTTTATGAAAAGAGCTTTACCCTTGTCTTTCTTTGAGGAAGCTGTCTTGGGGAATTCTTCTTCAGCCTTAAGAGCGACTGTCCTTGACTTTCCTCCTTTCCTCTTGCTTCTTTGTTCCATCTCCAGCTCATGAGTCTTGAGCATTCCATAGATTTCGTCAAGAGTTGTTTCATCAAGATTGTAGTTGTCTCTTATTGTCGTTGCCTTCAAATCCCAGCATTCAGGAAGAGCTAACAGGAACTTAAGGTTTGAATCTTCAAGATCATACTCTTTATCAACCAATGACAAATCATTCAAAAGTTTGACAAATCTATCATATAAATCATTCAATGACTCATTAGTCTTTGAGTCAAAGTGTTCATACTCTTGAGTGAGTATTGTCTTCCTGTTCTTCTTAATTGTGTCAGTTCCCTGACACCTTGTTTCCAGAGCATCCCATATCTCCTTAGCAGTCTTGCAGTTGATTACCCTGTTTGACATTACATTATCAATGGCACTATGCAGTAAGTGTCGTACCTTAGCATCCTTAGCAATTGATACTATGTCTTCAGCAGTATAATCACTCTTCTCCTTTGGTACGGTCATTGCTGCTTCACCTGCAACTGCAACAGCGAGTTTGGTTGGTTTGTGAGGACCTTCCTTGATTCTATCCAGGTATTCTGGATCTGTTGCTTCCAGGAACATGGTCATCCTTACCTTCCATATGGGATATTCAGATGGTCTCAGTATGGGGACTCTGATGGTCTCATACCGACTCTGAATTAGTGTCTTTGGTGGCTCCTCAGTTGTGGTAGGCTTAGTTGGAGTTTCTGTGTCCGACATGATTGTGTTTGGATCTTTAACTGTATGTAAGTTAACAGATAAGCTCTGATACCAATTGTTAGGTCACACACACACTGTAGAGGGGGTGAATACAGTGTATAGTACACTCAAATCGAACTTTAAGAACTTAAGTAACAGAAAACAAACTTTATTGAAACAATAAACTTTGTTACAGTATGGAACTGTTACCTCTCAGTGATGAACAAATATCACGAGAGCTGCTAGGGTTACAAAGAATAATAACTTCGATAATGATAACACTTATAGTGTAAACCCTATGCCTGTGTTTATATACTACACAGTTACAAGATAATCGCTAATTGATATGGAATATAATTCTGCTTCCTAAAATATATCAATCAGATATCTTTTCTTCCAAGTATTCCATTCTTCACGGAATTCCTTCTTCATGCATATCTCTTTTTATGTTTATCTCGATCTTCTTTCCTTTAATCAGCTACTGTCCTTATCTGATTGTCCTTCAGCACTTAAGTTCTGATATCTATCTTCTGATAATTATCTCCTGATAATGTAAGCACTAATATCCTTAAGTCCTGACTTCCAGTATAAGTACTGATCATCAGTTAAGTACTGATTTATCCTGTTCACGTAAGATCTGAAAGCTAAACATAAAATATATTAGCCATGACATTATCAAATATATCTAACAGTTAATTACTGATGATTTAAAACACAGCTTAGAGTCACTGCATTGAGTACTAAACATCTGCAAGGTCTCCATTCAACTACTCATGCAGAGTTACATAAGATTCAGGAAGAATTAATGAAGCAAGAACAAGTTCAGAAGATTGACAAGAAAAAATTCTTCCAACCTACCTTTGACAGAGTTGCTTATATTGAGAAGACTCAAGAGAAACAACAAGCTCAGATTGATGATATTCTGAAAAATCAAGCTTCTCAGCAATCTCAACTTAATGAAATCCAAGCCTCAGTGGAATTGCTTGTCTCTCTTCTCTTACCTGCTGATGCCAAAAATGGGGAGAAAGTAATTAAGTCCAAATACAAAACTGATAAGACACTGAAAGGGAAGGATGATGAAAAAGATGACCATGGAAACTCTGGAATGGGTAGAGGTCATAGTCAAGGTAGAGGTTTCTCATCAAGAAAAGCTGAAATCACAAGTCACAGGACAAGTTCTGATACTGGAAAAAGAATTACTTCTGCTACTGGTAAAAGGATAAGTTCTGATGAACTTTTAGATCTTGATGAAGAAATGTCAAGACAGTTATTTCTTCAGGAAAATCCAGGAATGGACTTGGAGAATTTAATGGAAGAAGAAGCCAGACTTAAATCGGGAAAAGTCAAATCTAAATCTGAAGCTTCTGGTAAAAAGACACTTCCAAAACTCAAAGGCATTGTGATAAAATAAAGGATAAATCCTGAAGCAACCATGGTTAAATCACAACTGCAGATAGATCCAAGGTCCAAGGGCAAAGAAAAAGTTGGTGAACCTATCAAGGTTTATGTGCCTCCTGTGAATGAAGAAATTACTGATGAAAATGATGATCTTGCTCTGACTTCAAGAAAAGTTTTTAAGACAACCTCTGACATGGCTCAAGTTGTTTAGAGTCAAGAGATAGTAAGTTCTGATATTTCAAAGAAGCAAGTAACCTCTGACATAGCTCAAGTTAACTTGATATCAGAAGATAAATCAAAGACACTCCTGCCAGGATTCACTAAAGCAAAACAGACTCAACCTTTAAAGACTGCTGCAAGTGGTTTTGAAGCAAGAGTGGTTACTGGAAAGGAAGCAAGAGATAAAACTGGATTGGGAAGTGCTGATGAAAGAAGAATACAGAACACTACCAATGATCCAACTTTCTTAAGTGAACCAGGTATTGGAGCAACTCCTGAGAGATTGAATCAACTGGAATCTGTACAAATGGTTTACCATACCTACTTGAAAGAACACATCTTGTTGTACTTCATGACAGATGGTAGGGTTTATCATATAAGGGAAAATGCCATTCCATTGAAGTATTTTGAAGAACTGGAGCATGTATTATTCTTACTTCAAGTGAATGACAAAATAACAGAAAGTGCTGCAAACTATTTGAAGAATCAGATTCAGAGACAGAAAAGGCTTTATTCTGTTAAGTCTGACAGCACATATCTTCCAAAGTACAGAGATCACAAGGGTGATATAGTTGAAATGAAGCCCAATTCTGCTCAAATTATAACTACCTTTCTGGGTTACAGGGCTGTGGAATTCAATCTTGAGTCTGATAAGGCTTATTTGATCAGACTGGATCAGGATATAAGAAAAGCAAAGATTAATGATCTTAGGGCTGCAATCTTTCAAATTGGTGAAGATACTGCAGAGCTTAAAGATGCCAAAAGGAGAATGATTGATGAACTTAGATGTGCTGAGAGATGTTTGTTGAAGAACTATCTCAGAACAACTCGTGACATCAGAGAGATCAGAAGATGAAGCCAAGTCAAAGATCTACAACTGCTTAAATTCTGATATTTGTACAGACTGAAGTTGTTATCAGAAGTTAAATATTGGTAAAGCTTTAAGGACTGTAAGTTGTAGTTATCTAGTCTAATTCTCATGTATTTGTACTTAATATTTTTGACATCATCAAATATCTGTTAAACTTGTATATTATGCTAATTTACAAGTTGGGGGAGATTGTTAGATATATTTGATAATGTCATGGCTAATATGATTTATGTTTAATTTTCAGATCTTACTTAAACAGGATAAATCAGTACTTACTGGAAGTCAGGACTTAAGGATATCAGTACTTATATTATCAGGAGATAATCATCAGAAGATGGATATTAGAACTTAAGTACTGAAGGACGTTCAGATAAGGACAGCAGTTGATTAAAGGAAAGAAGATCTAGACAAACATAAGTAGAGATATGCATGAAGAAGGAATTCTATGAAGAATAGAATACTTGGAAGAAAAGATATCTGATTGATATATTTTAGGAAGCAGAATTATATTCCATATCAATTAGCGATTATCTTGTAACTGTGTAGTATATAAACACAGACATAGGGTTTACATTATAAGTGTTATCATATTCGAGAAGATTATTCATTGTAACCCTAGCAGCTCTCGTGATATTTGTTCATCACTGAGAGATAACAGTTTCATACTGTAACAGAGTTTATTATTTCAATAAAGTTTGTTTTCTGTTACTTGTTATTAAAGTTCGATTTGATTGTACTATACACTGTATTCACCCCTCTACAGTGTGTGTGTGACCTAACATATTCAAACAAATAATTGTTAGAATAGTATAAATAATTAATTTTATAATCTTGTATTGATTTATTTATTTAGGCGATATAATGTCCATATATTTTATATTGGTGATTTTAATCTAAAAATTACTTAACAAAAATATAGTATCAATATTGAACAAACACATATAATAGATCTTTTCTTCTGAATAAGTGTATACCTAATCATTAGATATGAATAATCATCTGTTATATGTAATAAATATCATATCAATATTAAGTTAACTCGTATAATAAATTTTATTATTTATTCGTATAAGTGTCTACATTATCACATTATTTATGTATTATAACGATTACTTTAAAAATATTGCATCATCATTAAATACTACATATTATGTGTTACTTTATTTATCTTTTTATAAAATAGTTATTTTTATATGTTAAATATTGAATAGTGTTATAATTTTAATAGAAACTTATTTTTTTTTAGAAATATATAGGCAACTATATCAACATATATAAAAAAGTATGATTTAAAAAATGTTATTCTATTATATGACAAATACATATTAGTTGTATAATTAAAAAACACATATTATATATTGGCATAGTGGTATTGAACTTATAAGCTAGTGGCTAAACTTGGGTTCGATTCCCAATAAAAATAAATAAATATAGTAAACACATGGATAAATTTGTAATTTTAAGAGAATAAAATGTCTCATGAATTTTATACCCATGTATAACAAGTAAGTATAAGGATTAATGTTGGAATCGAAATATAAAATGATGTCAAAATTATCAATTTTTATTATTTTATAATATTTAAGTGTTTATAAAAAAAACAAGTAAAATACTGTTGGACTTGCTGATAAGTTAAATGTTAGTAAATACATATTTTATCTCCGGTTTTTTAGATTTTTAATTAACTTTAGTTATAAAATTTATATTTTTAAATATTAATCTAATTTAAAATTTATGAATTAAGATAATTATTAATTTATTTATTTTAGCTTATTTAATTAAAAAATGACTAATAAATAAAAGTATTCAAATACTTATAAAAATTAAAAGTACTCAACTAGTCACTTACAAATCATTTTTTCATTTTAAATTATAAGTTATTTATCTTAAATTTTCACAAAAGGACACATTACTTATAAGTATTTATCTAGTTTTCAGCATTTATTCAGAAAAAACAAAATACCCCCATTTGATGGAGCTAGGTCGCTTATGGGCTTGGGAAGAAAGAAACAGAGAGCATAAAGTTCCTGCTTGTATTTGATACGAATGAAATCGTTCAATATTTTACCATAAGATCCAATAAAAGTGCCAATGGGCTTTGCAGCCGAACTACACATAATTGCATTGATGCATGTGTATAGGTGCAAACTTTTACTCATTCTCCCTCGCAAGAATAGGGACAATACATGTATTTACTGCCACTCCAAGCACAAGTACAAGGAACTGAAGCCAGTAACTATAGCTGTAAAATGTAATAAAAAGTAGGCTACAACTTCTCCAAAGCCACACATTTACCGCACTTTTCTCAGTTACATTTAAGTTTATTCAATATTCCTCCTTGTGAAAAATTTTCCCCACGCATATGGAACAACATAACCCTTGTCACCTTCTTTCTTTTTCATTGATTCTTGCACCTTTTGATAAAAAATTTACAAACTCGATCAGCTGATTAATTTTATTAAGCCTATTTTGCTAATAATCTGACTGTTTAAATAGATTTTCATATTGTGATGGGGTTGCATAGTCCAAACATACTGTTAACTTTGATAGCTGCATTGTTTGCTACATCTTTAGTACCTGTCCATGCAAGAGAACCACGCAAGATCACTTACGATGAGACGTCTATGATCATCAATGGCAAAAGAGAGCTTCTTTTTTCGGGTTCAATTCATTATCCTCGTACTCAACCTCAGGTTTCTTCTTGGATTACTACTATGTGTATTCATTTTTCTGGCGTTTCTTAAAATAAGTGCACTGATAGCATGCTATGATATGTGATTTTTTTATTTGATTTAATTAGATGTGGCCGGACCTTTTTGAGAAGGCGAAAATTGGAGGCATAAATTGTATCCAGACTTATATTTTCTGGAACTACCATGAGCCTGTAAAAGACCAGGTATGCAATGCAAGATCTATGTACTATGAATTGTCCTTGTATATATGTAGTAAAACCAACCTAATTATTTTCTTGTGCAGTTCCAATTTGAAGGCAATGGTGATGTAGTACAATTCATAAAAGTCGCCCACCAGCATGGCTTGTGGGTAAGCCTTCGGATTGGTCCTTATGTTGCAGCTGAATGGAATCAAGGGTAAAATTCTACATATTCTGTCTCTGTAGCAGGGGCGGAAATTTAGTTGTCAAACGCTAAAACAGAAGTTCGATTTACTATGCTAATGCATCTTCACAATTTACTTTTTATGTGCTGCTCAGAGGATTTCCATATTGGCTGAGAGAAGTTCCAGACATCAGCTTCCGTAATTATAATGAACCCTTCATGGTGAGTAATTTGTGAATGTGTGGTCGTACAGTTCTATTGCTCTTTACTATCAAACTACTGTCATATCCGTGAATTAAACTTGTATCCATTAGAATTTATACATTTTCTATCTGTAATTGCTGTACATGTAGTTCCACATGAAAAAATTTGCGAATATGATGGTAAGCATGATGAAGAAAGAGAAGTTGTTCGCACCTCAAGGAGGCCCCATCATCTTGCTGCAGATAGAGAATGAGTACGGTGCAGTCCAGGCATCATACAGACAAGATGGTGCTAAATACATTCAATGGGCAGCTGAATTGGCTATAGGTCTGTACAACGAAGTTCCGTGGGTTATGTGCAAGCAACCAGATGCGCCGGCTGAAGTGGTATAATTTATATATCATTTCTAACTTGTCTAACATCTTTCGTCTTCCCACATTTAATTATATAAATTAGTGCTAATTCTTGGAACTTTGGACTTTCAGATAGAAACATGCAATGGAAGGCACTGCGCAGATACATTTAAAGGGACTAATGGTCCCAACAAGCCTATGCTGTGGACTGAGAATTGGACTGCTCAGTGAGTATACGAGTACATGTGTGTTTTTATTTTAACAATTGTAATAATTCACACACGTTTATAACACACGAGCTATTACCAAAGGTATCGAGCATTCGGTGATCCACCATCTCAGAGATCAGCAGAAGATATTGCTTTCTCAGTTGCTAACTTTGTTGCTAGGGGTGGAAGTTTTATTAACTACTACATGGTATACTAATATATATCTTGTTAATCATTCATCTAGAAGTCGCATTTTGTAATTAGTTCATATTCTTATCGCAAATTTGCAGTACTATGGTGGGACGAATTATGGTAGAATTAGCTCATCTTTTGTGACAACCAGATACTACGATGAAGCTCCACTTGACGAATTTGGTTAGTCTAGCTAATTTTTACTTGGAACTTGTATAGAACTCCACAGTGAAGAAGTAATTATGATGGCTACTGTTAACTAATCGCTTGCTTGTGTTTATATTTCTTAATATTAGGTTTGCCAAGAGATCCAAAATTTGGTCACCTTCGAGATTTACATAGAGCTCTAAAGTTATGTAAAAAAGCTCTGTTTAAGGCGAAGAAGAATGAGGAAAAAATCAGCGCACATGTTAAGGTATCTTAATTTCGAATATCTTTTTCTTTGTTTCATTCTTTATAAGTAATTGCATGAACTAATGAACTATGACATAACAGATTCCCCATTCAGCAAATTCGTATTGTGACATACTAGATTAACAAGTAGACGCTTAACTAGCGTGAATCATAGTGATCTTTTTCTGATTCACTCATTTGTGTTGTGCATAAAATGGTAATAAAGATTTGTTTTTTCTTCAAAATACAGGCAGTTGTTTATGAGAGGCCGGGAGATGCAAACGTTTGTGCAGCATTTCTAATAAACAACAATACCAAGATTCCAACTACAGTAAATTTCAGGGGTGTGGATATTTACGTGCCCGCTAGATCTATTAGCATCTTACCTGATTGCAAGACTGTTGTATTCAACACTGACACAGTAAATCTTAACACCCTTAACCTTTATTTATGAGTGTTCTTCGTAATTCGTAAATGCTAGTATGATATACTGTATGGATTCTTGAAATGAAACAAAATTTACAGGTGGTAGCTCAGCACAATTCGCGAAATTTTGTTACTGTAAATACAGACTTCAATCTAGACTGGGAATTCTACCGTGAACCAATCCCAACTATGGATGCATTACCTATTAAGAACCAGTTTCCACTTGAGCTCTATGCTTTGACTAAAGATGCTTCCGACTATGCATGGTATAGTACCAGGTACGTCAAAGCCTCCATCTGGTATATACGTACACATTAACAAATTTTTAAGGCATTGATGAACAATAGATGAACGCAGTTTCAATTTGGATCGACGTGATCTACCAATGAGGCCTGATGTGTTGCCAGTTATGCAAATCCAGAATAACGGTCATGCCATGGTTTCATTTGTCAATGGAGAACTTGTAGGTGAGAAATAAAGATAGAAATTTATAAATGTGCTTTTGTGCAATTTTTTAGCAAATTGGACTAACAGCGGATGAAATTGTTATTAGGATTTGCTCATGGAAAGTTAGATGTGAAGCAATTTGCGCAAGAGAAACCAGTAAATCTTAGGCCAGGAATCAATCACATATCATTATTGTGCATGACACTAGGCATCCAGGTAAGTATATTATCAATTCACAGCTTCAACCACAGAGATGTGTTTGTATGTGCGTTCATAAGTTGCAAGCAACCTAAAACGTTTCACAAAAGAAAGGAGATTGTTATTTACTTCACTGTTGTATATAGAACAGCGGAGCTCACATGGAGAAGAGATGGACAGGACCTGATACACTTGTAATCAAAGGTTTGAACACCG
Organism: Apium graveolens; assembly: GCF_009905375.1. Classification (NCBI taxonomy): domain Eukaryota; kingdom Viridiplantae; phylum Streptophyta; class Magnoliopsida; order Apiales; family Apiaceae; genus Apium; species Apium graveolens. Next base: position 215,739,450 of record NC_133653.1, on the reverse strand, counting down.
GAACGCTTGATCTCACACAGAATAACTGGGGGCACGAGGTACGTACGTTTAACTGTGGGCAATTCGATGTGTGTACCTGTAGTATCATGTTTTAACAATGTAGTTTATAGAATAATGACAAAGTATGCCGTGTAGGTTAGAATAATGTTTTAACAATGTGTATGTTACCTTAACGCTTGTTACATAAAAGTATGTATGCCGTGTAGGTTGGTGTTGGTGGTGAGAAGCTTCAGTTGTATACAGAGGAGGGAGCACAAAAAGTGAAATGGGAACCAGATACGGGACTAGGAACTCCTGCAACATGGTATAAGGTAAATTATGTATTCACCTTGCACTTTCATTTGTTTAAAAAAAGCAGTTAAATGATTTCTTATTTTTTATCTGAAAGTTGTTTCTATGTACAATCACCATATTACATACCAGCAAGGGGGAAACCATCAGTCTAAACGAAATGATTAAATCATGTACGTTTAGTGGCTTGCTACGACAAACTTAACATGTAACGTACATGGATGCAGGCATACTTTGATACTCCGCCAGGAGATGATCCTCTTGCTATCACCATGGACTCAATGCAGAAAGGGCATTGTTGGATCAACGGCAATAGCATTGGACGTTACTGGGCATCATTTATTACACCTCTTGGGAAGCCCTCTCAATCAGAGTACGTATCTGAAGAATAGCCTGGTCCTGAGACTTGCATAGCAGAATAGCATCTGAAAAGTTATTAAATTGACCAACTTAAAATTTTGGATGTAAATATTATGTAGGTATCATATACCGAGGGCATTTTTGAAACCGGAGAAGAACCTTGTGGTGGTTTTTGAGGAAGCAGGAGGAATCCCTCATGAAATTACAATCTTAACGGTTAATAGAGATACAATCTGCACTTTCTTAAGTGAGGCAACTTCCCCTTCAGTTCATTCATATGAGAGGAAAAGTAACCAGTTGCGGCTATTGGATGATGGATTAAAAGAAGGAGCTCAACTACATTGCCCCGCCGGTAAAGTCGTTGAAAAAGTGGAGTTTGCAAGCTTTGGCGACCCTATCGGTGCCTGCGGATTGTATAGTCTTGGAAACTGCCACTCTCCCATTAGCCAGCAAGTTGTCGAACAGGTAACATCATACATTAATTGTGTGTGTGTGTGTGTGTGAATATCTTAAAGTCTCTCATTTTCTTTGTTTCCGATGAGCAGCATTGTCTGGGAAAAAATAACTGCACGATTCCACTAACGAGGGAAGCTTATGGTGACAAGGGCAGTGATACTTGCCCAGAAACATTCAAGGCGTTGGCAGCCCAAGTGAAGTGTAGCTATGGCGCTGTCATACCCTAAATACAATATTCGCTCGAGTATGTTTCAAGACAGAATTCCTTTAACACCATTTTCCCCCTTTTCTTCAAAGGAAAGGTCTGAGAGTTTGAAGCTTCAGGTGCAAGATAATATGATCAGGTTTTTTGTAATGTGTTGTTATAATTTATTCATCAAACTAAGTAGAACCTTCTAATTATGTTACATGATCAGATAGACAATTAATGTGCTCAAGTTGCAAGTTTTGACACCAATATCAATCACAAAAGAAAGCCCCTGGCACAGTAGACCGTTTTTTCATTTCACAATTAGCTCATTAAAGAAGTATCAGTTTCATCCAGAACCCCAATAACAAACAACTATATTTACCAAATAACATTAACAATATGCTACAACACCGCCAATTATCAGGCTTACCTCGCAATAGCTATAGTCTATACAGAGTAGCAAGTGTAAATAAGTTGTTATAGATATGCCGATACCAGCAATCCCTCAGTTCAGAAAAAAACCCATTAGTATAATATATGCATTTAAACAGATAGTCCAAAGAAAATGATTGACCATGTAACGGAGGCATGCTGTTTGCATTTTTCTTGAAAGAAGGGTGAGCAGCTTGACTACAAATACATGCATTACTATGGAGAACAATAGGGCTGCAAGTTCCAACAATTTTTATTAACTTGAGCACACCAATGTCTAATAAATAACATTATACAACTCTTTGTGAATTAAATTAAGGAAGAATACATGATCATACATGTATGTACTCTTTTTAGATTGATTACAACAAAAAACGGAAGATTTTAAACTTCCTGTTTATCTACAACCATTCTCTCGGCGGGATTGAGCTCCACGTATCTTCCCTCTAATCACTCCGAACATGGAAAAATCATATGTATTTTAGGGAGCTGCCATAGTCAGCAAACAATTAAAACTAGAAACACGGTGACATACCATAGCAATCAAAGACTAAAGATTTATAATTGCAATTTTTTACTAGAACGACCAACATGACAACAAAACCCAACTGCCCTTTAAATCCATTAAACCTTAAAGTTAGTCAGAGATGAGGATGCTGACCTTTATAGTTTGCAGCTGCCCCAAGGCCACAGGGAAGACGTGAGGGATGCTATTTCCAGCACTAACAAAATCCAGTTTGAAAATGAAGACAAAAGTGTTTCCAATAATATACATCTTCAGTTAGTCTAGACTCATGACAAATCAAAAGATCCCTGTCCTTCACTTATAGCATATAGCAGTTTCTTGCACATGACTTCCTGTTACATCAGAAACGGTAAAACAAATTAAAAAGGCGAAATTCCTAACCAATATGAAAGCTTGAGCTCAAACTTTCTTTTGGTCTTAAATATTCCAGCTTTTATTAGCACGTCAAACAAGAAACACAGTCCCCGCTAAGTCAATAACCTTGGTAGAATAAGGAGGAAGCTTCAAGTAATTAGCACATGTCATCACACTTGGCAAATCATCATCTGCCGATTCTGACACGCCGGCCACATTAGATATGTTCCCAACAGTTGATGAATGCTGCAAGCAAAAATCACAATGTCAATTGCATACAACACAAAGATCAAAATTTTATTAGTAAGCACCATACCTTTCTCACGATCGTTAGCTTTGGATTAAGGGCTGCCAAACCACCAGGGGGAAGCCGAGGTGCACCTGTCACAAATTGACAGAAAGCCCGCTGCTGCTCTGGGGTAAATTCCCCCATAACCTCAAGCAACTGCAGACAACAAAATGCCATTTCAAAATCAAAGTTAAAATATTGTTTGGCATGTGAGGAGCAAGATTCCTAATGTGACTTACATTGACAATTGCAGGGCTCTTTGCATTATAGCCATGATCAAACTTAATGTGATCTACAAGTGTCTCCATCTGCGTAAAAAGAAATTTGACATGTTACATAAGATTAATATAAATACATATGATGTCATAATTACTGATAGGTCCGAAGTAAATAACATGATACTGAATTTAACCTTCCACAACTCTCTACGGCCGCAAAGCAAATAGTCCAATTCGTCTGGAGAAAATATTTGTAGAGCTGAGATGTCAAAGACCTGAAGGCATATTATTATACAAAATAAAAGTCAGGTTGCGAAACTGAAACTTATCTGATCAGAAATTAAGTCCGCCCTATATGGCATTGGCAATACCTAAATATAGTAATCACACACAGAAGAAATAGGTATAAAATAGTATTAAATTAGGAAAAAGAAGTATGGGAAAAGAGAGTGAACCTAGAGTATATTGTTGAAAAAGGTATGACATCCACCAAAGACATACACAGACAGTAACATGCTCATAAAACTCATAGTAGAAAACTAGGTAAACAAGAGCACATAAAAGGAGAGTGAACCTAGAGCACATTCTTGACAAATGTATGCCATACACCAAATACATACAGACTGTAATACGCTCATAGAATAAAATCTGACTTGTGCTTTTTAGAAAGGTAAACAACCGAACAACCAGAGGCCCCTGCTGACCTGATTAAAGCCAGCTCTAAATGCCTCCAGCTGTTTAAAGATCCCTCCTCTTACAGTAGCATCAACAGCAAGGGAAATATACTCTTCCAAATTATTTATATCAACCTAAGGAATTCAAATAAAAAAAAAACCATTAGTATATGACAATGCAATGGTGTGTGTAACACATATGCTTGCGGACATTGTCACATAACGTACCATCTCACCGCCCGGTTTCATAACATAATTAGAATATCCAGGAAGTGTAAAATCCAGACATAGATCTTCTACTGAAGCCCCATGGAAGCGTATATCAACTACTTTGTAATCTTGGCCTCTTGTTGATTCTAAGTACTGTTTCCTGCAAACAAGGGCTTGTAGTTCCAGCAGCGACTTCCCCAGTTCAGCATCGAACGAAAGAATGTCATGCAAATTTAGTTCCTGAATCATTTAAAAAGTTATCAACACTCAACTAAAATGAACCAACAACTTGCCATAAAAGATAAAAGTTGTTGGTGAAGAACATGAAATTGGCTTACTTGACCAAGAACAAGCTTATAAAATGCAGTTGATAATGGCAAGTCCAGAAGCCGTCCATCTTGAAGAGCCTTGGCTATCACACGACCAAGAAGCCTAAAGTATTCAATTACTTTGTTCAGTTGTCCAACATCAGAACCATCAGATGGTGGCCAAGGCCGCGGGAACAAACCAAGAGGTGCTTGAATAAGATCTCTAGATGCCTGAACATTGCTTGTCCTCTTCCCATCTTTTTGTTGAATTGCATCACCTTCCGCTGCTGATTTATTGTAGGAATCAGATCTCCACATTCCAAGTCCAACCTTCTGTAGGTCATGACTCAAAAGGGTGTAGAACTCCAAAGTTGGTCCTAATCCAGTGCCAACTTCGCCAAAATATTCTACTTCGAGAACAGCCTTTTGACTAGAATACATCTCCATAACTTTTGCAGCAGACTCGAGAATGCGATTTCGAGATACGCGAACTTTTTGCCTCTGTAATCTTCCAACCCGCACCTCTCTTTCATTCATTGAACCATGACCATCTGCACCCTGCTGCTGTTGAAGTCGATGCAATGCACGAGACAATCCAAAAGCAGTAGAATAGAAGTACTGACGTCGGGTCTCAAAAGGAAACAAGAATGGGCATGCTCTTGTCAACTGGTAACACCAAGAGGGAAGGCTCCCACTACAAAGGGCGAGTGCATCTTGAATCTGTCGAGCTAATTTCGGAGTGAGCTTACTATTGATAAATTCCTCAAAGGGAACCCTGACACCTGTCACTATAATCTCATCTAAGCTAGGGATCTTTCCTTCAGCAAAACTGGTTGTCGCTGCCTCAATGCGTAACCGTTGTGCTAGTTGATTCAACCCTTCTAATACACGTAATAGTGCCAATATACCATATGATGGATTACTTTTTTCTAGATCACAAGGAAGCTCCACATGCAAAATACTATCTAGAAGTGATGTCTGCTGCAATGACGAATTCACAGTGGAATGAAGTGCCGCACCCGTCCTTGCTGATTTACCAGACGATGCAGAACTTACTGCCTCAACTGAAGCCCGATCAGTTTGGCTGTCTGCCCTTTGATATGTGATGGTATATATATCACCCCACAGTCTGCTTCCATCACCAGAAACAAAATCATTACCATTATATCTCTCATCGTCATCCTCATCATTGACAAGCTGTCTCTGTACAGCCTGATAGATGGTCAAATGTCTATTTAGCTGCTTACCAGCAGCTGAAAAAATTAATTTGGGTTGCTCATTATGACCAAAGATGAGTCTTCCCTGTCGGTCTCTTGCTCCCCTGATACCTCTACCATTTGAAGATGCAAGCCCAGCCATAGCAGCAGCAGCAAAAGACATTGCACCCCTTGAACCAAAAGAATTCCCACTCTTGAAATTAACAGAATCAGGGCCCTTATCTGCTGTAGCTCTGCTGCTGGAACCGCGAGCTGCGTTTGTCTGGTTACTAGTAAGTGTTGGGGCAATGGGACTACTGTCAGTAGAATCGCCTAATTTTACATCATGTACTCTGTCAGGCGTGCAAAGAGGAAGAGAATAGCCTCTCAATCGCTACAAACACAAAAGACATGTATTAATTATGGAAAATTTATAATGAATAGACAATATATTGTACTCTACATACCGAGTTGACAAGACACCAGGAGCACACATTTAACATTATTAATCTATTATACAGATGACAATATTCTTTACCTAGTCCAATCAAAAAATGCATTTACCAACTGAGCAACAAAAAAAAAAGAGCAGGTAAAACTTCTCCAAAATAATTGCTTTAATAACAGCATAGCAGAAAGTTTTCATTAGTTAAGCTACAAATTTTTGTAATTACTAAAATTTCTCGCAGACGTATTAAGTAATACTTGCTTTAATAACAGCATAGCAGAAAGTTTTCATTAGTTAAGCTACAAATGTTTGTAATTACTAAAATTTCTCGCAGACGTATTAAGTAATAAAAAGGAAAGAAATGCCACATAGGCATCAACAAAAGATTATTGTACATACATCATCAAGGTCATCTTCGTCCTCTTCGGAGATATCATCATCTTCAATCACTAGAGCCTCATCAATTTCAACAGGAGATATGTCCATATCTTCATCCTACAAGGTACAGACATGAAAGTGCTATAAGGAAATCTAAGCAAGATAACTTCAACATGAGGGGAATTTTCAATAAATACCGGGGTAGATAATATCATACATGACAAGGGGAGAAAAAAGTATTATCTCCTTCCTCACAAATATTTAACTAGAATTAACTTCTACTTCTTAAGAGATCTATACATTGGCCTACAGGACAGTAATCAATGTTTTGACAGAGTTATGTAAGCTATTTAATATATCAAACTTGGACAAAAGCTAAAACTACAAAGCTGATCAGCTTTGAACTTCATAATGAATCACTGGGAAAATTCATGTAGAACACCGATCACATGCCACAGTGCTTGGCACTTACTGCGAGGACCTATAGATGCTGTAAAAAAATACCCCTAGCTGATTGTATACCTCAGAAGAAGAATCTGCTTCTACAGGTTTCATTTCTGCATCTTTATCCAGAACCGCTTTTCTATGAGCAGCATGTCTTGTCTGAGGTCCTCCTGCATCGTCTTGAGCCGTCTTCAAAACAGCTTTGCCCTTCCCTTTAGATAAGCTTGTGCTCCTCTCTTGTGATGATTCCTTCTTGGCATTTTCATTGATAACAATAGATGCTCTAGATCTTGTTGACTGACGGCGGGTATTATAAGCGGGGGTTGCAGTAGATAGTGACGAAGCACCAGCTCCAGTAGGAACTTTTCCAGACTCAAAACTTCCAATGGACGCCGTAGACTTCTGTACAGAATCAGCTCGTTGTACTCGAGGCCAAAGGAAGTCTTCAATTGCAGCTAGAGTCGCCAAAGGATCAATCAGAACAACATTTGAAGAATAATCACGGAGAGATTTTTCTCCTTGTGATCTGCACAGACGCAACTTGAATGGTTGAGCCAGAGCACTTAAGCCAGAAGAGAGACGGACACTACCACTAGATGACCTTGCACTGTGGCTAAGTACGACAGGAAAACGCTCTGAAGAAGACAAAGCATCTTGAAGCTTCTGAACTAAGATACTCATTGGCACATCATTTTTTTCATTAATGCCTGAAGGAAGAGCAAGTGCAACAAATGATTTATACCTTCTCATTGCTTGTTGTCGGAGCTTAGACAGATTAGCTTCTGACAATTTCTCCTTAGTAGTGTATCCACAGGAGAAGTAGTTCAGCAAAGCATCCACCACACCGCTACCAATGAACTCAAAAGTGGAAACACCATTCCCATTGCTTAGCTCGAGTAACATCTCGGAAATTAACCCAACAAATTTATCTTCTTCGCTATCCGAAATATTAGCAATACGCGGACCAGAAGCTCTAGATGCACCTTTTAATTTAGTAGTCCTGTCTTGAATACCAGCATTCAACCTTGAGCAAAGGTTCTTTAAATTTAAAAGATCATCTGTAACCCCAGCATCTCCAGAATTCATGCGGAAGTATTTTTCTTTGAAAGTTTTGGCACATGCACTCACAGCCATCCGAATATTGGAGTTAACAGAAGGAATTTCAGTTGCATTTGGAGGTGACCCAATAGTTGGAACTGAGTATTTGGAATCTTCTGTGCTGTTCACATTTGAAGTTGAGTTGTCACCTCGTCTTTGGTAACGTTTTGAACGTGATGAAGACCCAGTTATGGAATCATTTGCCATCTCACATAGTGACGACTGAGATACCACGGTACTAGTAGATCCAGTTAATATCAATGCATCTACAGCATGTAATACACCTTCGCGTAAGAACATATTGAAGAAAGTTCCGGGAAGTTTTTCCATTAGAATATCCGCTATTTGAAGGGCAGGCACCAAAACTTGTGGATCCTTCCACGCTAATACCCCAGCTAAAAAGCTAAACCAAACGAAAGATGCATGCTTAATTATCCACCACATTGAATCAGACGACCATATTAAACAGATAATTTAAGAAAAACCTGTATACCTCGATATATTTGTTCCACTTAACAAGGACTGGATCATATCTGCACTGCTAAAGTACATAAGTTTCCCAATAACAGAAAGGCACTTGTGACGAACAGAACCGTTCACACTAGATCCATAGATCTGCAAAAAAAAAGATGGGAACATTAGTTACAACCTATAGCAAAGAACCTAATCAGATCTAATTGTCCGAACAAATTACCTGAATTAGAACAGGAAGAAGGTCCATTCCAAATTGATGAAGAAGCTCCGGCTGTTCATTTAACAATTTCTCACGAGAAGAAAATTCAAAATTGTTTCTGGTAGAACCTACTTGCACTTCAGAACTGCTAGCAGCAGCATTCTTTAGATGAGAACCCCTTTCAAATATGTTACAGCTTGCAGGAAGAGAAATAGATCCTTCAGGTAATGGCGGAAGAAGTTCATTTGCTAGATTCACAATCTCAAAAATCTGAGCCATGAGATAGATAAGCATTTAAGTATCCACATACATGTACGTATATATTCCAACATATAACTACTGTCAACTTACAGATATTAATTGTCACTGATATTTGTTCACCGTGTTCTAGTGGTAGCCTAAACCAATTACAAATTAATGACTGAATTATTTGAGGCGATATATTTGCTGATTTTTTTCATAAACAGGCTAATAAATTTTTTAGTTCCTGTATATTAAGTGCGACTTTTACCAATTTTCCATATTGTATGTGTGCGTATCACTATATAGTATGTAAATATTAACCCCCACAAAAGTGACGCTACTCAGAAATGAAATTGCAATAATCACATTAAATATTATTGAGTTTCTTACCCAACAGAAAGCGATTTAATTGCAGATGGACACTTAAATAGTAGCCCGAAACAAAAATAAAAGTAAAAAGTAGCGTCTACCTGCTCCGCTGGTCTGCTTAAAGCAGGGGCTGCAGACATGCCTGCGACAAGACCTGAACCCGATAATATATTTTTAAGAATGCCACTGATCCCCAAGAGTAGCAAGGTTTTGGCTCCGAGCGGTGAGCCGCTTGCACACGTTGAAAGCAAGTGTACCAATCCCTGCATGCCTCCTAAGTCATAATCTACATTTTCATATTCAGAAGCTCATAACATGAAGTGATTGTATATACCGTGTATGTGGATGTGCTGAGAGAAGATTGGCCACCTCCGGAACTAGTGTTAGATATCAGTGTCGCTGCCTGCGTAACCAGCCCGTGATTGCACAGTTGGTCAAGATTATCAGAAGATGAAGCAAAAGCCTCGGTAATCCTAGTCAAGCAGATGGAAGCATGCTCTATAACCTACACAACAGAGACAGGAAAATGACAAAAATGAATAAACATTAAACAAATTGTTAAAGTAAATTTATGACAACCTATTATAATCAAATAGTTGCTAGACTTCAAAATAACGACTTCAAAACCTTGGCATCATGATACTGGAGTAGGTTAGTAAGTATAGGAACTGCATCCATTACAAAGTCCGAAGCATCTGAAGGCAGCTTCTTACAAATATTTGCAGCACTAGATAATGCCACGCGCTGAAGAGGAAAAAAATATCAATCAATGCTCAAATGCACCAGACAAGGTTATAGGCTTTTATGGCAACATTCAAAAAACAAAAAACTTCAAGTATTGAAGATACCTGGACTCCGGTAGAGAAGAAGTCGAGATACGACAACACTGCTATCAACGCACCTGCGCGTAAGCAAGCGGTTGGGTGTTCCTGAGATATCTTTTTCAAAGCTTGTAGAGACTGTCCAAATAAATATCAAAATTTGATTCAATATGACAACAAATGTATTAAAACAAGCAATTCAATGTTAAACCACAAATCATTTCCCAAAAGCAATAAACAACAAACACTCACCTGTTCAGCCAAATCCATATACTGAATCGCGACCAATCTATTAACAAAAGAACTAACCGCACCATAATGCACAACAGCAGAACACGAAGACGGAAGCACATCACACAAATGTGTGATCGCCCTAGCTGCAAGCAACATAATATCAGGATTACTCTCATACCCCAACAACCCAACAAGCACGGGAACAAACGAATCCACGGGAAATGTACTAAGTGAATCCTCCGTCCCAATCGAAAGCATCTCACAAAGCTGGGTCAAAGCCTCAACTTGCTTCCCTTCCTCTCCCTCAGCTCTCAACCCAACCAAAATCTTCTTCAACCTCCCACTCTGATGAGAACTCGACGCAGCAACCATAGCAGAAGAGGGAAGCAAATCATCCAATCCAGCTCCCAATTTCCTCAACAAACCTTGTAATGCACTACTAGCAGAAGTCAAATTAGAATGCAACATTCCCACACCATCCTCGCTATCCTCATCCTCATCATCACTGTCCTCCTCTTCCTCATCGTTTCGACTCGAATCGATCTTTAACCCCAACATCCTCTCAATTTCATTCCCTCTAACCCTAACATCAAATTCCTTCTCTTTCCCTTTCTCACTCTCCTTAACCTTGTCCAAAACATGATTCTTGCCACGTCGACCCCGACCCGAACCCGAAGACTCGTCCATATTCACAGCAACAGAACTTTTCAAGATTGGAGAATTAAAACGACGGCGTTTAGAAGCACGAGTTAACACACCAGATGAAGAAGGGGCCTCTGCCCTTTTACGGCTACGAGTTTCCATACAAAAACCCACAAACCCCTTTAATTTACTGGACTAAACCAGCGATCAAACATGATTAGATGTGTGAATTAGCTCATTTTTTGACCTGGGGTTCTTGAAATAAGTATAAAGATTGAATCTTTAGCGATTATACAAACAAGAAACTGTATGTAAGGAGGTGGATGAAGAAACACAATTGAAAAAAGATTGAATCTTGGTTGAGGATGTTAATCTGCGTGTGGTGAAAGCTTACTTACCCAGCCGCTAAAGAGAAAATGTGTGTACACACCCAAGATATACAGCCCAAGACGAAGCTGATGTTTAGCTTACATAACCCCAAAAAAAACATTTTAAGAAAATACTAATGTATTTATTATTATTATTATTATTATTATTATTATTATTAAAATATACGTGGCTCGTAAATAAAGGATGGATAATTTAAGAGGTCATTTTATAAATTTACTCTGTATTTTCCAATTATTTAAAAAAAAAAAGAGAAAATTATAAGTTTTGACGGTGTTGCATATATCTCCAATTTAACCAATTTATTGACCGATAAATTGGTGATCGGAGGGCTATCACACATATTTTATTAAATCGTTTAATAAAATGATTTTACTTTATTTGGTTAAAATCAGAACAAAATCGGTTCAATCTTGAAAAAGAGAAAATGATCAAATTATCTTGAAAAAGAGAAAATGATCAAATTAACTATTTTTGAAGGACCATTGGCCTGATATACCGACCCTCACCCTCAGATTAAAGGCTCAATATACCCACCGCAAACGACACATGGAATAACGTATCTAAAAAATAATCAACAAAGCATGTAATAACCCCAATTTTTGGAAAATTTTGAAACCCTTATGAATAGTGTTTTTGCTTAATGAGAAAACTTTTCATGCCACACTATATAGGGGTTCTGATATGGATATTCTGAGATTTTATTAGTACTTTATATGGGATATAAGTGTATATAAAGATCGTCAGAATCCAAATCCGAACACTTTGATTTTTCCCAGAAATCCAATAGATACGGAAAGAATTGAGTATAAGGTAACAGGATAAAAGAATTTAAATTAAAGGATTATAATAGAGGATCATAAAAAGGAATATAATGTATTGAGAAAGGTTAAGGGAACCTAAGTAATAAGATCCCGGGTATGATCCCTCAAACGATAAACGAAAACGAAAGTTAAGCGAACAGTATAACAGATCAGCGGTCATTAGGCAAACAATTAGGAAGTTAATCAAAGAGATTAGAGAGGATGATGTCACCCAACCAATGAGAAGAGGACAAGGAGGGGAGGATGACATCATGAGGATGACACAAGCATGACATGGGAAGGAAGGAGATGTGGTGGCTTTTTAACCACACAAAATCAAGGGCAGCTAGGTAATTTACTAAAACAAACACAAAAATCAAACCAACCAAGCCAAGCAAATCATTTTTCATCAAAATCAAAAAGAAACCAAGGCATTGTTCTTCATGCTCTCGGCCAAAACAGAACCAGCACACTAAAACTGTTGTATCTCCTTCATTTCTCACTCAAATATTGTGTTCTATAGCTCATTGGAAAGGTATTGAGATGAACTACAACTCTTGTTCACAAGTCTCGTCCAAATAATCATGGTAAGACCCTCATTTTTACAGTTCTTTAAATCGGACTTTTAGAAACTTCAAAGCCTAACTTTGTGTTCTTGATTTCTTTGGAAAGATCAAGCTTGTAGGAGGCTCCCTAAGGCTTCCTAGAAACTTAACACCTCCCAAGGAAGATATAAACTTCAAACCCTAGCCTTTACTTTATTTGTTAGTAAGTTTAATGGTTGGTTTTGTGAAATGAGAAGCATGGATTGTGATTATTAGTAGTTTGGTTTGATTTGGAAGTGTTTTGGTAATTGAAGCTTGATTATAGTTCATAGGTCTTGATTGTGGTTGTTTGAGTTGAAAACCTTGGAGATTATGGACTGATGTGGTATGGTTTCGGTGAAGTTTTGTTGTATTAATGGTTATGAGTTGGTTGGTGGTTAATTGGAGTAGTTTAAACATTGGTAATCGCGTAAACATAGCCGTCGTAATGTCCGATTTACTTTAGACTGCTTTTGTTCATAATATTTGGACCCGAGAACTCCCTGCTAGATTATGACCATTGCCATGTTTAGATAGTTCATGTTACGAGCTTCGTTTTGATATGTAGTTCGTTTGATTCCGATGTACGGTTTAGGAGAAACGACCGTTTCAAGTAACGGTGTTTCGCGAACGAATCATTTCCCCTCGCCTTACTTTGAAACATAGGTTAAAGACCAAAAAGGGTTAATTAATGTATGAAACAATTATGGTAAGAGTTTTAGGCAGTTGGTAAGACACTCGCGAAGGAATCGCTTTAAAACTCGTAATGGTTAATTTATTAAAAATGGTGGAGCCGAGGGTACTCGAGTGACTTAAGAGAATCAATAAGCGCAAAACAAGCGTTAGAGTCTAAGTTAGTTAAAGTATAGATTTACAAGTGACTTTGGTTTAATTCCAACTTACTTATTGTTTATAGGTTACCAGACTCGTCCCGAGCCTTTTATCACCCCAAGTCGCTCAGGCAAGTTTTCTACCCGTTATAACTGTTGTTGTGATGAATATATGTATTTGCATTATCTTGCGATAGATGCATGTTGGTTAATTAGTAAATGATGCAATATATTGAAGCATGCTGCTATGGTATATATATATGCATGCCTATTTCGCATTCTTTCCATATATATATCTGTTGATTCAGTTGATAATACCTATACTAGAGGATAGCGGTAATTTGCATATACCCTTAGTACAGGGACCCAAAGGTGAAAATATTTTCTAAAACCGGGAGTCGAGGATCCCGAGTAGATTTTGTATATATGGATATAAATATATATATACTTATATATATATATGGTCATAGTTTTCAAAACTATTAATCGAATAAGGTTTATTCGATAACTTTAACTTTATTTTATTATTGAATATTATTTCGAATATTATTCGAAGGCGTATGACTCCTTTATATTAAATGAATATTATTTTGAATATTCATTCGAGGACTTATGACTCCTTTTATTTTATTAATGAATATTATTTTGAATATTCATTCGGGGACTTATGACTCCTTTTATTTATTTATCTGAATATTATTTGAATATTCATTCGAGGGCTTATGACTCTTTTATATTATTTATTGAATATTATTTGAATATTCATTCGAGGACTTATGACTCATTTTATTTTATTAATGAATATTATTTTGAATATTTATTCGGGGACTTATGACTCCTTTTATTTATTTATCTGAATATTATTTGAATATTCATTCGAGGGCTTATGACTCTTTTATATTATTTATTGAATATTATTTGAATATTTATTCGCAACAAGGTTGCAGTTTTGGTAAATGAATTGATTACTTACCCAATGTTCGGGAAGTAAGTCCATCTATTGAGTCGGCATAAGCAACATGGGCTCAGTGGGCGTCCATGATAGTGTAAGTGGCTCAGTGGGAGTCCATCAAATGCATAAGTGGCTGAGTGGCAGTCCAGCATAAGGTCCTATTGCGACCAGGGTGATGACCAGTGGGGAATTCGTCCATCTACTAGTAGAAAAGGTTACTTATGGGTATCTTTGCCTGATCAGCAAGATATCTGGTTTATGCCAAATTCTTTTCCTTTCCAAATTTATTGGATATTGCAATTCTGTTCATACTTTACATGACAGAGGTTTTCAGGAAATGTATAAAGAAGATGTATATGTGGATATATATATATATATATCAGAACTAAATGAAGTATATCATAACTTCATTTCCTTTAATAATATTTCAAAGATTTAATCTATTCAAATCTTGTCTGGTAGTCTCATCTATGTGATGAACTGTTGAAAGCTCATTATACTTTGAACAGTGGTAGTTCAAGTAGCTTTATAAATGATATAAGTATAGTGAAGTATTTGGTAACTTCATCCCTTGTTTTTACTTATATCTAGTAAGTAATTATCTTACTCATGATAAAAGATTCTAGTAAGTATCCATTTAGATACTTATATTATTGTTATCACTATATATTATCTTGCGAGCTGTAAGGCTCACTCTTGCTTTATTTCTTCATCACACAACAACAGTTAGGAAAGATGGCCAGACTCCAGCAGACCCAGCGCAAGCGCGTGGGAAACGTCCCGCGTCTTCCCGATGATGTTGTGGCTGCTATAGCTGCAGAGGTAGATCTATTGGTAGATCAGGCATTCTATTTTTGAGAATCAAATTATGTATAATTATAACTTGTGGCAGATAATGGCAATTAACTGTAAATTTATCAAGTAATCATTTTGGGTTGTAATAACTTTTAAATTGTGGATTCAAAGACTTGTACTTATTTAAATTTCATCTCTGAGACTATAACGGGTTGTGGTGTGTGTTAGTGTGGGGTCACATCATAAGGTTATTATTATTTTTTAAGTGAAGTGATATTGTGGAAAGAAAGACCGTGACGACCCGGATCCTCGACCCCGGATCTGGGGGTGTTACAGAAGTGGTATCAGAGCTAAGCGTTATAAACCTCAGAGATGATGTGACGTTAAGATAATAAGTTCACAAAGATAATAAGAACTCTTGCCAAGTTCATAGTCGGGCTACCTAACGTAGTACTGACAGTTAAAACCCTTATGGGAACCCTTATAAATATCGTGATAGGAGCGTAGTTCGTTATCGTATATGGTAGCGGGACTCCGAACCCTGAGGTTGAGGAGCAACAGTGCGATGATGTTTTATTACTAATTGGAGATCGGATTGTGGATCCGATAGAGTGTCCTAATGCAGGACCGGATGATGTTGATATTGAGGATGTAGCGGTTGAGGATGTTGTCCTAGAAGGGATAGTTGTTGAGGAGGATCCCATGGAGGATCCTAACAAGATTGGATAAAGGACCACTGATGAATTGATGACCATGGTTAGGTCGACTACCAGAGGTAGGATTGGCCGGTCACTACCGGAGGTTCGTTCAAGTTTGTAAAGATAGTAACCCCTTTAACGCGGCTTACTCGTAAGACTGAGAAGTTCGAATGGACAGAGAAATGCGAGAACAGCTTTCAAGAACTGAAGCAGAGGTTGGTGATGGCCCCTATGTTGGCATTGCCGGATGGAAAAGGAGATTTTGTGAAGTGTAGTGACGCTTCGCACAAGGGCTTAGGGTGCGTGCTTATGCAGCACGGTAAGGTAATCGCGTACATGTCAAGACAATTAAGGTAATATGAAATTCGATATCCCCGCCCATGAGCTTAGGCTCGTGGCAATAGTTTTACCCTAAAGATTGGAGGCACTACTTATATGGAGAGAAGTGCGAGAATTACCTAAGCCATAAGTGCTCTAGTACATTTTCACGTAGAAAGAGCTCAACATATGCCAGAGGAGGCAGTTAGAGCTAATCAAGAATAATGATTGGGAGATTCTTTATCATTCGGGGAAAGCCAATGTGGTGGCTGATGCCCTTAGTAAAAAGGAGAGACTCAAGATGATAATGTCTTTGGGAGAGTTTATAAGAGATTTTGGAAATAGTAGTGAAGGTAACCGGAGCCGGTACCGAAAAGCTGTTTGAGATTGCAATAGAGACCGAATTATTGGAAAAGAGCATACGGTGCCAGAGAAAGATGATAAGGGAATAATGAGGTATTCCTATAGAATTTGGGTTCCGAAAGTTCAAGAGCGTAAGGATGAGAACTTAGATGAGAGCCATAGTTTGAGGAATAAGATTTAGAGCAAACCCTGAACGTGATAGTCAGGGAGGTCGCCATCAAGATAGAAGGAACCCATGACATAATGGAGTGGAAAATGAGGATTTTAAATTAAAAGATGACCCCAATTATGGGGAGTAGGATGAAACATTTCATACTAAGGAAACAGAAAGTCGAGTAAGGAAAGGAGACCCGAGACGGTACTCCTATACGGCAATTCATGGACCTGTCTAGACAGAACTTAGACTATTATCCCCAACCACCACCTTGAGGAAACAATGCGATAGGAAATTCTTTCAGGACCTTTAAGTCTCTAAGCTCTCAGAGTTCCAAGGAACAGGTTGACCTAGTCGAGGCAAGAGCCTGGCTAAAGGAAATAGAGGAATCATTTGAGATTCTGAATGATTGACGAACCACAAAAGACTGTTTTTGTCACTTACCCTCCTAAGAGAGAGACCACCCGCTGGTGAAAGACCAAGAAAGGCACGGAGCCAGAGGTTAGAATAAACTGATTTAAGTTCAGTCAATTGTTTTCGGGAAAGTAATTCCCAAAGATAAGGAGATAGTGTAAAAGCTTTGGAGCTAGAACAAAAGTGGATGAGTATGATGAATTATGAATCTAAGTTGTAAAAGTTATCAAGATTCGTTCTGAGGACACGAATCCAGAATGACGGGATGTTTGGAATCAATACTTATGTTGTGTTAGTTCATGAAATAATGATAAGAGAAAGGAAAATAAAAAGAAACTGAAGTGGAAAGGAATATAAAGGCAATAGAGTTTGAGGTATGATAAGGGAGTTGGGTATGAGGAAACCCTAAAGACTCGTAGCAATAGACATAGAAAAGTATGTAATCGTCAGAATGAGGGTGATTCACCATGAGTTAAAGTTGATGGTTGAAGGCATACGAGTTATGTACATTTTATCCCCTTTAAGTTGGGAGGATTCAAGGAAACCTTTAGATAGTTCGAAGGATAAATAATAAGACGCGGATAGACTAAGGAGACAAGAAAGTAAGAAAGTAGGAAAATTGGATGAAGGAAGTGACCTTCAATAATGTGAAATGTAAGACCGGTGGCTCGATACTCAGAAAGGGAGACGCCAGGTATGAGAGGTATCCCAACATTGAGGTGACTGTTGAGATAAACAACAAAAGTAAATAAGGAATTATTAAGAAGAAGTTCACGTTGAACATGACCAATATCTTCCAGAACATCCATGTTATCATTACCAAATCAGGAAAGAAAAGCGGATGACCATTGTTATCTTTTGGAGGCCATATGGATTGACCTCAATTTGAATAAGGATGCTATTATGAAGTTAGGTATAGACTATCGAGGTGGGAATGATGAAGAAGATAATCTATCAAGGATATATGACTTGGTTTATCCATGGATGGATGCATGTACCTTTTCAAAGGTGGAATTAAGGATAGAACATCGGTAACTTAAAATGAATCCTAGGGGAATGCATAAAGGTTGGCATTTCACCCTTAATAGGGATAGTATGAAATTTGACAGTATGAATTGGAAAGGATTAAGGTAATAACAACCTTTAAAGAATCAGTGGAGAATTTTTTTTTTAAAAGTATATAGATAATGATTCTAGTATTAGTATATGGTATTTTGATATGCCCTGTATCTAGGGAATACAGGAGGAACGATTCAAGGATAACCTTAGAGGTTTTACAAGGAGAAAGGTAATATTCAAAATTCTCAAGAATAGAAATGTGGATAAAGGAAATATGACGTAATTATAGTGTTGCCAAGTGGGGCACGTGTTAAACGACGAGAAAGTATGGATCGAACCAGTAATGGTCGAAATTATTCAGGGCAATTAGGACTTAAGATAAAAGATGTTCTAATTATGATTGAGAGTCAGTCATGACAGTGATTAACCTCTAAAGACTGAGGCAATAACTTATGGAAAAATGGTGATTTTTTTTTACTTATCAGATTTTAAGGAAAACATCTTCACTCAAGCAGTGATCGGAAATAGGGTAGAAAATTTGTGAAAGTGGTTAAAATGAAATTGACTGTAAGGAAATTTTACTATCAGGAAAGGCCAAAGAGGTGGCCGACACTTTAAAGGTAAGAGGATAATTATAGGCGCTTGTGCCAAAATAATACAGTGAGGATGGTTAAAACTGTGAAGGTTGTATTATGGTTTGGAAGATTGACATTCCTTCTGATGACTGTGCAATACCCAACCGTAATAGTAGTTGGTAAAGGTTTAATTCGTGTAATCGCCATGAGCGGGCTATCTATCTTAGGAAGTCCTATCTTGAGATAAGCCAGGACCATGTTTCAAAAAGGACTAGATGAACCTTTGAGTTAAGTCTTCTATTTAAGGCATATGATTAAGAATGGTATTAACCTGCTATCGTTGCTTTGATTGAAACTCTTCTGCAATTTTATCTACTTCATGTCATGAAAGTACGTCAGAGTTTGGAGTGTTCTTCATGAATTGTGATTGGTGGTTATGTTAACTCCTTAGGAGAATTAGATACGAGATGTATGGACTCCGTATGGTTAGCTATTAAGACTTCATGGAAAATGAATGACTACAGTAGGTCAGTGGTGGACCATAGTAAGGCAGCAATGATTCTGCGAGTAATGAGCTGATTACAACCGTGAGAGTTGTATTGGAATGGGTGTTGAGATTGAGTACCACTAATCGGGTCGTGGTAGTGTATAAGTTATCATTGATAGACTAATTAAGTAGAGTATCTACCTAGTGAATTATTATTCTTTCTTATCAATAGAGAGTCGTATTATTATACGAGGAAGGTTGCGGTGCAAGCATAGAATTCTAGTAACGATGATGTATAGAATGAGATCCCAGATTCGATTTTCGATGTCGAGGGAGTTTCAAAGGTGATTGTGTATAAGCTCGAGGAAGAGCATGGGTCCATAGAATGATGGACGGAATAGCAAAAATATTTAGGCATGTGAAATAGGATGCTATAATACTTGATGTTGATATAAATATATATATGTTTTGTTCTCCTATGACAAACCTCTATAGTTCAGAGGTAGGTTCCAAGCCGGATATTTTGTGGCAGCATATTTTTTTTTATATATACAATTCTCTTCAGTTCGTTCTTTTCTCTTCTTTTCATTTCATGTAAGTTGAGAAGAACAACCCTTCCAGAAGGGGAGGTATTGCCGAATGACTGTCTATCTGTGTGATAGAAGCCTAGTAGGATACCAACTATTATTTAATTGCTTGTCAAGTACTAAAGGCTGGCCACCTTCTGTACTAACTATGCGAGATAACAAGTGTTCATGATCATAGTGATCTCTCAACAAATTCCTTTACTTCTATATGATTGATCAAACTTTGGGAAATAGAAACAGCTGAAAAAGGAGTAATAAAGTTGTGGTAGTATTCGGAATGGAAACACATTCGTGATACTAAGGTTGACGTGGTTATTAAAAGGTTATAGAACGCTAACGAGCAAAAGTATAACTAGTATAATATTAGGAACGGAAGATAGTAGCGACTACGAACTGGGAAAAAGGATGGGTAGTGAGAAGCAAAAGCTCTAATGCTAAAAGCTATAATGAGAGTCTGTGCAATAGACTTGAAAGAAATTGGAATGATCACTTAACACGGGTTGAGTTTTCTTACGACAATACATCATATGTCAGTATTGAGGTATCGCCTTATGAGATCCTTGAGGGAAGACAATGTCGATCTCCCTTATGTTAGGATGAAGTTGTAGAGCGCAAGATGCTCGGACCCGCAGTAGTCCAAAGGACCAAGGATATGATAGATCTAATCAGAGGACGGCTGGTAGTAGCCCAAGATGGATATGATAAGTATGTTGATTTGACACGAAAGGAAAAAGAGTATGAAATAGGGGACCTAGTGTTGTTATAGGTATTTCCTTGGAAAGGAAGGATGAGGTTCGGAAAGAAATGAAAGCTAAGTCCACGAATTGTTGGACCCTTGGATATATTAAGACGTATTGGGAGGATAGCATAGGAGCTAGCCCTAACCCCGAACATGTAGCAGGTCGTAACGTGTCTCACGTATCAGTGTTAAGGAAGTGTAATTCAGATGCCAGATAAATAGGGGCATATGAGCGCATAGATATGCAACCCGACGTAACATATATGGAGCAACCAGGAAGGGTTGTAGAGTGAAAAGGGAACAAGTTCTTAGGAGAAGGGTTATCAAACTATTCAGAGTTTGATGGAAGAACCACAATGTGGGAAAATTTATTTGAGAGTTAGAAAGTGTAATGCTAAGAAAGTATCCCAATTCATTTTCTATCTGATTCCGGGACGGAATCCTTTTAAGGAGGGGAGACTGTAATAACCCCAATTTTTGGGAAATTTTGAAACCCTTATGAATAGTGTTTTTGCTGAATGAGAAAACTTTTCATGCCACACTATATAGGGGTTCTGATATGGATATTCTGAGATTTTATTAGTACTTTATATGGGATATAAGTGTATGTAAAGATCGTCAGAATCCAAATCCGAACACTTTGATTTTTCCCAGAAATCCAATAGATACGGAAAGAATTAAGTATAAGGTAACAGGATAAAAGGATTTAAATTAAAGGATTATAATAGAGGATCATAAAAAGGAATATAATGTATTGAGAAAGGTTAAGGGAACCTAAGTAATAAGATCCCGGGTATGATCCCTCAAACGATAAATGAAAACGAAAGTTAAGCGAACAGTATAACAGATCAGCGGTCATTAGGCAAACAATTAGGAAGTTAATCAAAGGGATTAGAGAGGATGATGTCACCCAACCAATGAGAAGAGGACAAGGAGGGGAGGATGACATCATGAGGATGACACAAGCATGACATGGGAAGGAAGGAGATGTGGTGGCTTTTTAACCACACAAAATCAAGGACAACTAGGTAATTTACTAAAACAAACACAAAAATCAAACCAACCAAGCCAAGCAAATCATTTTTCATCAAAATCAAAAAGAAACCAAGGCATTGTTCTTCATGCTCTCGGCCAAAACAGAACCAGCACACTAAAACTGTTGTATCTCCTTCATTTCTCACTCAAATATTGTGTTCTATAGCTCATTGGAAAGGTATTGAGATGACCTACAACTCTTGTTCACAAGTCTCGTCCAAATAATCATGGTAAGACCCTCATTTTTACAGTTCTTTAAATCGGACTTTTAGAAACTTCAAAGCCTAACTTTGTGTTCTTGATTTCTTTGGAAAGATCAAGCTTGTAGGAGGCTCCCTAAGGCTTCCTAGAAACTTAACACCTCCCAAGGAAGGTATAAACTTCAAACCCTAGCCTTTAATTTATTTGTTAGTAAGTTTAATGGTTGGTTTTATGAAATGAGAAGCATGGATTGTGATTATTAGTAGTTTGGTTTGATTTGGAAGTGTTTTGGTAATTGAAGCTTGATTATAGTTCATAGGTCTTGATTGTGGTTGTTTGAGTTGAAAACCTTGGAGATTATGGACTGATGTGGTATGGTTTCGGTGAAGTTTTGTTGTATTGATGGTTATGAGTTGGTTGGTGGTTAATTGGAGTAGTTTAAACATTGGTAATAGCGTAAACATAGCCGTCGTAATGTCCGATTTACTTTAGACTGCTTTTGTTCATAATATTTGGACCCGAGAACTCCCTGCTAGATTATGACCATTGCCATGTTTAGATAGTTCATGTTACGAGCTTCGTTTTGATATGTAGTTCGTTTGATTCCGATGTACGGTTTAGGAGAAACGACCGTTTCAAGTAACGGTGTTTCGCGAACGAATCATTTCCCCTCGCCTTACTTTGAAACATAGGTTAAAGACCAAAAAGGGTTAATTAATGTATGAAACAATTATGGTAAGAGTTTTAGGCAGTTGGTAAGACACTCGCGAAGGAATCGCTTTAAAACTCGTAATGGTTAATTTATTAAAAATGGTGGAGCCGAGGGTACTCGAGTGACTTAAGAGAATCAATAAGCGCAAAACAAGCGTTAGAGTCTAAGTTAGTTAAAGTATAGATTTACAAGTGACTTTGGTTTAATTCCAACTTACTTATTGTTTATAGGTTACCAGACTCGTCCCGAGCCTTTTATCACCCCAAGTCGCTCAGGCAAGTTTTCTACCCGTTATAACTGTTGTTGTGATGAATATATGTATTTGCATTATCTTGCGATAGATGCATGTTGGTTAATTAGTAAATGATGCAATATATTGAAGCATGCTGCTATGGTATATATATATATGCATGCCTATTTCGCATTCTTTCCATATATATATCTGTTGATTCAGTTGATAATACCTATACTAGAGGATAGCGGTAATTTGCATATACCCTTAGTACAGGGACCCAAAGGTGAAAATATTTTCTAAAACCGGGAGTCGAGGATCCCGAGTAGATTTTGTATATATGGATATAAATATATATATACTTATATATATATATATGGTCATAGTTTTCAAAACTATTAATCGAATAAGGTTTATTCGATAACTTTAACTTTATTTTATTATTGAATATTATTTCGAATATTATTCGAAGGCGTATGACTCCTTTATATTAAATGAATATTATTTTGAATATTCATTCGAGGACTTATGACTCCTTTTATTTTATTAATGAATATTATTTTGAATATTCATTCGGGGACTTATGACTCCTTTTATTTATTTATCTGAATATTATTTGAATATTCATTCGAGGGCTTATGACTCTTTTATATTATTTATTGAATATTATTTGAATATTCATTCGAGGACTTATGACTCCTTTTATTTTATTAATGAATATTATTTTGAATATTTATTCGGGGACTTATGACTCCTTTTATTTATTTATCTGAATATTATTTGAATATTCATTCGAGGGCTTATGACTCTTTTATATTATTTATTGAATATTATTTGAATATTCATTCGAGGGCTTATGACTCAGTTTATATTATTTAATGAATATTATTTGAATATTCATTTGAGGATCTATGACTCCGATTATTTGCTGAGGTATATTCTTTATTTTATTAAAGAATAAGGTGTCAATAATCAAACTTATTTTCGATTATTAAAATAAAGATAGTACTTTCATATAAGTATATCTTTGGTTATTTAATACTCGTTTCAAGTATAGTTTTAATACTTCTACTTCAATTATTTTTATAAAGATTATTCTTTATGGGAATATTATTTAAATATTAATATTCAGTCATTTTCTAAATATTCTGGGGACTGATTTACTTCATTAAATCAGCTTTACTCGAAACACTCTATAATGTATTTTCGAGTCTTCAAAATGATTTTTAAAAGTTAGAGCGGATCCCAAAACTCATTTTTATATTTAAGATCTTCCTTTTTAAGGGGATTTAAATACTCGCTCAAAACCTGAGGGATCCGGCTCTATGGTGTATTTTATATTCGCAACAAGGTTGCAGTTTTGGTAAATGAATTGATTACTTACCCAATGTTCGGGAAGTAAGTCCATCTATTGAGTCGGCATAAGCAACATGGGCTCAGTGGGCGTCCATGATAGTGTAAGTGGCTCAATGGGAGTCCATCAAATGCATAAGTGGCTGAGTGGCAGTCCAGCATAAGGTCCTATTGCGACCAGGGTGATGACCAGTGGGGAATTCGTCCATCTACTAGTAGAAAAGGTTACTTATGGGTATCTTTGCCTGATCAGCAAGATATCTGGTTTATGCCAAATTCTTTTCCTTTCCAAATTTATTGGATATTGCAATTCTGTTCATACTTTACATGACAGAGGTTTTCAGGAAATGTATAAAGAAGATGTATATGTGGATATATATATATATATATCAGAACTAAATGAAGTATATCATAACTTCATTTCCTTTAATAATATTTCAAAGATTTAATCTATTCAAATCTTGTCTGGTAGTCTCATCTATGTGATGAACTGTTGAAAGCTCATTATACTTTGAACAGTGGTAGTTCAAGTAGCTTTATAAATGATATAAGTATAGTGAAGTATTTGGTAATTTCATCCCTTGTTTTTACTTATATCTAGTAAGTAATTATCTTACTCATGATAAAAGATTCTAGTAAGTATCCATTTAGATACTTATATTATTGTTATCACTATATATTATCTTGCGAGCTGTAAGGCTCACTCTTGCTTTATTTCTTCATCACACAACAACAGTTAGGAAAGATGGCCAGACTCCAGCAGACCCAGCGCAAGCGCGTGGGAAACGTCCCGCGTCTTCCCGATGATGTTGTGGCTGCTATAGCTGCAGAGGTAGATCTATTGGTAGATCAGGCATTCTATTTTTGAGAATCAAATTATGTATAATTATAACTTGTGGCAGATAATGGCAATTAACTATAAATTTATCAAGTAATCATTTTGGGTTGTAATAACTTTTAAATTGTGGATTCAAAGACTTGTACTTATTTAAATTTCATCTCTGAGACTATAACGGGTTGTGGTGTGTGTTAGTGTGGGGTCACAGCATAAGGTTATTATTATTAATTAAGTGAAGTGATATTGTGGAAAGAAAAACCGTGACGACCCGGATCCTCGACCCCGGATCTGGGGGTGTTACAAAGCATGTTAACCTGCATACAATAAACACAATGCAAACACCAAACACAATTAAATATATACAAATATCATCCCAAATTCGCTTACAAAACCCAAGAGCTCTTTATTAGATCAATGACATCATTATCGTTTTCTTCTTTAGTAGATTTTCTTCATTGAAAAACATTGTTGATTTGTAAGTTTCAAACAACTTATATTACTCAATTCATTATATTATGCATATATGAGCTAGGGTTTAGTACAAATTGTTATTTATTCATTGATTTTGGAGATGATAAGTATAGTGATTAGTTATTATATTTGAATATATTTTTTAGGACAAAAGAGCTAGTATGTGATTACTTTGTAAATATTCAAATCCAGTAATCAATCCACCGGATATAGATATAGTTGTATATATTATATCAGTTCATGCCTTTCGTAATATTTACTTTATAAGGACGCCTGCATCTTGTATTATTCAAAATGGCATACATTGGTAGCTCCTTGAATTTAATATATGTTTGTCTTTTGATTGATGGTATGTGCTAAATGGGTGATTTCGATATGACAATTAATATTTTTAAGATATCCAGGTTGTGCATAGATAATACTTTATTGTGGTTCTGGTTAAATTTTGAAACTATTTCTAAATGCAAATGCATGGTTTCCGTTTGATTATTAGTTTGCTCACTTCGTGTTTGCAAGGATGTTATAGTAGGCTTGTAATTAGAAAGCTTATGTATTTGTTATGTATCATTCTTTCCTAATGGATTTCATCTATTGACATATTTTATTTTATAAATCTTATATTTCTTACATTTATCCCTTTCTTTGCTTATAGGTCGTGGATGAACAAGAGCTGAGCATGCCCCCCTCAATCCAAATATTCATCTCTCTTGCATTTACAGGCAGCGCATGGGTGAGATATAGTATGGGAAGTTGGTGGTTGCGCTAGTAAAAGATCAACGGATCGTGATCCAAATAATGATAAATTATATCCATTACGTCCGAGGATTATTCCCATTCTCCAAGCTTTGAGATTTGATGGGATTTCTAGATTGTCACGCATTAAAATAAAGCCTAATTACTGGTAGAGAGGTGGAGATCATAAACATATACCTTCCACTTACCATTTAGGAAGTATATGATATCCTGGGAAGATGTAAGTATTTTTCTAGGTTTACGAATTGATAATCCTATAGACATTGGTTTTACCACAGTCGATGAAGGTTGGTATGACTATATTGCTCATGTACTAGGGGTGAGACCCTGTAAAAGATTAGTTGATGGGAGGGTAAAGTGTTAAGTGTACGTGGCTAAATAAAGAGTTTCATTCGCTTCTGAATGATGCTTCTGATTTGCAACTTCAACGGTATTGTTAGGTATGAAATGCACACAGAGCAAGGGTGAATGTGTGTTTCTTGATTTTTACTTAAAAACTTTGTGATTTATTTTCAATAAGTCAAGTTAAGTGTTTTGTCTTTCTTGAGCTTAACATCTTAGAGTATCTACAGTGATAATTAATTAACCGTAAAAACACAGAGAAGAAATTATCAAAACTCACTTGATCTTTTATTAAAAATCAAATAGGTTGTGCTACAAATCCGAGTTCTTGAATATTGAAGAACTCAACTACTTCTTGAGAGAATACAAAAAAAATCTAGTTTTGTTACAAGTAAAACAAAAAATCCGTGACATGATTTATAGGACAACATGCACAATTTACATAAGTTGCACTAAAATAAACTAACACATTTTCTAAAGCTATTTTGTCTATTTCTATTTCAAATACTGCATATTTGCGTGCAATATTCCAGGTCTGCTACACTTCTTTGTCCAGTTCATCTTGACCCCTGATCTTGCACTCTTCAAACTGGATTTGTAGAGTTTCAATTTAATGATAAAATAATTTGTTGACTGATAATCTAAAATCTTCATGATAAATGCATTCTGTAATTGAAACTGTTATCGAGATCTTCAAAGTGTATAGAGATTCCTATATCGCGATGTAGAATAACTTGTCGAGATCTCCGCATCTTTACAAGTTGAAATGACTTGTCGATATCTCCATTTCTCTATAAATGTAAATGACTTGTTAATATCTTCATTTCTCTACATGTGTAAATGACTTGTCGATATCTCCACTTCCCTGCATGTATTTGATTTGTCTATATCTCCATTTCTTTACATGTGTAAATAACTTGTCGATATCTCCACTTTTCTATATATATTTGACTTGTTGACATCTTCATATCTCTACATGCGTTTTGACTTGTCGACATCTCTATATCTCTATATGCGTTTTGACTTGTATACAGACAAAGTGACTTCTCTATAATTGAGATAACTTCTCTACAAGACAATTGACTTCTCTACAGGTCAAATTGATTTCTCGATAATCTTGAGTATTTCTCGATATATTTCTCGACATTTCTTGATCTGTGACTTCTCGATATTTGACTTAGAACATTTTTCAATCTACAACATTATTCTTCACCAAGCTATTTTTTTTTTAATTCTGAGGCATAAACAGGCTTGATCTTCTTCCAGAGATTTATTCCTAGCTTGTTGGTTGTTTACTAAAAAATATTCCAGTCTAGTCTTCTTCAACATTCTCACAGACTCAAGAAATACCATTACAGGTTACATAAGACTTACAAGTCAACTTAATATTAGGATTGTCAATATGAGTTAGTGTTGTGCAAGGCATGCCTGTATATAACAAGACTAAGTCATAATGACAGCTCCAAGGTTAAGTTGTATGATAATCTGTATTTGTATTCAGTAACTGTATTCCTTGAATCTATAAAAATGTTAAGTAGATTAGACTGGGGGATTTTTCTGTGAACAACCTTCAAGCTAGGGAATAAACTCTGGAAGAAGATCAATTCCTCATCATGTCTCAAAAAAAAGTGTAGCGGCTTGGATTTGAATAAAATTATTCTAGGAAAAATATTCTAAGTCAGATATCGGCAAGTCACGGATGAAGGGATATTAAGAACTATGTCGAGAAGTCCAAAATGACTTGTCGAGAATTATCAAGAGATATCAATAAGTCAACCTACATGAAGAGATCTCAGATATCGACAAGTCAAAATGTCTATGTAGAGAACTAGAGATATCAACAAGTCAATTCTTCATGTAGAGATCTAGAGATATCGACAAGTCAAAATCCTCATGTAGAGAACTCAAAATATCGATAAGTCAAAAGCCTATATCGAGAACTAGAGATATCGACAAGCTATTCTACATATCAAGAACTAGAGACCTTGATAAGTCATTTGTACATGTCGAGAACTCGAGATATCGAGAAGTCATTTCATTTATCGATATGTCACTTCTCTACAGAACTAAAGAAGACCTCGACAACCTATCTCATAATTTAGAATGCAGACAAGTTCAAGATTCAAGATTATCATTCAACAAACAATTCATTCACTAAATTGAAAAGACTACAAAAGCAGCTTAAATAATACAAGATCAAGGGCTAAGATTCAATGGACAAAGGATGGTCACTGACCTACAAGATTCTGCACAGATTTGCTAACACTAGAAAAGAAAATAGACAAAATAGCTTTAGAAAATGTGTTAGTACATTTCAGTGCAAGTTTTGTAATCCCGTGTTGTTGGTCTATAAAGCATACACGGGTCCTTAGTTTAGATGTAACAAAACAGATCAAACAATTTATCTCCACAAGTTTATATTTGCTTTATTCAAATTAAGCCAAACACTTCAAAAGAAAATTAAAATCCAAGAAACACATTCACCCCCTCACCCCGTGTTATATTTCATTTCACTCAATATCTAACACTCAGTCTTGTTATATTAAGTCATGTCTTATACAACAATCTCACCCAATTTGTGAAAATATCACTTATCACAAATTCATGCCTGATAACAAGACTAATCCCAAGCTAAAATGAAAAACACACAGATATACAAAGTACATTCTTTTATACATAAATGTCATCTAGTTGTTACAAAGATAATTGAGTTCACAGAATTAACTAAAGTTTTCATATCCTGACTGAGATCTAATTTAGTCTTTTAGCCTCACAAGGCACTCAAGTTCTTCAATGATCTTAGTTCCTCTCAGTGCTTTAACAAGCTTCAGCCATTCTTTTAGTGAGTAAGTGCCAAGATGCTCAACTTTGTACCTTGATAGTTTGTAAGTTCTAATGTTCAGGAACACACCATTTTCAGAAACCTTGCTTAATCATCTAGCCTTGAGTTTATTTAATTTTATTTCCAATCTTTCTAACTCATCAGCCTTCCTGATAGCTTTCTCTTTCATCTCCACCTTCTCCTTTGCCCTTCTTTCATTCCTGTTTGCCAACATTCAGCTAATTGAACCTTCCTCATTTTTTTGAATTTATCATTCTCAATCATTAAACTTATCACCCTTTCAAGCTCCACCGTTGAAAAGTTCTCCATTATTTCTTTCTTGAATATGTTGAAAGAGTCATTCTTGAAGTAGATTCTCACCTCTCCTAGAGTATCTCCAATGACTCTACATATGAGTTCAGCTCTTTGATTATTGTAGTCATCTTCTGAGATTTTTTCTGAGATTGGTAGAAAATTATTTTGATTAAAGCGAGCCCATAATTCTTCCATTTCAACTTTACTTTTTCTTCATTTTCTTCCAACAGACTTGAATCTTCGTTGACAACCATCAATATCTTGTTTGCATCCCACTTCCCAAGTGACATGATAAGACTTTATAACCTTTATCTCTTGATGGTTTGAGATATGCACCTTTTTCACCACACTCATCAACTTTTATTTTATTCTGTGAACGCCATACCATTTTTTAGCTCGGTTTGGATTATGAACGTCACTACCTTTTTCCATGCCGCTATCCGAATTTGAAACAACCATTGACGATCTATCAAAATATTTATAGTAAGGGATATCATCATCGGTAAACTCATTGTTTGCTCTAGAATTCACTTCACTACCTCCACTACTAATAAACAATGTTCTGCTCGAACTTCCACTTGAAACGTGTCCACTCCAACCTTGAAAACTTCTTGAACTATTTGTACTTGAAGTATTTTCTGAACTTGTAACAACTTTAAGCGAACCACTTCAGCTAAATCCTCAAATAAACCGATTGGAACTTTTTCTATATAAAGCTCCACTCGAGTTTGAGTCACAGAATCATCCAAAAATTCAAACATAAACTCGAAATCATTGTCATCATGGATTAAGACAACTCTATTTTTTTAGGTAGTAGGATTCATAAACCTATGAGACATTAAATTTAAATAAATTAGGATTTGTGTTTAACTTTGTGTAAAAATATTAAGCAGCCGTTGGTATCTCAAATTGAAGTTCAATTTCACAAATTTCACTACATCTTAATCATAAGCACAAGCCACAACACTAACAACTGTTATATTTCCATCGCAATATAACCATCCTCAAATAAACCTTGGGTCTAAATTCATAAAATAAAAATACTAAAATTGAAAAGGATGAGATATAATTGATATAAATATTAAATGGAGTAGATAAACGTAACATTTCTAGTTTAGAATACATTACCTCGATTTGTTTGCTTCTTTAGAAGAAGCATCATACCAGATATCTATCTAGAACATTGGTGATGATACTTTATCCTAAAAATTGTATGTATCATTAAAATTTATTTTGTAACTAATGATATGTTACACATAAAAACGCAATATTAATGTGATATCGAACAACATGAGCATATCGAGAGGATACTACAACATGTATGGCGTGTCTGCTTGCACATATTAGTGACAATAATGTATTTGGTGAATACTCTTTGCGCAATGACATGTCTAAGGCTGCCTTGTGTTCCACAAATATATACAGAATAGAAGTCGTGTCTCACCAAACACTCCATGGTATTAATAGCGTGTTCGATGATATGGATTTTCTAGTAGCGATTCTAGAGTTTAAAGAATGATGCATTCAATACATGATGAAGAGTGAGTCTTATGATGAAGAGAATGTTAATGTAGCTTTAGATCCTGATGAGGATCTTGATGAGCTTTTCTTTCTTGAAGACATGCCTAGACATGAAAAGCAAAGAAGATTAGCTGAGCTTGATGCTAAGAATAGTAGGAAGTTTTCTAATGCATAATGGAATTCTAATTGAAAGGATGATTCTTATCCTATCTCTGTTGCTAATGCTTCTCAACATTTGGAGAAAGCAGAGCATAGTATTGCAAATCCTGATATTCTGACGCATCTCAAGGCTTCTACACTATTGGTCAAATCAATTCTGTACACTCAGTCTCAGGTTAGAACTTAAATTGATAAACTTAAGGAATCCTTTCTAGAAACCAAGCTGACCACGACCAAGGAAATCCAAAAGCAATTATCACCCATCATTACTAGATAGGACAAAATGGAAGCCAACCAGATTAAGTTGGAAGCTACTCAAGCTAAGATGTCTAGTCAATTGGATGAGGTACAACACTCTATGAAGCTCATTATTTCCCTCCTACTTGGTGATGATGCCAAAAGGGGGGAGAAAGTGTTGAAATCTAAACGTAAGCAGCTCCAGTTAAAAGATGTTGATGAAAAAGATGGTCCTGGTGGTGATAGTAAAAAGAAAGAGCTTGTTTTGAGGAAACAAGGTGGAGATCTGATTGGTTCTAGTGGTACATCTAGGAGAAAGGAGGAGATTTGGAAGGCAACTCTCAAAGACTATGCAAAGTAAAGAACTGATTGTGGCTAAATATCGAACTCTGAAAGTCACAAATGCTGATAAAGACCAAGGCATTTTAGAGATATAAGCTAGTGCTGAAGCAATTCAGTATTTATAGACACTGAAAGTAAAAGGGAAGAAAATAACTTTATTCTACAAGAATCCAAAGATTCAAGCTTTTGATTTTGAGGTAAGTTAAAGAATATTTGAAAGAGAAAATCCTGGAGTTGACATGGAACAACTTAGCCTTTTGGAAGAAGAATACACATTTTTGAAGTCAGCAAATACTGATGATGTCTTACCTTATGAAGATATTCCTGGTAGCAAACCTACAAAAGGTGTAGTAAATAAGAAGTTCGGTCAAACTGATGCTGAAGGGCCTTTAAGGCCTCAAGCAACTTTAAATGCTGACAGGAGTTATAAGGGGGAGGAAACGATTGGTGAGAAGTCAAATCCAAAGCTTAAAGCTAAATCTAAGAAGAAATCGGCATCTAAAGTTTTAAAATCTCAAACACTGATAGATCCAGTCTATTCAGTAGTTGCAGCTCATGATGATGCTAATGATCAGAAGATATAAGAAGAAGAAGCCAATCAGTTTTACAAAAGAAGAAAGATGATTCCTGGAGCTGGTGGGGCTGAGAAATTGAAGTTGACAACAATCTCTGACAATGCTCAAGTTGTAGCAGAAACAAATGTTGAAGCTCAACCAATCAGAACCTCTGGTACTACTCAAGAAGTTGATATTTCAAGTAAAATGCAAGCTGAAATCACAAATCTTGATTTAGAGGACTTAAACTCTGATATGCCGGAATTAAACTTTAAAAAAAAGCCATTACGGGGAAGCAAGATACTTGCACCAGTAAGAGATTCTTCTGAGACTATAACAAAAAGATCTACAGTGGAAATTCTCAGTCTAGAAGAGCTGGTAGAACAAGTGGCTTAAGATATGCAAATGCCGATTCTTTTGTTGCTGAAGCTCTGATTCTAAGAAAATCTGGAAATCTGACAGAGATTGGTGATAACACAAAGCTTGAAGATTTGAAGAAAATTAAATGAGTTCAGATTGTAAATGATCTAGTTGGTGAAAAGCTGATTTATTTTATGGGATCTGGAAGAAGGTTGAGGCTCAATCAAGAGAATTTGAAGAATAAACCACGACAGGAGTTGGAATTCATCACTATTTTACTCAAGGTATCCAATTATACTACTGCTAGATGGTCTGAATTTTTGAAGAACTTAGTACATGTTAGGTAATGAATTACACACAGGGGGGTGAATGTGTTTTTAATTTTTTATGCTTTTCTTGAACTATCTTGGTTTTGAACAAAGTAAATCAAATCTTGTAATAAGATGTGTTATAACAAAAATTAAACATGCAGCTATGAATAACACGGATCTTTCAAAACTCACTTAATATTATATTAAAATTAAGAATATTTTGCTACAAAATTTCTAGGCTCTTTGTTGTTAAAGAGCTTAGCTTCTAATCTTGAGAGAATACAAGATTTTCTTATCTAAATTGTTACACCTAACAAATGACCAGTGTTAACTTTATATCTCGGTTAACTGCTGGTTTACACAGTGTATAATAAGACATGCTATTAACTTTAGTAAGCTGTCACTAATCATTCCATTTAAGGAAAAGTATATCTTCCATTTCTGGCTTAGTATATCTTTGCATACTGTGTTAACTTTGATCTTCTTTTATCAGTAAATCTTCACCCTTGATCTTGCACACTCTTCAACCTGCTTTTTGTCAATCCAACTGGTTGGATTATTTGTTGATTTTAATCTTGGATATTGAACTGGTCTGCAATTTGTACCTTGAGATTTTACCTCCAGATCTCCAGTTAGGCATATAGAGATCTTGACATCTCTCTAAGTATAATGACTTGTCAAGATCTCTAATACTCCATAGTTGATTTGACTTGTAGAGGTCTCTGAGTTCTCTATAAGAGAATTTAGCTTATCGAGATCTCTAATCTTCATATCTTCACTTTGACTTATCGATATCTCTGAGTTCTCTATTGACTCATTGACTTGTCGATAACTCAGAATTCTCTAGTTAAATTTAATTTTTCGATAACTCAGAGTTCTCTGGTGAATTTTGGCTTGTCGATGTCTCTGAGTTCTCTTGTGGAATCTGACTTATCGATAACTCAGAATTCTCTAATAAATGTTGACTTGTCGATAACTCTGAGTTCTCTAGTGAAGAATTGACTTGTCGATATCTCCAATCTTCATGTCTTCAATTTGACTTGTCGATATCTCTGAGTTCTCTAGTAGCTTTCTTGAGTTCTCTATAAGTCATTCGGGAGTTCTCGAATGACTTCTCTATAACACTAAATCTGTGACTTGTAGAGATCTTGACTTAGAAGATTTTCCCAAAACAGATTTATTCAACTCCAAGCTTCTTCATAATTCTTCTGAGTCATGATCTTCTTGATCTTCTTCAAGACAAAATTCTTAGGCTTGATACTGTTTAAAGAAAAAGACTTCAGTCTGCACTTTTGACATTTTTACAAACTTTAAATGTTACAAGTACAAAATACAAATTAAGATTACAATACAACTTAGTTAGGGTTGTCAATTTGACTTAGTACTGTTAAAGTACAAGCATGTCTTGCACAACAATCTCCCCTAATTTGTGAGAAGATTGCTTAACACAAATTCATGCATGTTAACAAGACTAACCCCAAGTTTAAAAAAAGGAAAATAAGACTAATATAAAAATTTTCACAATTACAACAATTGTACATTAGATGATTTTGAGTTTGAGTATTTACAAGCATCAGACAAAGACTGGAGCTTTTGATTCTTCTCTAATGAGGTCCTTTAAATATACAAGAATTTCATATTTCTCTATAATTGGAGTCCTTGTTAGAGCTTCTATCAGCTTGACTATGTCTTGCTTTGGATAACCATCTAACATTTCAATTCTGAATTTTTAAAATGAGTCAGCTTTTACATTCAGAAATCTTCCA
Source organism: Apium graveolens (assembly GCF_009905375.1). Lineage (NCBI taxonomy): Eukaryota > Viridiplantae > Streptophyta > Magnoliopsida > Apiales > Apiaceae > Apium > Apium graveolens. Next base: position 215,704,528 of record NC_133653.1, on the reverse strand, counting down.
TCTTTAGAAATTATGCTCATCCCTTTAGCTTTAAGTTCTTCTGACATTTTGATGTACATTTCAATCTCTTCATCATATTTTTTCCTTTTATCCTCATACTCTGCTATACCCCTTGCTCTTCTTTCCTCTCTTGCAATCAACCATTCAGCTAGAACTGATCTCCATGCTCTTGTAGCTGTATCCTTATCTTTCAACAAACTTATCACTCTCTTGATTTCTGTTGGAGAGAGAGTATCCATCAAATTGCTGCCTAGAAAAGTGAAGGACCCATCTTGAAAGTAAATTCTTACTTCCTTTGGAGTAACAACCCAGACTCTAAATATTTCCTCAGTCAGTTGTTGAAAATAGTCCTCATCTGAACTGCACCAGTTTAAGGGTAGAAAATCATTCTGCTTGAAATAATTCCAGATGGCCCTTTTAGTAACTTCAACTTTTTCAGTAGGCTTATCTTTCTTAGATTTTCTCCCAACAGACTTGAAATGAGTTTTGTGTGATGGTTTGACAGAAGGTAAGACTATGATTTTTTTTAGAGATGTTTAGCTTGTGGTGATTGGAATTTTTAGAAAGGAGTTAGCAGTTTGCTTGTATAGGAATTTAGACTTAGAGGTTTGAGGTGGTTTGATGTTTGAGATTGTTGACTTTAAAGGTTGAGCTGAAGGTTGAGCTAGTTGTGTTTGGATTTTTAGGGTTTGTTGTGGTTCTGAGCCATCATGTCTTTGTTTGCTCCTTCTTTCTTCTCTCCTCTTACTTTGACCATCCTTCTTCTCATCCTCCTTCCTTTCTCCACTCTTGCTTCCAGCTGCCCTACTGGATTGAATTGGATATGAGCCAAAAGGTTTTTGATCATCTTTCTTCTGCTCTTCATCATCCAAATTATCCTGGTTGATTTGAGTTTTGGGCAAGTTGGCTTCAGCATCCCTTAGATATCTCCCCAACAGCTTAATCATCTTCATCTTCAAAAGTCTTATTCTTCTTTACCTTTAAGGCAGTTTTCAGAGTCATGATTAGCTTCTTGTTGGCCATGACACATTGTTTAGGGATTTGGAAGTGTTTGAAGTGTTTGGTGGTAGGATAGATGTATGTTATTCCCTTGTTTGGCTGTAGGTATGCTTCTGGAAAAGCAGCCACTTAAGCATTTTTCAGTTCAGCTAGCATTTGTGTGTCTTCATGGATCACAACTCTGACTTTGTTTATCAGAATATCCAACTCAAGTGCCCTCCTTGAGATAAGATAATTGAGGGACACCTACATACATCTATCTACCCCAGAGTCATTTATATTGACCACTATCCTCTTCTCCTGGAAATTGTCTTTACTCATCAAAATCACCCTTAATGAATTTATTGTCATGTCCAAGGCCTTTTTGTTAGTAAAGAGGTTATTGTTGAGAGAAGCCTTTAGAGCCTTGAGCAATTTATCAAATTCCCTGCTCAAACCTGGTCATTTAACAACCCTAAAGAGACTCTCCATATCAATATTTACTTCTTGACTTAAGATCTTTTCAACACCTTGGACATGTTGAATAGATGATCTTGATTTTGCTAGCCTAGCCTCTATCTCCCCCTTAATCTTGTTGGCAGGAATGAGAAAGGGAGTAGGAATTTCAGGCCTTATCTGTTCAGGAAGCGATGATAGAGGGATGTTAAGCTTCCCCATGATGGCTCCCAAAGCAACAGAGTTTTGCATTTGAAGATGCTTGTGAGAGTCCACTAGGGTCTTGATGTCTGTCTTATGACTCTTGACTAGAGAAGTCAAAGCCTGAACTTGAGCATTGAAAGATGCATTGGAGGTTTCCAGAGAAGCTATGTTGTGAATATGTTGTGTACTTGATGATTTCATTAACAAAACACCTTGGTAGATTTTAGTTAGTGAAAAATGTAGCACTCGGCGGATAGGGATTATAGTCCCGACGGATGACTCAATATAGTCCCGACGGATGATGATTTATTATCCATCGATTGAGTAGCTTATGTAACAATAAGTTTGTAGCACATTTCTGCATACACATTGTTTAGATTCTGTAGTAGTACTCAAGTCATGTTGACTTTAACTAGATATGCAGAATAGGTTAATTAATTGTACATAGATGATGTCTTGTAATTCTGCATAAATTAAATGAAGTCTAGTGCCAGATTGTTACCCGACGGATAAACAACAATGCCATTCGACGGATGATCAACAAGACAACCCGACGGATGATCATGAACTCGACGGATGATCATGAACCCGATGGATAAAGGATTCAAACATCTGTTGACAGTGACAACACAGTCACATGCATCGGGTGTATGCAAATGGAATGTGGAAGCCTATTCAACAGGGTTTTAGAGAACAAAGAAGCATTGCCATTTCCATGCTATTATAAAGATATTCAAAGATGCTGGAAAAGAGTAATGAAGTAGCATAGTATTAGACTTGATAGTTTTTGTTTTATTATCCTGTCTTATTACTTTGTAATCTTGGTGTTATATAAACCAAGAAGTAGCAAATAGAACAACTAACTAAGCAACCAAGAGAGAAACATTTGTAAGCTGTATTCTTAGCATTTCTCTGCAATATTAGTTGTTAAAATTTGTAAGCAGCTGTGAGCTAATTGCTACACTGAGTTCTCTTGATATATTATATATCTCTGGTGGATACATTCAAATCCACCAGAAAGTGTTTAAAGACTTGTGTTTTTAATTACTTGTGTTTTGATTCATTTCAAGTTATTATTCCGCACTCTGCAAATCAACTCACTGATATATATATTTTAGTTAGAACACTATTTATTTTTGAAAAAGTTTCAAGAATTCCATTCAACCCCCCTTTTGTAATTCTTGTTGCATTGTTAAGGACTAACAATTGGTATCAGAGCAAGCTCTTGATAAACAAAGAGTTTAAAGATCACAACAAAATAGCAAGATGAACAAGAAGGATGTTGGAGTCAAGATTCCTTTTATAGACAAAGATAATTACCATCATTGGAAGGTAAAGATGCATCTTCATTTAATTTCTCAAGATGAGGCCTATGTAGATTGCATAAAAAGAGGCCCTCATGTTCCAATGAGAGCTGCAACTGGAAATGAGCCATCTGTCCCCAAGCCAAGGCATGAATGGTCTGATCCTGATATTGAACAAGTCATGAAAGATAAGAAGGCCATGAATATCTTGTTCAATGGAGTTGATGGTGACATGTTTGACAATATCATCAATTAAAAAACTGCCAAGAATGTTTGGGATATAATACAGATTATCTGTGATGGCACTAAGCAAGTTAGAGAAAATATGATGCAGCTACTGATTCAACAATATGAGCATTTTCATAGTGAAGAAAGTGAGTCTCTCACTGACATTTTTAGTAGGTTTCAAAAACTACTAAATGCTCTGAAGTTGCATGGAAGGGTCTATCAGACAAAAGACTCCAATCTGAAGTTCCTTAGATCTCTTCCAAAGGAATGGAAACCAATAACAGTCTCATTGAGAAACTCTCAAGATTATAAGAAGTTTACTTTGGAGAGACTGTATGGCATTCTGAAGACTTATGAGCTTGAAATAGAGCAAGATGAGAGGATGGAGAGAGGAAAGAAGAAAGGAGGGTCCATTACACTAGTTGCTGAGTTAGAGAAAGAGAAAGAGATGAAGATGGAAGCTGTTGAATCGACTTCAAAGGTCTTTGAAAACAAGGGCAATGGGCTGGTAGCAGAAAATGAAGATTCTTTGAGCCACGATGAAATGGGAGATATCGATGAACATCTAGCATTTCTTTCCAGAAGATTTGCCAAGCTCGAGTTTAAAAAGAACTTTGGAGCAGCCAAGCCAAATAGAAACATGGTGGATAAATCAAAATTCATATGTTTCAAATGTGGCTTGGCAAGGCACTTTGCCGGTGCGTGTAGAAAGTCAGATTCCAGCAAGAAGAAGTTTGAGCCTGTTGATTATAAACAGAAATACTTTGAGTTGCTCAAACAAAAGGAAAGGGCTTTCATTACACATGAAAATGACTGGGCAGCAGATGGTCTGGATGAAGATGTAGATGTCAGCTATGTCAATCTAGCCCTAACGGCTAAGTCTGATGAAACAGAGACAAGTTCTTCAAGTAATCAGGTAATCACCACTAACCTTGCACATTTATCTAAAGCTGAGTGTAATGATGCCATAAATGACATGTCTACAGAATTATATCATTTACGTGTTACACTTAAGTCTCTTACTAAGGAAAATGCTAAAATCAAAGAAAACAATTTATTTTTAAGTGAGAGGAATAATGTGCTAGAGTCTCAGCTTGTTGAATTTGAAAAATTAAGAATTGAGTGTAAAATTGCTAAGGATGAATTAACTGAGTCCTTGAAGAAAGAAGAGATCTTGAAGAAGCAGCTTGAACGAGAACATGAGGTGATTAAGGCATGGAAAACATCTAGAGATGTTCATGCTCAAATCACCAAAGTTCAAGGGATTGAGTTATTTTGTGATGTAGCCTGGAAGAAGAACAAGGAGAAGCTGGAATCCAATTTGGTGGAAGGATTGCTAAAAGATTAGACTCGACAGATGATGAGGGTCATCCGTCAGATAACAAAAAGGGTTATCCGTCGAGTGATATAAATCCTCATCCATCGACTGTGAGAAAACCTGTCAGTAAAGCCAAACTTGTCAAGTTAAATGAGAAATATGGATCAGTTTCCAAGAATTTTGTTCCAGGAGAATCCAGTCAAGTGAAGAAGGAGAAAAAGGCAAATGTTGGACATATGACTGTCAAGCAATTGAGTGACAGACTTGAAAAGATTGAGGTTAAAACAGAGGCTAAAAAGAAAAATAATAGAAATGGTAAAGTATGAATTAACAAACACAATAACTACACACCTGATAAATATGCTCCTAGAAAAATCTGTGTCAAGTGTGGTAGTGTAAATCATTTGTCTGTTAATTGTAAAACTGCCATGCCTACTTCCATATCTGTGTCACCTCATTTTCCCAACATGAATGCCATGCCTTCTATGCCTATGAATGCTATATCTATACAGAATATGAATGCACAGTTTGCTAATATGCCATTTGCACCTAATCCTTATTATGCTGCATTTAGTATGCCACAAATGCCATTTAGCATGCCTTACTGGAATAACATGTTTACTAATAGCATGCCATTCCCTGTTAATCAAAATATGCATGATAATTCTATTGCAATAAATGGTTTCAAAGGCCCAACTCAAATGACTAAGGATGAATCTGAAATCCCTAAGTCAAATGAGATAAAGCCTAAAAAACAGAAAAAGAAAGTTAACAAGGCAGGACCCAAGGAAACTTGGGGTACCAAAATTAACTTGATTTGATTTTGATGTGTGCAGGGAAACAGAAAGAATTTATGGTACTTGGATAATGGTTGTTCTAGACACATGACTGGTGATTCTACCCTGCTCACAGAGCTCAAGGAGAGAGCTGGCCCAAGTATTACTTTTGGAGATGACAACAAGGATTATACTGTGGGATATGGCTTGATTTCAAAAGACAATGTCATCATTGAAAAGGTTGCATTAGTGGATGGTCTCAAGCATAATCTGTTGAGTATCAGCCAGCTTTGTGATAAAGGCAATTCAATAACCTTCAACTCAAAAGCCTGTGTTGTGACTAACAAGAGGTGCAACAAAGTGGTTCTCACTGGTGTGAGAAAAGGAAATGTGTACCTAGCTGACTTCAACTCATCAAATGCAGAATCTGTTACTTGTCTTCTCAGCAAAGCAAGTCAGGATGAAAGTTGGTTATGCAACAAGAAGCTATCCCATCTAAACTTCAAGACCATGAATGAACTAGTAAAGAAAGAACTGGTTAGAGGCATTCCTCAAGTAGAGTTTTCTAAGGATGGATTGTATGATGCCTGCCAAAAAGGAAAGCAGATCAAAGCATCATTCAGAAATAAGCTTGATTCAATAATTGAAGAACCTCTGCAATTGCTACACATGGATTTGTTTGGACCAGTCAATATGTTGTCCATCTCAAGGAAAAGATTTTTCCTAGTAATTGTAGATGATTTCTCAAAGTTCTCTCAAAGAATTAGGAGTGACAATGGAACTGAGTTCAAGAATTCTGTTAACAGAGCATTTTGTGAAGAGAAGGGATTATGCATGAGTTTTCAGCAGCAAGAACTCCACAACAGAATGGAGTAGTGGAAAGAAAAAACAGATCATTTATTGAAGCTGCAAGGACAATGCTTGAAGAATCAAAGTTACCAACATACCTGAAGCTGTAAATACTTCATGCTTCAGAATATTTCTCTGGTTAATCAAGTAAGATGCATGACTCCCTATCAATTGTTCAGGAACAAGAAGCCAACTCTAAATTTTTTTCATGTCATTGGTTGCAAATGTTATATCTTGAGAAATCAAACTGATCAGAATGAAAAGTTTGATGCTAAAGTAGATGAAGGAATTTTTGTTGGATGTGCTGTTGGTAAAGCATATAGAGTCTACAATCTAAGAACCAATATTGTTGTGGAATCAATACATGTTGTGTTTGATGATAAAAATATTGAAGTACTGCAAGATGGAGATTACCATGAGAGCCTCAAATTTGACAATGTGGAGATGGTTAGTGATGACAGTGATGATGAAAGTGATCAAGAAACAGTATCAAAGGATAATGCAGAAAAAGATATGTTAGATCCTGATTGGATTTTAGCTATGCAGGAAGAGCTAAACCAATTTGAGAGGAATAAGGTATGCAAGCTGGTGCCCAAGCCTAGAGGAAATAATCCAATTAACACCAAATGGGTATTCAGAAACAAGATGGATGAAAATGGCATAGTAGTTAGGAACAAAGCTAGATTGGTTGATAAGGGCTATTATCAACCAGAAGGAATAGATTTTGATGAAACATTTGCTCCTGTTGCAAGACTTGAAGCCATCAGAATTTTCTTAGCCTATGTAGCCCATGCCAATTTCAAAGTCTATCAAATGGATGTCAAAAGTGCCTTTCTGAATGGAGACTTGGAGGAGGAAGTCTATGTCAGTCAGCCTCCTGGTTTTGAAGATCCAAATCTTCCAGAATATGTCTACTATCTTTTGAAAGCACTTTATGGACTGAAGCAAGCACCAAGAGCCTGGTGTGACACTTTATCAAAGTTCCTTTTGGAAAATCACTTCACAGGAGGTATTGTAGATAAAACTTTATTCTTTAGAAATGTTAATGGCTCTAGTATACTTGTTCAAATTTATGTAGATGGCATTATTTTTGCCTCTACAGATGAAAAACTTTGTAAAAAGTTTGCCAAATTGATGCAAAGCAAGTATGAAATGAGTATGATTGGAGAACTAACTTACTTTCTTGGTTTGAAAGTTAAGCAAGTTAGTGATGGAAAAGAAGTTTGATCTAATGGATTGCACATCTGTAAAAACTCTTATGGCCACTGCAACTAAGCTTGAGTTAAACACTACTGAAAAGTCTGTGGATATTTCAAGTTATAGGGGCATGGTTGGCTCACTTCTGTACTTAACAACTAGTAGGCCAGATATAATATTTGCTACATGTTTGTGTGCTAGATTTCAGGCTGACCCTAGAGAATCTCACTTAGTAGCTATTAAGAGAATTTTCAGATATCTCAAGAGAACACCAAAACTTGGCATTTGGTACCCTAGAGATTCTGGTTTTGATCTAACTGGTTATTCAGATGCAGATTATGCAGGTTGTAGAATTGATAGAAAAAGTACAACAGGAACATGTCAATTTCTAGGAAACAAGCTTGTGTCCTGGTTCAGTAAAAAGCAAAATTCAGTTTCTACTTCTACAACTGAAGCTGAATATATTGCTGCTGGCAGTTGCTGTGCATAGATTTTATGGATGAAAAATCAATTGCTAGACTATGGTCTGCAAGTTGAGAGGATTCCTATTTTTTGTGATAACACAAGTGCAATTGCCATCACTGAAAATCCAGTAAAACATTCAAGGACAAAGCACATAGACATCAAGTACCACTTCATAAGGGAACATGTAATGAATGGTACTGTGGTACTAAATTTTGTTCCAAGTGAAAAGCAGCTTGCAGATATTTTTACCAAGCCACTGGATGAATCCACCTTCTCAAGGTTGGTAAGTGAGTTAGGTATGCTCAATTATTCTTAAATCTTTTCAAATAATTTGCAAGTTGTAAAGATGCCAGAAATTTAATTGACTTTTAAGTCTCAGATGGAATTTTGGCTAAGTCAAAATTTACATCTCGACGGATGATCCTTATCCATTGAGTTTGATCTTCCGTCGAAATACTGTTTATAAATAAAAATCAATTATTTTTCTGGAATATTTTATAACTCGACGGATAACAGTTTATCATCATCCGTCGAATTGTCTTAATCTTAGCCGTTAATTTCCTGAACATTATCCATCGAGTATACTTACAGTTTGTAAGCATAACACGATGGATAATTGATGGAATTTTTACAGTTTATTTTTAAACGGCTATTTAGGCAATTTTCATTGGTTACTTTATTATTTTTGACAGTTATTTTTGAGATAGTATAAAAGCTTATTTCCTTTCCATTGCTTTTCTTTTATCATTCTCAAATTATCTGCTCTAAATTCTCTCTTTCTCAAAAGCAATTAACATCTCTATCTCTGCAATTTCCACTCTCTCTAACAATGGCACCAGTAGTCAAGATCATGTCACAAACTGGATACATCTATGAGAAGAACAATTTCAGGACTCTAGTAAACAAGGGGATTCAACATTCAAGTGACTACCACAATATGATGGATTTTGTGAAGAACTGCAAACTCAGCTATGCAATGCTCGAATCACCCACCATCTTCTGTGAGGTTGTTGAAGAGATGTGGACTACTGCTACATACAACTCTACTGATAAGACCATCACACTCACCATTAAAGGTAAGGAATTTTGTATCAATAGTAATGTTATTAAAACATGTTTCAAAATTCCTGATAATACTGTTACCTCACCACACACAGATACTGATATTGTTAATATGCTTAATTCCATGAACTTTGCACTCTCTACTTCTAAGTTAAGTGATATTAGGAGGTTGGGTCTTAGGAAAGAATGGAGTTTCATGTGTGATGTAGTTACCAAGGTCTTTTCAGGTAAAATCAGTAATTTTGATTCTGTCAATATTTCTATGCTTAACATGCTCTACATGCTAGTTACAGATAAATTCTTTAATTTCAGTGATCTTGTTTTATTTGAGTTGGGGTTTAAATTAGGAGAGTTAAATAAGAGGGGTAAAAATATTTATTATGCTAGATTTTTCATGATGCTAGCTAACCACCTCTCTGAGGAAATTGTACTTGAGAACCCAAACAACAAATTAGATTGTTGGGTTCAAGAGAGAAGAATTATTGCAGATTTGAACAGGGCAAATCATCAAAGAGAGGTGCCACTCTTCTATTTCCCTGTAATGGAAGCACCCCAGGTAAGTCAGGTAAGTTCATCTGTCTCTCCTATTTCAACCTCACAAATTTCTTTGCAATCAAGTGTAGTTATAGCAACTGTGTCAATGACTCAACAGTTGCCTACCCAAGCTGCCAAATCCAAAATTTCTAAATCCAAGTCAAAGAAAGCCCCCTCTGGTATCTCTCAAAAGATGCCAGTTGCAAAATCCACCAAAACCAAATAGGGGAGTGTGAAGGTGGGAAAGGTAGGTGAGGGACATGGTGAACATAAAAGAAACCCTAAGAATAAGAATGGAGAGTTGAGTGGCTCCCAGCCTAGCCACACTGCAGTTTCACAACAAACTGCAGTGATTAATAAGGATAAAAGCTCATTTCTAGTTGCATCCTCCCAAAAGGATGTGACTATTGAACAAAGCTCTCAACCAAGAGCACAAGCCAAAAGGGTAAAGGACACTAGCTCACCCCAAACTTATGCCAGAAAGAAGAAATCAAAAACCCTTGGGGATGCACAGGGTTCACACACTGTGTAAACTGGTGCTAAAGACACAGTCACTGCACCTTCACAAATTCAGCTTGATGTGGCTCCAATAAATGTGGAGTCACAGCCAAAATCATTAGTTATAGAAGCACCTCAAACACCAAATTCTCCCACAAACTCTCTGGATGTGGATATGATCAACAGATCAATTCTTGATTCCCCTTCTTTAACTTTGTTGGGGAAGCCAAAATCTAGTGCAAGTAAGCATCATCTTTTGGATGATATGTTGGCTCACTTGCCAATTCTTTCAGGAACTGTTAAAACATATGTGCCCAAAATCTCATCAATCAGCACAGAGTCCACAATAGTTTCAATTCCAAGTTCATTCATTTCTACTCTCTCGATGGATATTGCTCATCTGTCGAGTAGTGATTGTATCCCGACGGATAAGCTTAACAACATTTATCCGTCAAATAGTCAAACTGCTAACCCGATGGATATTACTCATCCGTCGGGTGTCTCTGCTCAACTTTAAATTTCATCCATTATCTCTAGTGCAGAAGACTTAGTGGTTGTATAGTCACTCTTAGGATTGAGGGAAGAGAATGTTATGAGTGAGAGTCTGGGTTGCTCCCAGGAATAAGGAGAGGAAATGAGTGAAAATATGCAATCAATTTCTTCAGGATTGGCAAAAGAGAGTGAGAGGAGTCCCATCTTAGATGGTGAAGGTGAGGGTGTGAGGGTGGGGAGCCAGGGTGAGACCCTGATGCAATAAAAGAGAGAACAAGAGAGAAATACAGGTATAGGAGCTATAAGGATGAATGTCATTGCTAGTGAGTTAATGAATGTCCAGGATGTAGACAGGGAGGGACTATCTCAGCAACCTCAAGCTGTTATAGATTCCACCTCCCTTGATGCTGAGGCATTTACTCACCTTGTTCCAGCTTATCAACTTCTAGCTGAACAAGGCAATGACAATGCAGAAAGGATGCTCAATTTGGTACATACCACTCAGTCAATGCTAAGAGCTAAAGATGCCATCACAGCTTTTCCCTCTACAGCTGGTGATGTTGATTATGAGACTGGTGGTTCAGCAGATTTTTTTGGGGATGAAGGTGAAGATAGTGAAGAAGAGCCATTGGACATAGGGGGAGAAGTAGCTTCCAGTTCAAGATCAAGCATGCCCTCATAGGCATTTTCAAAACATTGTGATGAACACCACTTCAAGACAACCCTGATCCAACTCATAAATCAGATAAATTCTGCTCTTCAAACCACTGCTAATGCCAACACCAAGAAGCTCCTTCAAGCACATCTGCTTCTCTGCAACTACAATAAATTCAAGGCTTCCAACATGCTAGAGATGTCAACACCATCAAAGGAGATATTGATGAGATGAAGAAGGCTATTTCTGACAATATGGACTCTAAGCTTCCAGAAGCTATAATGCTTGACATCAAGAGACAACTCAGGAAAAATTCTGACCTTGCCACAAAGATAGATGCCTTGGATACAATAATGTCAGCTATGGAAGCATCTCTAACAGCCATTCATCTACATCAAGCTCAACAGACAGACTTGCTTTGGAAGCTGGTGGCTGCACAAACCTCCTCCTCTACTCACTTGATGATAACAAAAAGGGGGAGAAAGGACCAAGTGAGGGGGAGAAGCTTCACATTCAAATCAGTAAAATAATTGTGTTTGCAATTACTTTCACCAAGCCACCAGTAACAGACAGTATTGATCTGATCAATGAAGCAACAGTCAATTTAAGAGCAGCTGAAAAGGAGCAGTTGAAGCCAATCAACTGGGAGAAAATTAATGAGGACATTCAGAAGAATTTTGGGCTAGTAAAGATGCCAGAAAAGTCAGCCATTCATCACTCTCAATTCAGACAAATCTCTGTGAATGAAATGAGCATGAACTATCTGGAAAGGGGACAACCATCATGCATCAAATCTCCAAAGGCTGAAATAATTCTGAAGCCAAGGGTGAACTATCCAAAATCATCATTAAAGAACCCTTTGGATACAGTGTATGAGACACCTAAGCCTGATGAGAAGAAACTGTTATCAAGGTCAATTTCCTTCTACAAGGATCCAGCTGATTCAACTTTAAAAAGGAGGATTGCTAAAGTTTTCAGGAATGTGAAAGAAATTTGTGTGGTGGATGGACATCCTCAATTTGCTCAAGCAAAAAGAGAAGAAAAGGCAAGATTAAAGCAGGAAAAGAAGCAAGCTATTCTAGATGCTAAAAAGGATAAATAAAAGAAAGAGCAAGCTGTTATCTTGGCCAAGCTACAAGCTGTGAAACCAACACAACAAATTCCTGCTCAGCCATCTGAAATCACTGAATCTCAAGATCCAAAGAAGTAAGTTGAACCACAACAGAAGAAATCTCAGAGATACAAGAAATTGGCCAAAAGAACCAAAAGGAAATTGAACTTTGTTGGTAAGGAATTGGAGGATCAGTTTCCCAAGGAATCCACTCCAACTACAATTCAAGCATCAAAACCCTCTGTGGTATTTGAAGACATCAAGGTGGTGGATCCTTACCGTAACACCCCCAAATCCGGGGTCGGGTGTAACGACCGAGGAATTACGCTTGCAATATATTATAATAATAATAAATTATGTGTATTATTATGTGATTAACTGTGTTGAGGCATTAAACCCTAATCGTTATGTGCTACATGTTGTCTGTTTCGATCTGAACATGTTTCGGACATTTATTGAGTATTTTATTGCAAGTTATATATTTTATATCAAAACCCGTACAGCTCAAACAGTATTTTAAAAGCCCGTATTTCAAACAAAATCATTGGCCCTATTTTGCCAAAAATGCCCTATACCGTATCGCTATTCTGAACCCCTAGACGTTTTACAAGTTGACCTTTTTCGCGAAAAAACGACTTTTCCGGACCCCTTCGGGTACCAAAAACCCCACAAAAATCACATTTTTATTTTTATATGATCATGAAATTATTATATATCATTTTTCTTTGTATTTTTGTATTTTTCACAATTTTTGGGAATTTTTAGTATTTATTTTGTATTTATTGGATATTTAAAAATTCAATATTAATACCCAAAAATTATAAAAATTGGGGCCAAATATTTTTATTAAGAGTGTAATTAGCCCCTTAATTTTATTTAGGGGTATTATTTTCAGTACTATAAATAGCTGTTTTATTATTAATTAATTAGTTAATTATTATTAAAAATCCAGAAAATCAAGAAATTAGTTTGTTGGTGAAGAACAACTGCAGAATTAATCTCTAGATTTGAAGGTGATTCTGTTGTCCAATTCAATCATGTGAGTAACCAAAACAAAGCTCTTGATCTGTACTTTCTATTCCTATCATCAATTTCATGTTTTGTTGTTTAGATTTTCAATTTGTATTTTAGGGTTCTTGGACTGAAATTGGGGATTTTTGATTATGGGGTTCTGGGTTGATTTTGATGCTTGATATAGTTGTATATACTTGTTTACAGTCGATTTATGCTATTTATTTCAACAAAGGATTGTCCTAAGTGTTAGTTCTTAGTTTCAAGTTTATACAATTTTATTTTAGTTCGTTTTTGATTTTGTATGAATCTGAGGTTATTTTGATTATAGGGGTTAGATTGTAGAGTTAATAAGCTTTATTTTAAGCTATTATGTGTAATTTTTGGTGTACGAAATCGGTACTTTGAGTTTTGGCCGGAAATATTATGATTTTGATCGGAGAAATGGTTCCCTGGGTTATTAGACGAAGTTGTTGGCGTGATTGTGTTCCTGGAGTGATTTTGAATGAAAACCCACCAAGAAACGAATCAAACGGTTGTGTTTTGACCTAGAAACCGAGCTCGTCGGAATCTGCAGCAGTTGCCGGCCGATGCTCTGTGTTTCGCCGGAGAAAACGACTGGGACGACAGGGATGGAAGAGGACGACGGAGTTGTGTTTCTGCAGTTACATGGAATCGATCGGGATAAAGACCTTGCAGAATGATTGCCAGGAAGCCGAGGAATTGCTCGCCGGAAAATCTTGCAGGTGGCCGGAGTTTTCCAGATTCAGGCGGGTCGACCCATGTTCTTGGGGACCCGACTGTTGACCCGAAAACCCGGAAACCTTGACCCGGTTTTGATCTTCAAAACCTGATTACCTGTTCTGGTTTCTTGTTTCTGAATTATTTTATTAATTTAGAAATTCAAAATTAGTTATTTATTTAATTATTTATGTAATTATTTAATTAGTTATTTAATTATTTATCTAATTATTTATTAGTTATCTAATTAGTTAATAATTAGGTAATTAATTAATAAATAAGGATTAAAAATAATTAAATAATATGATTAATAATTCGATAATTAGTTATTATTACGAGTAATGATTCGATAATTGAATTATTATTCGAGCGTTAGTTATTTGGATAATATTGTAATAATTATTCGTATCATATAATTAGATATCCGTAATTAATTGATTAACGAATCGTATGAGTTTCAGTAATACTGTAATAAGTTCGATAATTATATGAGTATTGCGAGTAGCTCGTATTTATACGAGTGATTAATCGTTAAGTGATTTATAATTCGAGTAATTCGTAGTTATTCGATAAATAGCGTATCAGTTAATTAAGTTGATTGATTATTTGTAAATAATCGATCTAATCGAACAAATATCGATAAGTTATAAATATTATAATAAATTGTGATAAATCCTAATAATTAGGGATTTATTATTTTAAATTATTAAATAAGTAATTATTAATTATTTATTAATTATTTATTTATTAAATATTTTAAAAAAAAAAAAAAAAAATTGATTAATTATTTCGATAATTAATCACATAATGTTCAATAAATCGTAACTTCTTCGTTTTAACTCCAAAAAAAAATTATAAAAAAATTATTTTTGACTTTGATTTTTCTTAAATAATTATTTAAAAATTATTTTAGGATTTAAAAGGTTATAATAATTATCTATATTGAATAATAAATTGAATTATCAGTGTTTAATTCATAACAATTCAACCGTTAGTCCGATTTGAGTGAAACGAAGACCCCTAGACTCAGAAAAATGAGACGAACCTAATAAAAATAGTTGTAAGTTATAATTTCTTTTGAAAAAGAATGGTTGGTGATAATTGATAGTTCGAAGGTCCTAGTAGGGATATAATTAAGCCGAATAAATCCCGAAAAATTATAATAAAATCAAATTCGACTAGTAATGTAGGTATAAGCCTAGAATTGATTCTAAAAATAATTATAAATCTAGAAATTAATTATGTGCTTTACGTGCTACGTGCTTTATGTAATTATGTGAATAGATGTGCTGTATAAATGTATGTATATATATATATGCGAGTCAGATAGAAACGCATGGGTAGACTGATAAGGTTGCGTGATATCAATTCAAGATACACGTATATAGTAAATTATCTAAACACCTATCTTTCTATAATTTGTTCAGTGTTAGCAAGGCAGAGCAGGCTAGGGTCAGAAGGCAGTAAGTTAAATCAGGTTAAGTACGCGCAAGGCAAGTTTTTTTCCCCTATTCTAAATTCAGAATAGTGATTTATAATTCCTTTCTATCGTATCAATTCTCTTTGATAATTATTGTTCATATACACTGTTACCCATTTATATCACTTGTTCCATTTCATTTAAATTCTTGATTTACCCAATTTATGGAATTCTTGTTCATATTTCAATTCCTTTACCCTTGTTACATATAGTCTGGTATATCCTGGTGTTAGGATATATCAATAGCATTCCGATTATTCCGGATGCTAAGCCTTGGACTGGATGGTTACTTTACGAGCTGGGTTTTACCCAGGTCATTAATTAATAGGCCATAGTTGCCTGAGTACTCCTAATGTTGGTTGGGTCTATGCAGTTGGGTATAGATTCGCACTATATTCTGACTGATCAGCAGATTATAGTGCATATGTTGGTTCTTGTTTCCAGTCTTATTCATTTGGCACTCGCCATCATGGGCAAATTATTATCATATACAGATACAGATGGTTATTCAAACCAGCAGCTTCTTGGTTCATTTATTTTTCTCTCTTTATATATATATATTGTTGCAGGCTTGTTGAGCAATTTTGGCTCATCCCTTTTTATTGTTACTCCTATTGTTTTACAGTTAAGGTAGAGAATGAAACCCATCAGGACCCGCGTAGTCAAGAAGCGAGTCAAGCAGCGGGACCCTCTTATACCAAGAGTGTTCCTTCCTATTCCCGAAGAGAGTTTTGAAGTGCCAGATCAGGTGTAGCAGGATAAGTAGTAATGTTGGGTTGAATAAAAGTTTTGTGTAGTTTGAATAAAAGATTATGTAGGGAAACTGTAGATAGAATAAAGTTTTGTAATAAAGAGAGTTCTTGAGACAGGTTTTATTTAGTTGGGTTTGTAATAAAGTGTAGTGCATGATTCTTGTTTCCAACCTCAAACCTTAAAAGATCCTGAGTAGTGATAGTTCGGGGTAATTATTATATTTATATTCCGCTTGTGCAGGTATAGTTGGTAATTGTTGTTAATAACGCCCCAAATCTATACCCCGGATTTGGAGGGTGTTATAGTTGGTATCAGAGCTTAGTTTTGACCTTGGAAAACAAGAATGTTAGGATTGAGATAAGATAGGAAAATAAGATAGGATGAGAGTGGGAGTGTTAGGACTGTTTGTCTATGTGATTAGAAGTATGAGTTATAGGATTGTGATTTGATTGTTTTTGTGTTATTATTTTTATGTATATTAGATGGCTTCTTTATCATCATCTACGGAGAGGACCGAGACAGATCCAGTGGATGCACCGGTAGTAGCCCCAGTGTCAGAGCAGGTTTTACCTCCATTGCCACCTGAGCCAGCACCAGAGATACCACTTTTTCCGGAGGTACCAGGTTTTGCAGATTATTTTCCATACGTTGAGCCAGAAATACCAGATATTCCACCATTAGAGTTTCCGATGTTTGATATTCCTGATATGGTTGATCTTCCGCAGTGGGAGGATGTAGAGCCTCAGATTCATATGCCACCAGTCGAGATTCCAGAGCTGCCACATATGGAGCCTGAGGCAGAGCCGCCAGGGTATGTGCCTATGGAGCAGCCTGTCTTATTTCCTGCCCCATTAGCCATTTATGCACCTGTCCCAGGAGTGTATCAGTTTCCTCAGCCAGAGTTTATGGATGAGATCGTAGTAGATGGACCATTACCTTCTCGAGGTTCCAGCACTGATCTTCATGAGCATCATACCGTGACTTACCAGCACTTTCAGGCAGAGAGGGAGGAGAGGATTAGATGGCAGAACCAGTGTAGAGAGATCCTTGGATTGTATGAGACACAGACGGATGGTCCTGTCAGAGCATTACGACCGGATTATATACTGAGAGAGAGACTACATCATATTCACCGGGTTAGCTCGCAGCAGCTTACTGATTTGAGACAGCAGGATCTTAGTGCGGAGACAGCATATCGCAGAGCATTGGGACTTACCGAGGCAGTGCTAGAGGCAGTGCAGGAGGAGTTGAGCCACGTACCACCAGGATTTTGAGACCAGCAGGGCGATGAGTGTTGTATTATGTATATTTTGTAGATAGAGGCAGCATAGTATTGTATGACCAGTTTGTATGAGTGTAGCTACTGACTCTGACTGATAGTAGTAGCAGTACGACTGTTATATCATAGGATTTTGTATCAAGCACTGACACCTGTAGCTGGTGTTCTACCTATATATATATATATATGAGATAATCTTTTGCACGTTTTCTTTATTTTATTTCCAGTCATTTAAGCATTTACATTTATTTCAGTATCATTGCATATTTACAAATGTAGTTTTATTTACGATCTTGTTGTAAAAAAAAAAAAAAAAAAAAAAAAAAAAAAAAAAAAATTTAACATATCATACTGTTTTATTTATTCAGTTATTTAATAAGTTATTTTCTTGAATCGACTGTTTTAATATATGTTTAATATACTGTTATTAAATAAGATCCATTATTTATTTATCAGAAAAATGGCACCTAAGAGAAAAGCGCAGCCCGACTCATCGAATGGAAACACCGAGGGCCAAAACAATAATAGACAGATGGATCAGATGTTTAATCTCATGCAACAGCAGATGTTGATGATGCAACAACAAATGCAGCAACAGCAACAGCAGTTCCAGCAACAGATGTTACAGCAAGCCGCTCATCCAGGACATCAAATACCACCAGCAGCACCTACGACTACCTTCAAGCAATTTCAGTCGGTGAAGCCACCGGAATTTATGGGTTCCACAGATCCTACGAAAGCGAGAGCTTGGCTGAAAGAGATGGAAAAGGCTTTTTCGTTGGCAAAGGTCGAGGAAGAACAGAAGACAGATTTTGCTAGCTATTTTCTAAAAGGCGAAGCTAATTACTGGTGGGAATCAAAGAAAGCTTTGGAAGAAGGTGTGGTGAACTGGAACAGATTCACTGATCTTTTCTTGGAGAAATATTTTCCTCGTTTTATGAAGAACCAGATGGAGATCAAGTTCTTGGAGCTGAAACAAGACAACTTATCGGTTACGGATTATGAAACCAAGTTTACTGAGTTGGCAAGGTTTGTTCCAGAGCAGGTGGACACGGACGAGAAGCGGGCTAAGAGATTTCAGCAAGGATTAAAACCATGGATTCGTAGCAGGGTAGCTGTGTTTGAATTGACAACTTATACGGCTGTTGTTCAGAAAGCTATGATTATTGAAGGAGAAAGCGAAGCAGCTCAGAAAGAGAGAGGACCAGGGAATTTTCAGAATCGTTTCAACAAAAGGCCAGGATTTCAAGCTCGGGGAAAAGTACATTTCAAAAGGCCAGAGCAAAACAACCAGAGGATGGGTAATCGACTACCTGCCCCAACTCAGCAAAGGCTTATCCGACCGCCTATACCTGATTGCAGAACGTGTGGTAGAAAGCATACAGGAGTTTGCAACAAGCTAAATGTTACGTGTTTCAAGTGCAAGCAAAGGGGACACTATTCTGGAGAATGTCCAATGGGAAAAGCAGAAGTTACTTGTTTTCAATGTGGGAGAAAAGGGCATATCGCCAAAGACTGCAGAGGAATTGCAATGGCTGCCAGTATTCCAAGAATTTTAGCATTACCTCCACCTCCACTACCACAGCAAAATCAGCCCAGAGCAAGGACTTTCAACATGTCAATGAAGGAAGCGGTACAGAATCCGAATGTGGTTGCAGGTACACTTCCTGTAAATTCCGTAAATGCTTTGGTATTGATTGATTCAGGAGCTACTAGATCTTTTATTTCTGAAGCTTTTATCTCTAAGATAGATTGTGAAATTCAGTGGTTGGATGAAGTGTTAGTCATAAAATTAGCGAATAATGATCAGGTTGCAGTAGATCGAGTATGTCCGAGCTGTGATATTGAGATAGGGAGATGTCATTTTTCAGTTGATTTGATACCTTTTAGGTTAGGGGAGTTTGATATTATTTTAGGAATGGATTGGCTGTCTAGTAATAATGCTCAAATTGACTGTGCGAATAAGAGAGTGAAATTGCAAACTGAAGAAAAGGAAACGGTCATATTTAAAGGTGAGAAGCAAAAGCAGAGATTCCTATCAATAATGCAGACGAGAAGATTGCTACGTCAAGGATGTCAAGCTTATTTAGCTTATGTACGGGATGTTGATAAGGGAGATTTGAAGATTGAAGATATTCCTGTAGTTTGTGAATTTCTTGATGTTTTTCCGGACGAATTACCAGGACTTCCACCAGATCGAGAAATCGAGTTCACTATTGACTTGCCGCCAGGGACTGAACCAATTTCGAAAGCTCCATATAGAATGGCACCTGTTGAAATGAGGGAATTAGCAAAGCAGTTGCAAGAACTTCTTGACAAAGGAATTATAAGGCCAAGTGTATCCCCATGGGGTGCGCCAGTATTGTTCGTGAAAAAGAAGGATGGTAGTATGCGACTGTGTATTGACTATCGTGAGCTGAACAAGTTAACTATCAAGAATAAATATCCTTTACCTCGCATTGATGATTTATTTGATCAACTAAAAGGAGCAGCATGGTTTTCGAAAATCGACTTACGATCAGGCTATCATCAGTTAAAGATCAAGGCCGAAGATATTCCAAAGACAGCGTTTAGAACAAGGTACGGACACTATGAATTTCTTGTAATGGCTTTTGGATTGACGAATGCACCTGCAGCGTTTATGGATTTGATGAATCGAATATTCAAGAAGTATTTGGATAAGTTTATCATTATATTTATTGATGACATCTTGATCTATTCAAAGACGGAAGAAGAGCATGCAGCGCATTTAAGAATGACATTGGAGATATTACGGAAGGAGCAGCTTTATGCAAAATTTTCCAAATGCGAATTTTGGTTGAAAGAAGTGCAGTTTCTTGGGCACATCATCAGCAGAGAAGGCATTCAAGTTGATCCAACAAAGATTGAAGCTGTGTTGAATTGGGAAAGACCAAAGACGCCGACAGAGGTTCGAAGTTTCTTAGGTTTGGCAGGATATTATCGAAGATTTGTCAAAGATTTTGCAAAGATAGCTACACCGCTGACCAAGTTAACTCGACAAAGTGAAAAGTTCGAATGGAATAGTAAGTGTGAAGAAAGTTTTCAAGAGTTGAAGAATCGGTTGGTGACGGCACCAGTATTAGTATTGCCAGACGAGCAAGGAAATTTTGTTATCTATAGTGACGCTTCATATCGTGGTTTAGGATGTGTATTGATGCAACATGGTAACGTCATTGCCTATGCGTCGAGACAACTTAAACCCCATGAACAGAAATATCCTACGCATGATCTGGAATTAGCAGCAATTGTTTTTGCATTGAAGCTTTGGAGACATTATCTGTATGGTGAAAAATGTGAAATCTACACGGATCATAAAAGTCTGAAGTATATCTTCACGCAAAAGGAACTAAACATGCGACAACGTCGATGGCTGGAATTGATTAAAGATTATGATGTTACAATCAGTTATCATCCAGGAAAAGCAAATGTTGTAGCGGATGCGCTAAGCAGAAAGGAAAGATTAAATCGGTTAACTTCATGCGAAGAATTGGCCAGGGAATTCGATAAATTGGAAATCGAAATTCGTATTTCCGATGAATCTGCAGAAACTATCTACGCTATGACTTTCCAACCAGAATTGCTGGAAAAGATTCGCCGTTGTCAAGAAGAAGTGATGAGTCAAGACGACAACTTAACAGGAGAAGAGATTACAACTCAGAAAGATAATGAGGGAATTTTACGTTTTGTGTCAAGAATCTGGATCCCTAACGTGGCAGAATTAAAAGAAGAAGTTATGCGAGATGCGCACAATTCGAAGTATTCCATTCATCCAGGAAGCACGAAAATGTATCGCGATTTGAAGGAAAACTTTTGGTGGCCGAATATGAAGAAGGAGATAGCAGAATGGGTGAGTAAATGTTACACATGCCAGCGAGTTAAAGCGGAACACCAACGACCGAGTGGGTTATTGCAACCATTAGACATTCCAGAATGGAAATGGGAACATCTAGCGATGGATTTTGTGGTAGGTCTACCGAAGACTAGGGCAAATCATGATGCGATATGGGTAATCATTGACAGACTTACGAAGTCGGCACATTTTCTACCAATTAATGAAAGATTTTCGCTCGACAAATTAGTGCACATATATCTCAAAGAAATTGTGATGCGTCATGGAGTACCAGTATCGATTGTATCGGATCGAGATCCTCGTTTCAATTCAAGATTTTGGAGGCAATTTCAAGAATGTCTAGGAACGAAGTTGAATATGAGTACAGCTTATCATCCGCAAACTGACGGCCAAAGTGAAAGGACAATTCAAACCATTGAAGACATGCTACGAGTTTGTGCGATCGATTTTGAAGGCAGTTGGGATGAACATTTACCCCTAGTGGAATTTTCTTATAATAATAGCTATCACGCCAGTATTGGAATGCCACCGTATGAAGCATTATATGGGAGGAAATGCAGATCACCCGTGCACTGGGATGAAGTTGGAGAACGCAAGATTTTGGGTCCAGAATTAATTCAGCAGACAAAAGAAAAGATTAATCTTATTCGGAAACGAATCGAGGCAGCACAAAACAGACAAAGCAGATATGCAAACCAAGCCAGGAAGAATATGGACTATCAGGAAGGAGAACATGTATTGCTCAAAATATCGCCATGGAAAGGATTGACCAGATTTGGCAATAAAGGGAAATTGAAGCCACGATACGTTGGACCATTTGAGATTTTGAAGAAAATTGGGAAGGTTGCGTACGAGTTAGCTCTACCACCCCATATGCAGCACATTCACAACGTATTTCATGTATCTATGCTTAAGAGGTATAATCCTGATACAAGGCATGTAATAGAGTATGAACCAGTAGAACTTCAGGCAGATTTGTCATATGTAGAACAGCCAATAAGAATTCTAGATAGGCAAGAGAGGGTATTAAGAAATAAGTCTGTGTCATTAGTGAGAGTTTTATGGAGAAACCCAGTGGTTGAAGAATCAACCTGGGAGCTTGAAAGTGAAATGCTAGAAAAGTATCCTCAGTTATTTACATAATTAGATTCTGAGGACAGAATCTTGTTAAGGGGGGAAGAATGTAACGACCGAGGAATTACGCTTGCAATATATTATAATAATAATAAATTATGTGTATTATTATGTGATTAACTGTGTTGAGGCATTAAACCCTAATCGTTATGTGCTACATGTTGTCTGTTTCGATCTGAACATGTTTCGGACATTTATTGAGTATTTTATTGCAAGTTATATATTTTATATCAAAACCCGTACAGCTCAAACAGTATTTTAAAAGCCCGTATTTCAAACAAAATCATTGGCCCTATTTTGCCAAAAATGCCCTATACCGTATCGCTATTCTGAACCCCTAGACGTTTTACAAGTTGACCTTTTTCGCGAAAAACGACTTTTCCGGACCCCTTCGGGTACCAAAAACCCCACAAAAATCACATTTTTATTTTTATATGATCATGAAATTATTATATATCATTTTTCTTTGTATTTTTGTATTTTTCACAATTTTTGGGAATTTTTAGTATTTATTTTGTATTTATTGGATATTTAAAAATTCAATATTAATACCCAAAAATTATAAAAATTGGGGCCAAATATTTTTATTAAGAGTGTAATTAGCCCCTTAATTTTATTTAGGGGTATTATTTTCAGTACTATAAATAGCTGTTTTATTATTAATTAATTAGTTAATTATTATTAAAAATCCAGAAAATCAAGAAATTAGTTTGTTGGTGAAGAACAACTGCAGAATTAATCTCTAGATTTGAAGGTGATTCTGTTGTCCAATTCAATCATGTGAGTAACCAAAACAAAGCTCTTGATCTGTACTTTCTATTCCTATCATCAATTTCATGTTTTGTTGTTTAGATTTTCAATTTGTATTTTAGGGTTCTTGGACTGAAATTGGGGATTTTTGATTATGGGGTTCTGGGTTGATTTTGATGCTTGATATAGTTGTATATACTTGTTTACAGTCGATTTATGCTATTTATTTCAACAAAGGATTGTCCTAAGTGTTAGTTCTTAGTTTCAAGTTTATACAATTTTATTTTAGTTCGTTTTTGATTTTGTATGAATCTGAGGTTATTTTGATTATAGGGGTTAGATTGTAGAGTTAATAAGCTTTATTTTAAGCTATTATGTGTAATTTTTGGTGTACGAAATCGGTACTTTGAGTTTTGGCCGGAAATATTATGATTTTGATCGGAGAAATGGTTCCCTGGGTTATTAGACGAAGTTGTTGGCGTGATTGTGTTCCTGGAGTGATTTTGAATGAAAACCCACCAAGAAACGAATCAAACGGTTGTGTTTTGACCTAGAAACCGAGCTCGTCGGAATCTGCAGCAGTTGCCGGCCGATGCTCTGTGTTTCGCCGGAGAAAACGACTGGGACGACAGGGATGGAAGAGGACGACGGAGTTGTGTTTCTGCAGTTACATGGAATCGATCGGGATAAAGACCTTGCAGAATGATTGCCAGGAAGCCGAGGAATTGCTCGCCGGAAAATCTTGCAGGTGGCCGGAGTTTTCCAGATTCAGGCGGGTCGACCCATGTTCTTGGGGACCCGACTGTTGACCCGAAAACCCGGAAACCTTGACCCGGTTTTGATCTTCAAAACCTGATTACCTGTTCTGGTTTCTTGTTTCTGAATTATTTTATTAATTTAGAAATTCAAAATTAGTTATTTATTTAATTATTTATGTAATTATTTAATTAGTTATTTAATTATTTATCTAATTATTTATTAGTTATCTAATTAGTTAATAATTAGGTAATTAATTAATAAATAAGGATTAAAAATAATTAAATAATATGATTAATAATTCGATAATTAGTTATTATTACGAGTAATGATTCGATAATTGAATTATTATTCGAGCGTTAGTTATTTGGATAATATTGTAATAATTATTCGTATCATATAATTAGATATCCGTAATTAATTGATTAACGAATCGTATGAGTTTCAGTAATACTGTAATAAGTTCGATAATTATATGAGTATTGCGAGTAGCTCGTATTTATACGAGTGATTAATCGTTAAGTGATTTATAATTCGAGTAATTCGTAGTTATTCGATAAATAGCGTATCAGTTAATTAAGTTGATTGATTATTTGTAAATAATCGATCTAATCGAACAAATATCGATAAGTTATAAATATTATAATAAATTGTGATAAATCCTAATAATTAGGGATTTATTATTTTAAATTATTAAATAAGTAATTATTAATTATTTATTAATTATTTATTTATTAAATATTTTAAAAAAAAAAAAAAAAAATTGATTAATTATTTCGATAATTAATCACATAATGTTCAATAAATCGTAACTTCTTCGTTTTAACTCCAAAAAAAAATTATAAAAAAATTATTTTTGACTTTGATTTTTCTTAAATAATTATTTAAAAATTATTTTAGGATTTAAAAGGTTATAATAATTATCTATATTGAATAATAAATTGAATTATCAGTGTTTAATTCATAACAATTCAACCGTTAGTCCGATTTGAGTGAAACGAAGACCCCTAGACTCAGAAAAATGAGACGAACCTAATAAAAATAGTTGTAAGTTATAATTTCTTTTGAAAAAGAATGGTTGGTGATAATTGATAGTTCGAAGGTCCTAGTAGGGATATAATTAAGCCGAATAAATCCCGAAAAATTATAATAAAATCAAATTCGACTAGTAATGTAGGTATAAGCCTAGAATTGATTCTAAAAATAATTATAAATCTAGAAATTAATTATGTGCTTTACGTGCTACGTGCTTTATGTAATTATGTGAATAGATGTGCTGTATAAATGTATGTATATATATATATGCGAGTCAGATAGAAACGCATGGGTAGACTGATAAGGTTGCGTGATATCAATTCAAGATACACGTATATAGTAAATTATCTAAACACCTATCTTTCTATAATTTGTTCAGTGTTAGCAAGGCAGAGCAGGCTAGGGTCAGAAGGCAGTAAGTTAAATCAGGTTAAGTACGCGCAAGGCAAGTTTTTTTCCCCTATTCTAAATTCAGAATAGTGATTTATAATTCCTTTCTATCGTATCAATTCTCTTTGATAATTATTGTTCATATACACTGTTACCCATTTATATCACTTGTTCCATTTCATTTAAATTCTTGATTTACCCAATTTATGGAATTCTTGTTCATATTTCAATTCCTTTACCCTTGTTACATATAGTCTGGTATATCCTGGTGTTAGGATATATCAATAGCATTCCGATTATTCCGGATGCTAAGCCTTGGACTGGATGGTTACTTTACGAGCTGGGTTTTACCCAGGTCATTAATTAATAGGCCATAGTTGCCTGAGTACTCCTAATGTTGGTTGGGTCTATGCAGTTGGGTATAGATTCGCACTATATTCTGACTGATCAGCAGATTATAGTGCATATGTTGGTTCTTGTTTCCAGTCTTATTCATTTGGCACTCGCCATCATGGGCAAATTATTATCATATACAGATACAGATGGTTATTCAAACCAGCAGCTTCTTGGTTCATTTATTTTTCTCTCTTTATATATATATATTGTTGCAGGCTTGTTGAGCAATTTTGGCTCATCCCTTTTTATTGTTACTCCTATTGTTTTACAGTTAAGGTAGAGAATGAAACCCATCAGGACCCGCGTAGTCAAGAAGCGAGTCAAGCAGCGGGACCCTCTTATACCAAGAGTGTTCCTTCCTATTCCCGAAGAGAGTTTTGAAGTGCCAGATCAGGTGTAGCAGGATAAGTAGTAATGTTGGGTTGAATAAAAGTTTTGTGTAGTTTGAATAAAAGATTATGTAGGGAAACTGTAGATAGAATAAAGTTTTGTAATAAAGAGAGTTCTTGAGACAGGTTTTATTTAGTTGGGTTTGTAATAAAGTGTAGTGCATGATTCTTGTTTCCAACCTCAAACCTTAAAAGATCCTGAGTAGTGATAGTTCGGGGTAATTATTATATTTATATTCCGCTTGTGCAGGTATAGTTGGTAATTGTTGTTAATAACGCCCCAAATCTATACCCCGGATTTGGAGGGTGTTATATCGGGGATTCGGGTTGTCACGAGTTCCATTTCCCTTATCAATACTTAATCTTAACAGTCAATCAACTACTGCGTACTGTGACCCCACAATACACACACACACACCACAAGTTATAGTCTCAGAGATGAATACCAAAAATAACACAAGTCATTTTATTCCACAATTATAAGTCATTACACCTCAAAAGAGTTTCTCAATAAATTTACATATTCTTTGTCATTATTACAATTCATAATATACACAAGTCTGGTACATCAAAAGTTGAAAGCCTAGCCTATTGGTAGCTCCTACCTCAGCCACAACGGCATCAACGCCTACAGGAAACTGCGGAACGTTTCCTATCCGCTCACGAATTGGGAGCTTGGTCCTGTTCTTCTTGTCTATCTGTTGTTGTGTGATGAAAGAAGAAAGCAAGGGTGAGCAACAAGCCCACCGAAATAATATGTATAATAATTTACAATATATGAGCATTCTCATAGTACTCATGAAAGTCTTGGTCAAGAAGAAATGAACCAATTTGATATCTTAACGCGACAAGTCACAAAATATTCAGTATATATATACATATATACTACTCAAAATCTTTGAAATCCTTTGACATGTATAATGTACATAGAGTTCCAGTTTATAACTGTATAAAAATATCATTGCAAGGTGATCTCATATATCTAACCTTGTCTCAACGTTTTTCTGAAAATCTTTGTCATGCATAAGATAATCATTAACCAGATATAAGTTGAAAAGATGAAGTTAAAAGATACTCCAATATACTTATATCTTTTTTTGAAGACTACTTGAACTACCACCGTTCAAGGTATAAATAGTTCATCCCATAGATGAAGCTACACGATAAAACTTGTATAGAATCAATCTTTGAAATATCATCAAAATGAAAGAAGTTACGAGATACTTCATTTGATAAAAACATCATTTTGAAAACTCGACCCTGCCAACACTCAACAATCGCCCAGCTGTAGCCTTTCTTTCGAAGTGCTTTGGGCAGTGTTATAGAAATATCCAACTGGATGATGAACTCATTACGGGATTTGCCGCGCCAGGAAGACCACTCACGATGATCAGTCGCAGTAGTGCAACCCCACCATTTTCTACATGTAGAGGAGAACAATCGGATTTACTTGTCAACCGAACACTGGACTCCTAAGGAATGGACCGTCTTAGCAGAACTTATGGGCCATTTGGGCCAATATAATAAGGCTGGGCCGACGCCACTCGACCACTTACGCCACTCCTAGTTCAGATGAAATCCATGTCTCTGAAACGTAAAGCTCGTCCCCTCTTTCCCCAAGTAGAAACTTGTTGATAAAAGTGCCAAAAGTGCATTCTTGCTCCTTTCAGAACAACTTCACTATTTTTTTTGGTGATAAAAGTGCATTCTTCTTTGTTGAATAAAACTTTAAAGCCTTTGTCTGCAAATTGACTAATGTTGTGCATATGTTGTGTACTTGATGATTACATAAACAAAACACCTAAGTATATTTTACTTAGTGAAATAATGTAGCACTCGACGGATAAGAATTATAGTCCCGACGAATAACTCATTATAGTCCCGACGGATGATGACTTATTATCCATCGAGTGAGTAACTTATGTAATAATGAGTCTGTAGCACATTTCTGCATACACCTTTGTATAAATTCTGTAGTAGCATATAAGTCATGTTGACTTTAACTAGATATACAGAATAGGTTGATTAATTGTATATAGACGATGTCTTGTAATTCTGCATAAATGAATTGAAGTCAAGTGCCAAAATAGCTACCGACGGATGATTAACAAAGCCATCGACGGATGATCAAATGACTATCAACGGATGTTCAATATAGCAGTCGACGGATGATCAATGAAGCCGTCGACGGATGATCATAAAGTCGACGGATGATCATGTACTCAACGGATAAAGAATTCAAATATCAGTTGACAGTGACAACTGGTCACATGTGTCGAAGTGTATGCAAATGGAATGAGGAAGCCTATTAACTGTGTAATAGAGAACAAAGTAGCAAAGCATTAGACCCGATAGTTTTTATGATGATCCTGTCTTTTGACTTTGTAATCTTGGTTATATATAAACCAAGAAGTAGCAAATAGAAACATAGATCTGAGATACAACAAGTGAGAAACATTTGTAAGCAGAATTATTAGCATTTATCTGTATTCTCAGTAGTTCATATTTGTAAGCAGCTGTGAGCATTCTTGCACACAGAGTTCTCTCGATATAATATATATATCTCTGGTGGAATTGTTTAAATCCACCAGAAAGTTTTTATAAACTCTTGTTTTTAATTACTTGTGTTTTGGTTCACTTAAGTTTTTATTCCGCATTGTGCTAATCAATACACTTATATTTATATTCGAGTTTGAACATTTTTATTTTAAGAAAAAGGTTCAAGAATTCCATTCAACCCCCCTTCTGTAATTCTTGCTATATTGTTAAGGGACTAACAGTTGGTATCAGAGCAAGCTCTTAACTTATAAAGAGTTTAAAGATCAAAACAATTCAGCAAGATGAACAAGAAGGATGTTGGAGTCAAGATTCCTTTTCTAGATAAAGACAATTACCATCATTGGAAGGTAAAGATGCATCTTCATATGCTTTCTCAAGATGAGGCCTATGTGGACTGCATAGAAAGAGGCCCTCATGTTCCAATGAGAGCTGCAACAGGAAATAAGCCACCAGTCCCCAAGCCAAGGCATGAATGGTTTGATCCTGACATTGAACAAGTCAGAAAGGATAAAAAGGCCATGAATATTCTGTTTAATGGAGTTGATGCAGACATGTTTGACAACATTATCAACTGCAAAACTGCCAAGGAAGGTTGGGATACTATACAGATAATCTGTGATGACACTGAGCAAGTTAGAGAAAATAAGATGCAGCTCTTGATTCAGCAATATGAGCATTTTCACAATGAGGAAAGTGAGTCTCTCACTGACATTTTTAGTAGGTTTCAAAAACTACTAAATGCTCTCAAGTTGCATGGAAGGGTCTATCAGACTAAAGACTCTAATCTGAAATTCCTTAGATCTCTTCCAAAGGAATGGAAACCATTGACAGTCTCATTAAGAAACTCACAAGATTATAAGGAGTTTACTTTGGAGAGACTGTATGGCATCCCTGAAAACCTATGAGCTTGAAATAGAGCATGATGAAAGGATAGAGAGAGGAAAGAAGAAAGGAGGATCCATTGCACTAGTTGCTGAGTTGGAAAAGGAGAAGGAAGTGAAGATGGAAGCTGTTGAATTAACTTCAAAAGTCTGTGAGAACAAGGGCAATGGGCTTGCAGTAGAAAGTGAAGATTCATTGAGCCAAGATGACATGGAGGACATTGATGAGCACCTAACATTTCTTTCCAGGAGATTTGCCAAGCTCAAGTTCAAGAAGAACTTTGGAGCAGCCAAGCCAAATAGAAACATGGTGGATAAGTCAAAATTCAAATGTTTTAAATGTGGCTTGGCAGGGCATTTTGCCAGTGAGTGTAGGAAGTCAGATTCCAGTAAGAAAAGTTTGAGTCTGTGGATTATAGGCAAAAATACTTTGATCTACTCAAGAAAAAGGAAAGGGCTTTTATTACACAAGAAAATGACTGGGCAGCAGATGGTCTGGATGAAGATGTCAGCTATGTCAATCTAGCCCTAATGGCCAAGTCTGATGAGACAAAGACAAGTTCCTCAAGCAATCAGGTAATTACTACAAACCTTGCATATTTATCTAAAGCTGAGTGTAATGATTCATAAATGACATGTCTACAGAATTATATCATTTGCGTGTTACACTTAAGTCTCCTACTAAAGAAAATGCTAAAATCAAAGAAAATAATTTGTTTTTAAGTGAGAGGAATAATGTGCTTGAGTCTCAGTTTATTGATTTTGAGAAATTAAGAATTGAGTGTAAGATTTCTAATGAGGAATTAACCGAGTCCTTGAAAAAGGAAGAAATTTTAAAAAAGCAGCTCGAGCGTGAACAAGAGGTGATTAAAGCATGGAAAACATCCAGGGATGTCCATGCTCAAATCACCAAAGTTCAAGGAATTGAGTCTTTCTGTGTTGAAGCCTGGAAAAAGAACAAAGAGAAACTAGAACCTAATTTGATAGATGGACTGCTAACAGATGTAGACTCGACGGATGATGAGGATTATCCGTCGGATAACAAAAAATGTTATCCGTCGAATGATGAAAATTCTCATCCGTCGGCTGTGAGCAAGCCCATTAGTAAAGTGAAACTAGTTAAGCTGAATGAGAAGTATGGGTCTGTTTCTAAGAACTTTGTTTCAGGAGAGTCAAGTCAAGTTAAGAAAGGGAAAAAGGCTAATGTTGGTCACATAACTGTCAAACAGTTAAGTGACAGACTTGAGAAAATTGAGGTAAAAATATAGACTAAAAGGAAAAACAATAGGAATGGTAAAGTAAGGATTAACAAACACAATAACTACACACCTGATAAATATGCTCCTAGAAAAATCTGTGTCAAGTGTGGTAGTGTAAATCATTTATCTGTTAATTGCAAATCTACCATGCCTACTCCCATGTCTGTTCAGCCTCAATTTCCTAATATAAGTGCCATGTCTCCCATGCCTGTTAATGTTATGCCTACACAGAACATGAATGCACAGTTTGCTAATATGCCATTTGCACCTAATCCTTATTATACTGCATATAGTATGCCTCAAATGCCATTTAGCATGCCTTACTAGAATAACATGTTTACACCAAGCATGCCATTTCCCGTTAGTCATAATATGCATGATAATTCTGTTGCAATGAATGGTTTCAAAGGTCCAACTCAAATGACTAAGGATGAATCTGAAATTCCTAAGTCAAATGAAATAAGACCTAAGAAACAGAAAAAGAAAGCTAACAAGGCAGGACCCAAGGAAACTTGGGTACCAAAATCAACTTGATTTGATTTTGATGTGTGCAGGAAAACAGAAAGAATCTTTGGTACTTCGATAGTGGTTGTTCAAGACACATGAATGGTGATTCTACCCTGCTCACAGAGTTTGAGGAGAGAGCTGGCCCAAGTATTACTTTTGGAGATGACAGCAAGGGTTATACTGTGGGATATGGCTTGATTTCAAAGGGCAATGTCATCATTAAGGAGGTTGCATTGGTGGATGGTCTCAAACACAATCTGTTGAGTATCAGTCAGCTTTGTGACAAAGGCAATTCAGTAACCTTC
This sequence comes from Apium graveolens, assembly GCF_009905375.1. Taxonomy (NCBI): domain Eukaryota; kingdom Viridiplantae; phylum Streptophyta; class Magnoliopsida; order Apiales; family Apiaceae; genus Apium; species Apium graveolens. The sequence continues at coordinate 215,672,905 of NC_133653.1, read as the reverse complement.
AATTCAGAAGCCTGTGTTGTGACTAATAAAAGAAGCAACAAAGTGGTTCTCACTGGTGTGAGAAAAGGAAATGTGTACCTAGCTGATTACAACTCTTCCAATGCAGAGTCTATAACTTGTCTTCTCAGTAAAGCAAGTCAGGATGAAAGTTGGCAATGGCACAAGAAGCTATCCCATTTAAACTTCAAGACCATGAATGAGTTGGTAAAGAAAGAACTGGTCAGAGGCATTCCTCTAGTGGAGTTTTCAAAGGATGGACTGTTTGATGCCTGCCAAAAGGGGAAGCAGATTAAAGCATTATTCAGGAAGAAACTTGATTCAACAATTGAAGAGCCTTTGCAACTGCTTCACATGGATTTGTTTGGACCAGTCAATGTATTGTCCATCTCAAGGAAAAGATTTTACCTAGTAATTGTAGATGATTTCTCAAAGTTCTCTTGGACATATTTCCTAAAGTCTAAAGATGAGGCTGGTGAAATCATCATCAATCACATAAGGCAAGTCAATAATCATCCTAATTTCAAGGTTAGAAGAATTATGAGTGACAATGGAACTGAGTTCAAGAATTCTGTCATGAGAGCATTTTGTGAGGAAAATGGGATTCTGTATGAGTTTTTAGCAGCAAGGACTCCACAACAGAATGGAGTAGTGGAAAGGAGGAACAGATCACTTATTGAAGCTGCAAGGACAATGCTTGAAGAGTCTAAACTGCCAACATATTTCTGGGCTGAAGCTGTAAATACTGCATGCTACACTCAGAATATTTCTCTGGTTAATCAAGCAAGATGCATGACTCCCTATCAATTGTTCAAGAACAAAAAGCCAACTCTAAACTTTCTTCATGTCTTTGGCTGTAAATGCTATATTCTGAGAAATCAAACTGATCAAAATGGGAAGTTTGATGCTAAAGCAGATGAAGGAATTTTTATTGGATATGCTGTTGGTAAAGCATATAGAGTCTACAATCTAAGAACCAACATTGTTGTGGAATCAATACATGTTGTGTTTGATGATAAAAAGATTGAAGGACTGAAAGATGGAGATTACCATGAGAGCCTCAAATTCGACAATGTGGAGATGGTTAGTGATGACAGTGATGATGAAAGTGATCAAGAAATAGTGTCTAAGGATAATGCAGATAAATCTACTACCAATGAAGCATAAAAGTCAACATCTGTCGAGTTGCATAATGCTTCATCCGTCGGAAGGCAATCTGCGTTATCCGTCGGGAGACAACCTGCTTCATCCGTCGGTACTTAAAATTCACCATCCGTCGGGTTATCAAAAGGAGCAGGAAGTCAAGACATATCACCTATAGAAAGTTCCCCTTTCTCAAATCAAAGATCCACAAACTCAGGGGGAGTTTCAAATAGTCAAAACTCAATCACACATCAAGAAAACAATGAGGTTTCTTCATCTAGAGCTAATCTACCTTAACAAAGGAAATGGACAAAAGATCACCCCTTTGAGCTTATCATTGGTGATGTTTCTTCTTGAGTTCAAACAAGAAGAGCAACTCAGGAAGAATGTCTATACAACAGCTTTCTTTCCAAGGAAGAACCAAAGAAGGTAGAAGAAGCTTTGTTGGATCCTGATTGGATATTAGCTATGCAGGAGGAGCTAAACAAATTTGAAAGGAATAATGTGTGGAAGCTGGTACCCAAGCCTAAAAGAAAGAATCCAATAGACACCAAGTGGGTATTCAGAAACAAGATGGATGAAAATGGCATAGTTGTCAGGAATAAAGCTAGATTGGTTGCCAAAGGCTACTGTCAACAAGAAGGAATTGATTTTGATGAAACATTTGCCCCTGTTGCAAGACTTGAAGCCATCAGAATCTTCTTAGCCTATGCAGCCCATGCAAATTTCAAGGTCTATCAAATGGATGTCAAAAGTGCCTTTTTGAATGGAGATTTGGAGGAAGAAGTTTATGTCAGCCAACCTCCTGGTTTTGAAGATCCAAATTTTCCAGAATATGTCTATTATCTTTTGAAAGCACTTTATGGACTGAAGCAAGCACCTAGAGCCTGGTATGACACTTTATCAAAGTTCCTTTTGGAAAATCACTTCACAAGAGGTACTGTAGATAAAACTTTATTTTTCAGAAATGTTAATGGCTCTAGTATACTTTTTCAAATTTATGTAGATGATATTATTTTTGGCTCTACAGATGAGAAACTTTGCAAAAAAATTTCCAAATTGATGCAAAGTAAGTATGAAATGAGCATGATGGGAGAACTAACTTACTTTCTTGGTTTACAAGTTAAGCAAGTTAGTGATGGAATATTCATTAGTCAAACTAAATATATTTTTGATCTTTTAAAGAATTTTGATCTAATGGATTGCACATCTGCAAAAACTCCCATAACCACAGCAACTAAGCTTGAATTAAACACTATTGAAAAATCTGTGGATATTTCAAGTTATAGAGGCATGGTTGGCTCACTTCTGTACTTAATAGCTAGTAGGCCATATATAATATTTGCTACATATTTATGTGCTAGATTTCAGGCTGATCCTAGAGAATCTCACCTAATAGCTATTAAGAGAATTTTTAGATATCTCAAGGGAACACCAAACCTTGGCATTTGGTACCCTAGAGATTCCGGTTTTGATCTAACTGGTTATTCAGATGCAGATTATGCAGGTTGTAGAATTTATAGAAAGAGTACAACAGGAACCTGTCAATTTCTAGGAAACAAGCTTGTGTCCTGGTTCAGTAAAAAGCAAAATTCAGTCTCTACTTCCACAGCTGAAGCTGAATATATTGCTGCTGACAGTTGCTGTGCACATATTTTATGGATGAGAAATCAATTGCTAGACTATGGTTTGCAAGTTGAGAGGATTCCTATTTTCTGTGATAACACAAGTGCAATTGCCATCACTGAAAATCCAGTACAACATTCAAGGACAAAGCACATAGATATCAAGTACCATTTCATAAGGGAACATGTAATGAATGGTACTGTGGAGCTACATTTTATTCCAAGTGAGAAGCAACTTACAGATATCTTTACCAAGCCACTGGATGACTCCACCTTTTCAAGGTTGGTAAGTGAGTTAGGTATGCCTAATTACTCTTAAATCTATCTGAGTTATTTTGCAAGTTGATATGCAGCCAGAAATTTAATTGATTTTTCAGTCTTGGATTAAATTTTGGCTAAGTCAAAATTTACATCTCGACGGATGACCCCTATCCATCGAGTTTGGTCATCCGTCGATATACAATTTGCTAATAGAAATCAATTACTTTTTTGGAATATTTTATGTCTCGACGGATAACAGTTTATCCTCATCCGTCGAATTGTCTTAATCTCAGCCGTTAATTCCCTGTACATTATCCATCGAGTATACTTACAGTTTGTAAGCATTACACGACGGATAATGAGTGGAATTTTTACAGTTTATTTTTAAACGGATATTTTAGGCAATTACTATTGGTTACTTTATTTTACTTTATCATTTTTATCAGTTATTTTTGAGATAGTATAAAAGCTTATTTCATTGCAATTGCTTTTCTTTTATCATTGTCAAATTCAACTTCTCTAATTTCATTCTCTCTCAAGCACCTACTCTCCTTCTCTTCAAGTTCTTATTCTCTAACAATGGCACTTGTAGTAAAGATTATGTCTCAAACTGGGTTCATTTATGAGAAGAACAATTTCACTGCATTAGTGAACAAGGGTATTCAACAATCGGATGACTATCATAAGATGATGAACTTTGTGAAGGATTGCAAGCTCAATTATGCCATGCTGGAATCCCCACAATATTCTGTGAAGTTGTTGAAGAAATGTGGACCACTGCTACCTACAACTCTACTGACAAGACCATCACTCTAACCATCAAAGGTAAAGAATTATGTATCAATAGTGATGTGATAAAAGCATGTTTCAAAATTCCTGATAACAATGTGACTTCACCACAAAATAACACTGATATTATCAATATGCTTAATTCCATGCACTATGCACTTCCTACTTCTAAACTGAGTGATATTAGGAGAATGGGTCTTAGGAAGGAGTGGAGCTTCTTGTGTGATGTAGTTACAAAGGTTTTCTCAGGAAAGATCAGTAATTTTGATTCAGTGAATATTTCCATGCTTAACATGCTATATATGCTAGTTACAGATAAATTTTATAATTTCAGTGACCTTGTCTTGTTTGAGTTAGGTTTTAAATTAGGTGAGTTAGCTAAAAGAGGTAAGAATGTGTATTATGCTAGATTTCTTATGATATTGGCTAACCACCTCTGTGAAGAGATTGTGCTTGAGAACCCTTACAACAAACTAGATTGTTGGGTTCAAGAGAGAAGGCTCAATGCAGATCTGAACAGGGCCAATCATCACAAGGATGTGCCAATGTTCTACTTTCCTGTAATGCAAGCACCTCAGGTAAGTAAGGTAAGTTCATCCTGAAGGGTTTTTAGCACATAGACGCAACGAAAACGTAAATTTAATCTTAAAAAAAAACCGAAACCCTTCGCAGGATCCATGCAAAAAATAATATTTAATTCGTAGTTCAGTATATTTACCTTAAGAAGCTTTACGTTAATGGAAAGATGGAGGTCTTTAATAGCGATCCAAGAACGATGAACGGAGATCCTTGGCAGCTGCTCCTCAAGTGTGAAGCACTCCACCGGTATCCACCAAGAAAACGATGTAATGAAGGAGAAGGAGATGGAGAGAATTAGGGTTTTGTATATCTTTTTGGTTGAGGCAAAAATAGGGTCTATAATAGTATATTTATAGGCAAAATTTTCAGCTGAAAATTTTCCCATAAAATATTATTATTATTAACCCTTTATTATTCTCACTAATAATTAAAACACCTTTTAATTATTAATCCTTTTTCTAAACTCTTTAGAAATAATTCTCTCACTTGATTTAATTTCCAAAAATTAAATTCTTAATTAATAATATTAAGAACCTTTTCTTAATTAATTTATAATCAATTAAATCTCATTTAATCAATTATTAAATTTGCCAATTAATTATTTATTTCATAAATAAATAATTATCAGCCATTATTAATTAATTCCTCCACCATTAAATCATTCTCTTTTATGGTGTGACCATGTAGGTTCAATATTAAGCCGGTAGTAGAAATAAATAATAATAAAACTATTTTATCATTATTTATATAAATTCTCTAATTCATTAAATATGATTAATTAATTAATCATATTTATTCTACATCGTGAGGGATACTTCTCAGCATATCGCGACTATCCGGATAATACGAATTCACTGCTTAGAATACCAAGAACCTATTCAGTGAGTAGTTACCGTACAATCAATTCCTTCTACCCTGCAATGTCACGATTAAATACAAGGCATGGAACTTGTGTCAAGCCTTCTTATTTAATCACCTGCTTTCCCATTCACTATACTTAGTTCTATTTAATATAATTAGAAACTCCTTTCTAATTTCATTCACCCTGGCCAGAGATTCCTGAACTAACATAAGTGGATCAGCATTGAACATTCTCTTCCTACACTGGAAGGGGTAGATCCTTTATTGATCATACACTATCTTCGTGTACAAATTCCTATACCCAGTAGAGCCCTTATAATTGTCCCTTGAGACTAAGAACTAAACCAAAGCATAGTTCAGTGTACACAAGATGACTATGATGACCTCAAGTCTAAGGATACTCGTACAACTATCACTATGTGAACAACTGCTGACACGTGAGTGAACTCCATCAGTTGTTTAACTGTGTGAGTCATGTTCAGTGAACTTATTCTATAATAAGCACCTACATACTAGCTATAGTGTCACCACACAAATGTCTATGAGAACAAACATCCTTCATAATGAAGCAAGCATAGTATGTACCGATCTTTGCGGATTATTAATTACCAGTTAGTAATCCTACGACCAGGAACTATTTAAGTTTAGAGTTATCATCTTTTAGGTCTCATTATTATGATCTCATCACAATCCATAAAAAGCTTTACTCTAAACTGTGGTATATCTTATTTAAACATTTAAATAGATAGAGCCCGCAATAAAAACAAAACAAGCCTTTTATTAATATCAATTAAATCAAAGCAGATTACATAAAAGTTATTCCTAAATCCTCATACATGATTGGACTTAGGACATATCTCTTTCAATCTCCCACTTATACTAAAGCCAATCACTCTGGTATCTAATACCCATCTTGTTTTTATGACGATCAAAGTGACTATGAGAAAGTGGCTTTGTGAGTGGGTCTGCTACGTTGTTATGTGTGTCAACTCTCTCGACATTGACATCTCCTCTTTCAACAATCTGAATTGCACCACCATGCAGAGTAAACACGTACCCTGACATGGATTTGCTATCACTTTCTGATTGAAAACTAGAGTCAGTATAACCCTCTATTTTCAACTCAGATTCACCATCAAAAACAAGAAAAATGTCCTGAGTCCTTCGCAAGTACTTAAGGATGTTTTTCACTGCTTTCCAGTGGTCTTCACCTGGATTGGACTGATATCTGCTCGTCACACTAATTGAATAAGCAACATCAGGCCTTGTACACAACATCGCGTACATGATGGATCCTATTGCTGAAGCATAAGGAATCTTACTCATACACTCTCTTTCCTCAGGTGTCTTAGGAGACATTTTTTTCGGAAAGGGACATTCCATGGCTCATCGGTATTAGACCACTTTTGGAGTTTTCCATGCTAAACCTTTTAAGCACTTTCTGGATGTATGTACCCTGGGTAAGACCTATCATTCTTCTAGATCTATCTCTATAGATCTTCATACCGAGAATGTAGGATGCTTCTCCCAAGTCCTTCATGGTGAAGTTCTTTGATAGCCATACTTTGACTGATTGTAGCATCGGTATATCATTTCCTATAAGAAGTATGTCATCCACATACAATACAAGAAATGTTACCGCGCTCCCACTAACCTTCTTGTAGACACATGGTTCATCTATGTTTTTGATAAAACCAAACTCTTTGATTGTCTCATCAAAATGGATGTTCCATCTACGAGAAGGTTGCCTTAAACCATATATGGTTCGCAGCAGCTTACACACTAGGTGTTCATTTCCCTTGGAAAGAAAACCCTCTGGCTGTGTCATATACACTTCCTCCTCAAGTTCCCCATTGAGGAAGGCCGTTTTCACGTCCATTTGCCAGATCTCATAGTCGTAGTAAGCAGCAATCGCAAGCAAAATCCGAATTGATTTTAACAGGGCTACAGGCAAAAAAATTTCATCAAAGTCAATCCCTTGCCTTTGTTTGAATCATTTTGCCACGAGCCTATCCTTATAGGTCTCCACCTGGCCATCTGCTCCAATCTTTCTTTTGTATACCCACTTGCACCCAATAGGCTTAACACCTTCAGGCGCCTCAACCAGAGTCCATACTTGGTTGGTATACATAGATTCCATTTCGGATTTTATGGCACTATGCCATTTCTCTGAGTCAACACTACGCATAGCCTCATTATAGGTCACAGGGTTATCATCATCAATGATTGACAACTCATTGTCATTCTCAATGACAATGCCATAATACCTCTCAGGTTGGCGAGACACTCTCCCTGCCCTACAAATAGGCTGTTCCACAGAAGGTTGTTCAGTCTGAACATATGTTTCCACTTGATCCGTAGTAGTTTGTGCTTCTTGCACTTCATCAAGTTCAATTTTGCTCCCACTGTTTCCTTCAAGGATAAACTCCTTTTCCAAGAAGGTAGCATGTCTGGAGACAAACACCCGATGATCGGTGTAAAAGTAATACCCCAAAGTCTCTTTAGGATATCCCACAAAATTACATTTTACGGATCGAGATTCCAGCTTATCTGGGTCAACTTTCTTGACATAAGCTGGACATCCCCAAATCTTAACGTGTTTAAGACTCGATTTCCTTTCTTTCCATATCTCATATGGTGTTTGAGGAACAGATTTGGAAGGCACCTTATTCAGTAAATATGCTGAGGTTTCCAATGCATAACCCCATAGGAATACTGGAAGATTCGCATAGCTCATCATGGACTGAACCATGTCTAACAAAGTTCGATTTCTCCTTTCAGATACCCCATTTAACTGTGGAGTATATGGAGGAGTCCACTGGGAGACTATACCATTTTCTTTGAGATAATCTAGAAACTCTTCATTCAAGTATTCAACACCTCGATCTGATCAAAGAGTTATAATAATGTATTTGGTTTGTTTCTCCACTTCATGTTTATATTCTTTGAACTTTTCTAAGGCTTCAGACTTGTGTTTCATCAAATACACATATCCGAATCTAGATCTATCATCTATGAAAGTAATGAAGTACGAAAATCCACCCATGGCTTGCGTAGACATTGGTCCACATACATCTGTGTGTACCAATCCTAGCAAATCTGCAGCCCTCTCTCCATGTCCACTAAATGGAGATTTGGTCATTTTACCCAATAGACAAGACTCGCATGTAGGATATGATTCAAAATCAAAGGGGTCAAGTAACCCTTCCTTATGCAATGTCCGCAATCTATTTTCACTAATATGACCTAGCCTAGAGTGCCATAAATAGGTCAGATTTTCATCATCCCGTTTTCTTTTATTAGTTTGTTCAATCTGAAGTAAATCATGCTCTACGTCACATACATACAGACCATTATTTAAAATGCCACGTCCAAAAAAAACATTATCTCTAAGGATAGAACATTCATTATTCTTAATAATAAATGAAAAAACCATCCACATCCAACATAGGAATAGAAACAATATTCCTCACAATAGAGGGAACGTAATAACAATTATTCAAAATAATAGTCTTGCCCGTAGGCATATGTAAACTAAATGATCCTACAGATATGGCCGCAACCCTTGCTCCATATGCAATGTCCGGAGTCTATTTTCACTAATATGACCTAGCCTACAGTACCATATAAATAGGTCAGATTTTCATCATCTCATTTTCTTTTATTAGTTTGTTCAATCTGAAGTAAATCATGCTCTACGTCACATACATACAGACCATTATTTAAAATGCCACGTCCAAAAAAATCATTATCTCTAATGATAGAACATTCATTATTCTTAATAATAAATGAAAAACCATCCACATCCAACATAGGAATAGAAACAATATTCCTCACAATAGAGGGAACGTAATAACAATTATTCAAAATAATAGTCTTGCCCGTAGGCATATGTAAACTAAATGATCCTACAGATATGGCCGCAATCCTTGCTCCATTGCCCATACGTAGAATCACCTCATCTTTTCAAGAGTCCTACTTCCCTTTAGTCCTTGCAAAGAATTGCAAATATGAGAACCACAGGCGGTATCTAATACCCAAGTAGAAATTTGACCTAGTGACATATTAACTTCGATCATGAACATGCCTGAATCAGAAGCGGTAGTCTTACTACCCTTCTTCTTCTTCAATTCTGCAAGGTAAACCTTGCAGTTCCTCTTCCAGTGCCCCAACTTGTTACAGTAAAAACAAACAGCTAAATTAGGACCATTCAACTTGTGAGCATCTAGTATGCTCCGGAGTGATAGTGCAGAAGACATGACGAACATAGTAAATCTGTAATGATAAACACATAACAACACTTAGCAAATATTCAATTTCATTTCAAAACACTATATGAATCATGTCTTTATTCATAAGTGTCTCCCACTAGTTTATCTAATTTTTTAAACCCCCTAAGTGAAAATTAAGCATTCATAATGCTAGTGGGAATAGGGATCCTACATTTCATCATACAACCTTGGCTGTGGCACGAAACGTCATGTGATGTTTAATAGGTAGACAACTCTTGTAAATTACTTCTTATGTTATTCCCTAATATAAGTTTAGCCTCTTGAATAATTGAGTCACGACTGTGGCTATGACCGATACAAGCCCGTTGTGTCATTGGCCAATTACTACTTGATATTATTTAATTTTAGAGGGATTATATTATGTTACAATCATAATCATATTATAAAGAGATTCTTCCTTTTAAATTAAATATTTCAAATCAATAATCGATAATCAGATGATTCCCAGATCGGGTGGAGCATTGTCAAGAGGCGTCACTTAATAACCCTTTCTTACAGATAGAAATTTGTTGTTGACAGAATCATCCTTTCTCTCAATATTGAAAATTCATATTCAATTACGTGTTTCATAAACACAAGAATCTCATGATCGTATTCATAATATTTATTGTTAAGGCAAGAAACGATTCCTATTCTAGATTTTCTAGAGCACGCCTTATAGTAATTTAAGTTCACCTAATTCTATCATCGCATGGTAAACGTAGGCATATATCTCATATATAAAATTAAATAAACAAGTAAATGTAAAGTGCAATAAAGTAAATGTGTTTGGTTATGGCCCCATCCTATGTGATCTTTATCAAGCTCATGATAAAGATCAAGGTCAATCTAATATGGTGATGGAAATAAATACAACTACTTATTACATAAGTCTTCTTCTTTGTTTAGACTTCTTGTATGCCTCGTCTTCTTCTTTGTATCACCTCCATTGGATAGCCTTCTTGAGTCTTCAATTACATTACATGATTGAAAGTAAAACTAATCTAATGAACTTTCAAGAATAACTCGAGTTACATTCGAGATTTATGATTACAAAGATTGACGACATGCAAGTCGTATTTAAAACCAAAACCAAAACCATTACACTAAGGTCGAAAGGCCATAACCATCCACCATGCTCATACAACACATAAAAGCATGTTAAAACACATAATATGATCTTAACATATCATATTATCCATGATCTAATCATAAAAAGAAAATATGACAAAAATCAGAAAAATCAGAATCAAATCAGAAAAAAAAGAATCACTGTTTACGGGCAGTAAATGACGTCAAACGCCTTACAGACGAGTCGTTGATAGACTTGGCTATCAGTTTTGTTCAGACGCTCGTTTACCTATGGAATAGGGTATTCGTTTGCGTAAATCTGACACCAGACCCAGATTTCAGCAAATCTGCACCAGCCAATTCAAAATCCGTATATAATATGATTCTCATAATTAGAACAAAAATAAATCATGTATATATCAGTATATATATAGATTACATAATCATCTTATGATTATACAACTCACATGAATATCATATATTCAAAACCATACATATATAAGCATATTATATCAACATCAAATCATGGCGAATCACGTACATGCTCATATATCGAAAACAGTTAAACACATAAACGAATTAAAAACTTTTCACAAGTTGCTCTGATGCCATTGAAGGGTTTTTAGCACATAAACGCAGTGAAAACGTAAATTTAATCTTAAAAAAAAAACCGAAACCCTCCGCAGGATCCATGCGAAAAATAATATTTAATTCGTAGTTCAGTATGTTTACCTTAAGAAGCTTTACGTTAATGGAAAGATGGAGGTCTTTAATAGCGATCCAAGAACGATGAACGGAGATCCTTAGCAGCTGCTCCTCAAGTGTGAAGCACTCCACAAGTATCCACCAAGAAAACGATGTAATGAAGGAGGAGGAGATGGAGAGAATTAGGGTTTTGTAAATCTTTTTGGTTGAGGCAAAAATAGGGTCTATAATAGTATATTTATAGGCAAAATTTTCAGCTGAAATTTTTTCCATAAAATATTATTATTATTAACCATTTATTATTCTCACTAATAATTAAAACACCTTTTAATTATTAATCCTTTTTCTAAACTCTTTAGAAATAATTCTCTCACTTGATTTAATTTTCAAAAATTAAATTCTTAATTAATAATATTAAGAACCTTTTCTTAATTAATTTATAATCAATTAAATCTCATTTAATTAATTATTAAATTTTCCAATTAATTATTTATTTCATAAATAAATAATTATCAGCCATTATTAATTAATTCCTCCACCATTAAATCATTCTCTTTTATGGTGTGACCATGTAGGTTCAATATTAAGCCGGTAGTAGAAATAAACAATAATAAAACTATTTTATCATTATTTATATAAATTCTCTAATTCATTAAACATGATTAATTAATTAATCATATTTATTCTACATCGTGAGGGATACTTCTCAGCATATCGTGACTATCCGGATAATACGAATTCACTGCTTAGAATACCAAGAACCTATTCAGTGAGTAGTTACCGTACAATCAATTCCTTCTACCCTGCAATGTCACGATTAAATACAAGGCATGGAACTTATGTCAAGCCTATCTTATTTAATCACTTGCTTTCCCATTCACTATGCTTAGTTCTATTTAATGTAAATTAGAAACTCCTTTCTAATTTCATTCACTCTGGCCAGAGATTCCTGAACTAACATAAGTGGATCAGCATTGAACATTCTCTTCCTACACTGGAAGGGGTAGATCCTTTATTGATCATACACTATCTTCGTGTACAAATTCCTATACCCAGTAGAGCCCTTATAATTGTCCCTTGAGACTAAGAACTAAACCAAAGCATAGTTCAGTGTACACAAGATGACTATGATGACCTCAAATCTAAGGATACTTGTACAACTATCACTATGTGAACAACTGCTGATACGTGAGTGAACTCCATCAGTTGTTTAACTGTGTGAGTCATGTTCAGTGAACTTATTCTATAATAAGCACCTACATACTAGCTATAATGTCACCACACAAATGTCTATGAGAACATACATCCTTCATAATGAAGCAAGCATAGTATGTACCGATCTTTGCGGATTATTAATTACCAGTTAGTAATCCTACGACCAGGAACTATTTAAGTTTAGAGTTATCATCTTTTAGGTCTCATTATTATGATCTCATCACAATCCATAAAAAGCTTTACTCTAAACTGTGGTATATCTTATTTAAATATTTAAATAGATAGAGCCCGCAATAAAAACAAAATAAGCCTTTTATTAATATCAATGAAATCAAAACAGATTACATAAAAATTATTCCTAAATCCTCATACATGATTGGACTTAGGACATATCTCTTTCACATCCATCCCTACAACTATTCCAACCTCCACAATTTCTTTGAGTTCAGGAGTAACTATGGCAACTATGCCGATGACCAAACAGTTGCCTACCAAAGCTGCCAGACCTACTACTATTTCCAAATCCAAATCAAAGAAAACCCCATATGGTATCTCTCAAAAGATGTCAGTTGAAAAATCCACAAAAGCCAAAGAGGGGAGTGTGAAGGAGGGTAAGTTAGGTGAGGGAAGGGGTGAACATAAAAGAAACCCCAAGAATAAGGTTGGAAAGTTGAGTGAATCCCAGCCTAGCCACACTGCAGTTTCCCAACAAACTGCAGTGCTTAAAAAGGACAAAAGCTCATTTCTAGCTGCATCCTCCCAAAAGGATGTAGCTATTGAACAAAGCTCTCAACCAAGAGCACATGCCAAGAGGGTTAGGGACACAAGCTCACCCCAAACTTATGTCAGAAAGAAGAAATCAAAAACATTTTGGGATGCATAGGGTTCACACACAGTGCAAACTGGTGCAACAGACACAGTCACTGCACCTTCTCAAATTCAGTTTGATGTGGCTCCAATAAATGTGGAGTCACAGCCAAAATATCTATTATAGAAGCACCTCAAACACCATACTCACCAACAAACTCTCTGGATGTGGATATGATAAACACATCAATCCCTGATTCCCCTTCTTTAACTCTGTTGGGGAAGCCAAAATCTAGTGCAAGTGAGCATCATCTTTTAGATGATTTGTTGGCTCACTTGCCAATACTTTCAGGAACTGTTGTTTCATCTGTGCCTAAAATATCTTCAATCAGCACAGAGTCAACAATAGTTTCTATTCCCACCTCATTCATTTCTACTCTCTCGACGGATATTGCTCATCCGTCGAGTAGTGATTGTATCCCGACGGATAAGCCTAACAGTAGTTATCCGTCACATAGCAAAACCACTCACTCGATGGATATCACTCATCCATCGAGTATCTCCGCACAACTTTAAACTTCAATTATTTCCAGTGTAGAAGATTTAGTGGTTATACAGTCACTCTTAGGATTGAGAGAGCAAAGTGTTTTGAGTGAGAGGCTGGGTTGCTCCCAGGCAAAAGGAGAGGAAATGAGTGAAAATCTGCAATCCATTTCTTCAGGATTGGCAAAAGGGAGTGAGAGGAGTCCCACCTTAGTAGGTGAAGGTGAGGGTGTGAGGTTGGGGAGCCAGGGTGAGACCCTGATGCAACAAAAGATAGAACATGAGAGAAAAGCAGGTACAGAGGGTATAAGGGTGGATCCAGCCATTGCTCATGAGTCAATGATTGTGGATGATGCTGAAAAGGAAAGACAATTTCAGCAACATTACAAAGCTGTAATTGATTACATTTCCTTGGACGCTGACAATTTTACTCATCCTGTGTCAGCCTATCAACTATTGGCAACTCAGGGCAATGAGGAGGCAGAGAAGACTTTAAATCTAGTACATACTTCAGAATCTCTATAAAGGGATAAAGCTACTGTCAATTTGATGCCTCCTATAGCTGGTGAGCCATCTGAAGAATTTGGAGTAAATTCTAATGATGATGACTCTGTTTCATTTGATGGAAGCATGAACTTAGGGGGAGATGAAGGCCCAAGTTCAATTCCAGATCTAACTGAATGGGCATTGACAAAGGAGTCTACACCAGGACAATTGAATGTATCCTTAGTCAAACAAATCATGTTTATCCAAAAGGCCATTCAGAACACCTCAAATGCTGGTACGAAGGCTATTCTTCAAGCCCACCTAGATTCTCTACATCTCATGAAGCTACAATAATTAAGACATAATCTAAGTGTGGATGAACTCAAAAAGGATATAGCTGACTTGAAGACATACAATTCTGAGAAGCTGGATTCAATCATGCCCTATGGTACCATGCAGGATCTGCTACTGAGACTGAGAAGAGAATCAGATGCTGAAAAGAAGCTGGCCAAATTGGAGGACAGAGTTCAAGTTATTGAAAACTCTGTGGTCACCATTCTTCAAAATCAACAATCTCAGACCAGTCTTCTAATGCAACTGGCTAAAGTACAAGGCTTGACCCCTCAACATGATGATAACAAAAAGGGGGAGAAAGGACCAAGTGAGGGGGAGAAGCTTCAGATACAAATCAGTAAAGTAATTGTGCCTTCAATTACTGTCTCAAAGCCACCAGTTGCAGATGGTATAGATCTGATTCAAGCAGCAGCAGCTAACTTGAAAGTTGCTAAGAAGGAAAAGTTGAGTTTGATCAACTGGGAGAAGATTGATGAGGAGATACAGAAGAAGTTCCAACTTGTCAAGGAGCCAGCTAAGTCAGCCATCCATCACTCTCAAGTCAAGCAAATCTGAATGAGATGAGCATGAACTATCTGGAAAGAGGACAATATTCCTGCATCAAGTCTCCAAAGGCTGAAATGATTCTCAAACCAAGGGCAAACTACTCAAAATCATCCTTGAAAAACCCCTTGGACACTGTGTATGAGACACCCAAGCCTGATGAGAAGAAGCTTCTGTCAAGATCAATTGTTTTCTATGAAGATCCAACGGATTCAGCTTCTAAAAGGAGGATTGCTAAGATATTCAGAAATGGGAAGGAAATTTGTGTGATAGCTGGACATCCTCAATTTGCTCAAGCAAAGAGAGAAGAAAAAGCCAGATTGAAGCTGGAAAAAAAGTAAGCTGCTCTAGATGCAAAGAAGACTAAACAAAAGAAAGAGCAGATTGCTATCTTGGCCAAACTACAAGCTGTGAATTCATCTCAACAAATTCCCTCTCAACCATCTGAAGCTACTGAATCAAGGAAACAAGTTGAAGAACAGAAGAAATCTCCAAGAAAGAAAGAATTGGCTAAAAGAATTAAAAGGAAACTGGATATTGTTGACAAGGAATTGGAAGATCAATTTCCTAAGGAATCCACACCAGCTACAACTCAAGCATCAAAGCCCTCTGTGGTATTTGAAGATATAAGGGTGGTGGATCCCTACAGGAATATTCATGGTGAACCTATTGTGCCCAAGGATGAGCCAATAGAATGGGATAACATACCAATTCCTGACTTCAGTCTACCAATCCTTAGCAAGCAAAAAAGGACAAAGTCAAGAGCAGTCAAGAAAGTGAAGCTGTCTCCTCTCAAATTTAAATCTATAGTCAAAGCTCAGCCCAAAGTCAATAGGGGAGACTATCTGTACTTGTGTGACATCAAAGAATTTTCTGATCTAAACCTCTATCTGGATGAACTAGATGAAGTGAGGGAAATTGATGCATACAGAAACCTACCTGAAAGGTTAGTGTTCAAGTACAAAGGAGGAAGGGAGATTCAGTGGCCACTTCACAGGATTCTTTAAGAGAGCCAAGTTGTACTGATTAAAGTTTATTCATCCTTCAAGAAGAACTTTGGGTTCAATGTCACTGCAAGAAGACTAGTATTGAAGAAGATTGAAGAACTAAGGAGTGTTAGAGCTAAAGATGCACTCCCAAAGACTCTAATCATCCCATACACAGGGAAAATAGTGCATCTAAGGCCTTACTGGCTGATGGAGTTCATGGATGACAAAGGTGTGAGAAGATTCTTCAGATTAGAAGACCAATTAAGCATCTCTAGCAATGAGACTCTCTTGGAAATGCAAGGAAAGCTAAATCTCTCAGAATCTGATGAACTGGAATTCCACAGGCAGCTCCAAAATCAGATTGATGAAAACAACAGAAAGCTTGGAAGAAGATCCAGACCTTCAAGGAATTAGATAAATCTGCTCAGGCTAGAGGAGCATCTTGGAAAATGACTGTGAGCCAAACTTTGTACATTTTGATTAATTGAAGCACTTTTTAGTATTATCTACTTTTCTTTAAAGCTGTATGTTTATGGTATTTTGTTATCATCAAGTATCTCTTAATTTATGGCTACAATTCCAGTAGACATAAATTATGGGAGATTGTTGTGCATATGTTGTGTACTTGATGATTACATAAACAAAACACCTAAGTAGATTTTACTGGAATTGACTGATCAAGCTCATCAAGTTCATCCAGGGTGTAGAACTAATCTTCTTCCATTTCCAGAATGACTTGTTCATGTGAATCATTGGTTTTTTGCTCACTTGTTGAAGCAACTGGAGTCTGGGATCTTGGCTCATCATTTGAGGTTTGGCCGTCATTAACAATTAGAACTTGAACAATCTACAACATGTCCTTCACCAGCTCTCAACGATTTTCTTTGAATCATTTTTAATTCATATATTTTTAAGATTCCATACAGAACCTCCAGAGTTATTCTGCTCAAGTCTCTCCCTTCTCTGATTACTGAAATTTTCTGTTCCAAATGGTCAGGGAGTGTAAGCAAAAACTTCAATTTCACTTCTTTAGCTTCATAATATTTGTCATGAAACTGCAAGTCATTTATCAGCTTATTAAACCTTTCAAACACATCAGTGATACTTTTTTTTGGCTTAGCCATGAAACTCTCATATTGTGAAATAATATCATTCTTTGATTAGGTCTAACTTCCTCAGTTCCCTCACAGAGTATTTCAATCTTTTCCCGGATCTGTTTGGCAGAGTCACAGTTGACAATGTTGTTGTACATTACATTGTCAAGTGACTCTATCAATATCAACTGCAAACCACTATCCAGGGAAACTTTCTCTTTCTCAGGCTCAGGGTACTCAGAAGGGTCTTTTGGAGCATAATGAGCTGGAATAACCATATCACCATTTGTAGATTCCTCAACTCTAACCATAGGAGTGAAGGGCCCATTTTTAAGAATCTGAATATAGAATGGATTGGCCATCCTGATAAACAACAACATTTTTTTCCAAAGAGTGTAGTTAGCTTTGTCAAAAGTAGGAATTTTGATGCTACTGATTTTCCATGTATTCATTCTTCCGAGATCTTGAATCTGTTTACTTTCAGATTTGGCTCTGATACCACTTGTTAGGTAATGAATTACACACGGGGGGGGGGGGGAGTGAATGTGTTTTTGTGTTTTTATGCTTTTCTTGAACTATTTGGTTTTGAACAAAGTAAATCAAATCTTGTAATAAGATGTGTTACAACAAAAATTAAACATGCAACTATGAATAACACAGATCTTTCAAAACTCACTTTATTTTATATTAAAATTAAGAATGTTTTGCTACAAAATTTCTAGGCTCTTTGTTGTTAAAGAGCTTAACTTCTAATCTTGAGAGAATACAAGATTTTCTTATCTAAATTGTTACACCTAACAAAGTACCAGTGTTAACTTTATATCTCAGTTAACTGTTGGTTTACACAGTGTATAATAAGACATGCTATTAACTTTCATAAGCTGTCACTAATCATTCCATTTAAGGAAAAATATATCTTCTATTTCTGGCTTAGCATATCTTTGCATATTGTGTTAACTTTGATCTTCCTTTGTCAGTTAATCTTCACCCTTGATCTTGCACACTCTTCAAGCTGCTTTTTATAGACTTATCAATCCAACTGGTTGGATTGTTTGTTGATTGTTAATCTTGGATATTGAACTGGTATGCAATTTGTACTTTGAGATTTTACCTCAAGATCTCCAGTTAGGCATATAGAGATCTTGACATCTCGATAAGTCTAATGACTTGTCGAGATCTCTAATACTCCATAGTTGATTTGACTTGTAGAGGTCTCTGAGTTCTCTATAAGAGAATTAAGCTTATCGAGATCTCTAATCTTCATATCTTCACTTTGACTTATCGATATCTCTGATTTCTCTAGTGACTCATTGAACTTTCAATAACTCGGAGTTCTCTAGTCAAATTTGACTTGTCGATAGCTCAGAGTTCTCTAGTGAATTTTGGCTTGTCAATGTCTCTGAGTTCTCTTGTGGAATTTGACTTATCGATAACTCAAAGTTCTCTAATGAAGGTTAACTTGTCGATAACTCTGAGTTCTCTAGTGAAGAATTGACTTGTCGATATCTCCAATCTTCATGTCTTTAATTTGACTTGTCGATATCTCTGAGTTCTCTAGTAGCTTTCCTGAGTTCTCTATTAGTCGTTCTGGAGTTCTCGAATGACTTCTCTATAACACTAAATATGTGACTTGTAGAGATCTTGATTTAGAACATTTTTCCCAAAACAGATTTATTCAACTTCAAGCTTCTTCATAATTCTTCTGAGGCATGATCTTCTTCCAGACAGAATTGGGCTTGATACTGTATAAAGGAAAAGACTCCAGTCTGCTCTTTTGATATTTTTATAGACTTTAAATATTAAAAGTACAAAATACAAATTAGGATTACAATACAACTTACCTAGGGTTGTCAATTTGACGTAGTCTTGTTAAAGTACAAGCATGTCTTGCATAACTGTACACATGAAGTAGAGAGGAATGACATAAAAGTCCAATTATGTTCCTAAATACATTCATGAATATGGACATACTATTGATATGCCTACTAGAGGATCCAAAGTGGTTAAGTCTCTAGGAAGAGAAGTTCTTACTTTCAATCCTGATGGAAAGAAGATTGGATTTCTGGAATTGCATGATTTGGCACTTGGAGAAACAAATTTACATAACCTCAGAGCTGCTGTTTATCAGAATGATGAATCTACAGAGGAGCTCAAGGATATCAAATTACAAATGCAGATGTATGTAAATGTTCTTGAAAGATAACTACTCAATAAACTCCTTGATGAAGCTCCAGTTTGTACTTAAGTTAAGACAAAAGATAAAGTTTAGAAGCACTGATTGTAAGATAGTTATTTGTTTGAATTTCTGCATTTAGATAGTTTTGACATCATCAATTTAGAATTAGTCCATATTTCATAATGAACGATTTGGGGGAGATTGTTAGAAGAAATTGATGATATTAGCTTATAAACTATCAGAGTTTATTATCAGCATTTGATATTAGAGTTTAGCAGAAGGTGACATCATCAGCATATGTCATCAGCATTTGCTGATCAGTAAATGACATCAGTATTTAGTCATTTCAGCTAAAAGTCAAGAGATATCAAAGATGGAAAGAGTTTGCAGAATTTAAGTCGGTGAAGGACTTTACTTCTAGTAGCAATCAAATTAAGGATATTTTTATGTTTCCTTATTGTAATTGAATAGGATTCCTTATTTTATTGTGTAGATATGTATTATATAAGCACAGATTAGGTTAACGCTTTATGTGTCGCGTATTGATATATCTTTTTTATAACCTAGCAGCTCTCAAGGATATATGTTCATCCTTTGAGAAATTAGTTTGTAATCAGTTTTTATCAATCAATAGAAAACTGTTTATCCTGTTGGTGTTTAATTCAATTTATCTGCAAAAACTGTATTCACCCCCCCTCTATAGTTGTATTAAGGACCTAACATAGTTCATAACCGATAATTTCAAGTCATTAATATGTTTAAACAATATAAAGAAGTGTCTAATTGGTCTATGAATGATGTTAGTGCTACGAGTTTTATTTTCATCCATGATCTTATCTCTCTAGTGGATAATGTTGTTCTTATAGGTGAATTTTACATGTGTGTTGACTGTGCTACGAAGGTAGTCTTCTATCAATCTGGTATTGGTTAGTAAATATTCTTGTTTGTGTCTCCAATAGTAAACTATAGGTATGAGGGAGTAACTCCGTGTGTGTTTGTATGTGTGAATGCATTGTGTGTTTTACGGGTAATTGTGTATCTCCATCACGCCCTTATCAGGTATTTTTTCCCTTTTACTTCATTATTTTTCTCTCATTTGCATACATTGAGGACAATGCATGATTCAAGTGTGGGGAATGGGTTT